>NC_085138.1:435619735-435958663 GCF_035046485.1 Aedes albopictus
AAATAGGCTCAGACCACAACGAAGATCTTAATAAAGGCTACCGATAGTGTTCCAGGATCGATCTAGGGTGTCCAGCCGGAAGTGGCCAAATGCCAAAAAGAACCAAATCTATGCATACGACACATCGAACCGCGGTCTTTTTTTAAACCATGAGGAACGATTAGCAAGAAAATAGGCTCAGACCACAATAGAGGCTACCGATAGTGATGCAAAACCAGCATTGGGTGCTTCCTAGGGTGCTTCGCAGGAACTTCAAAAATGAAAAAAGTCAATGCAAGCGATAAATATGTGTAAGAAAACAAAATCTTGACTGAACTAAGGCCACATACATACAGACGTCTTACTCTACTCACTCTCCATCGTCCTTGTTTTCAACGGTTGAAACAAATATTAATCGTTGTTGCTCGTTTGACGTCTACTCACTACCAACATCAAGCCGCAGTGAAACGCAACCTGATTAGCATTTGGCGATTATTTTTTCGTAACGATGAATAATAGCAATATGTTACAAATGATATGTCTGTTTGTCTGTACTAAAGCAATCTCATCAAATCACTGAGGTGTAAAAATATACAGTAGGATAGGTCAACGTTATATGAGAAAATTATCGCATTAACCCCGGAGAACGTTTTTTCAATCCTCTTTTCCGTCTAAAACTACTGGGAATTTTTTTAATGGGATTTAGTATGGGCAATTTCACTTGCTTGCATTTTTTTGCAAATTTTACATGAATTTTGTAACCTATGATAATAAAATATAGTCTAAAGTGTGAAGAAAAAACTATGTCGAAGACCGTAAAGCAGGGCTGTCCAACATACGGCCCGCGGAATCGATGAATGAAACTTGGCCCAAGGATTGAAATATTTGAAGATATTTCATATTTAAATAAAATTTAATATTAGAAATAAACTCGAAATAGGTAGAGTGCTTTGTTAAAAATTTTCAAAGATTAAAAAATTTAAATACATAAATTTATAAATTTTAAACTTGAAAGGTACAGCCAAATTTGAAGCAGAATTTCAGCAAAATTTACTGAATTTCAGAAAAACGTTGCTGCTGAACAGCAGAGTTTACTGAACGAATCAGGAAAGTTTGCTGAATTTCAGCAAATTGTTTGCTGCAACCTGCAGTTCGGCAAAATTCAGAAAAAAGAGTATTCAGGGTGATTTTTGCAAAAAATCAAGAATTCTTGCTCACATTTTTATGACCCAAATGATGTCAGTGTTATGATTTGCCGTGAGAACGGGTAATCGGATGTACAAAATTTCACTGTTGCATTCGTGCTTTCGAAATTTGATGTCGAAATTTAATGTCTGGCCCGTCGACTGGTATGGAGTATCACTTGTGGCCCGCGGCCACGAAAGGTTGAGCAGGCCTGCCGTAAAGTCATCTGTGATTGTGAAAGACGTTATATCCTAGCTTGTAATTATCGTCTTGATGTTGATCGGTCTTCAGTGATAGTGAAGGTGCTCAAGCAGTCAACTGAAAATTCTGATTTTTTTCAGCCCAGTCTATACGTTTAACGTAACGTCGGAATATGTTCAATTAATAAACTTCCCAATTTTATTAAAATTATTGCTTTTCTAAATAAGGTATTCTCAGGATTCAGGAACAGTTCGCATTACGTCGACGGAAAGATCATGCTTCGGAATGATGGCCCTAGCACAGAAACTAGCTTAACAAACAATAGTAGAAGATTCCAAAAACGGGGACCGAATTCTAAACCGCCCGATAGGTAGGAGATTGTCCACATCACGACGGTTTCAAACCGAACGGACTCAATAAATACCAAAACTTCCGTATGACATTTTTAAGTTAGGCAAGGCCATCTTGACTAGCAAACCTTGACCGATTGAACCCTTGAAAAGGCCCCATACAGATCGAAACGTCGGAAAAAATCATAAACTAGTGTTTTCGATTCCCCAAAAGGCTGAAGCCAACATTCTGAAGCAAAATCATCCCAGTCGTATCCCAACCAAGGAAAGATCATGAGTACATGTTCGACGAGAAAGGCACTATCACCACTAGGTGGATTAATCTGGGTTTTTTTTTTAAAGTATACATGAAAGAACTGGAGAACCCTCTGCAAGCATTCATAGAACAAATTCTTTCAAAATTCAGTAAAAAAATGCAAAGAAATAGATTCTGGAGTCCATTCGTTTCCAGGAATTGTGGAGGGATTTTTTAGATAAATTTCCGAAGCACCACCGGAAAAGTTTCTGAATGAATCCCTGAAGAATGGTCAGAAAATCCTAAGCCATCCATAGAGGAATACCTTGCGGAATAATCTCCAGTGAACGTTCCAAATAAATATCTTTAGAATTTCTAGAGGAGTTTCTTAATCAATGCATGAGAGAATAAATATGTAAACTAGTAGTAGTGATGAAATTCTAAAAGTAATTTTTGAAAGAGTTTCTGCATTTCTGCATTTATAACGAAAAACCTTAAAGCATCTTAAAATATCTCTGAAAAAATCTCCCAATCTCTGCGAAAAAACTCTCCTGGAATTGGACTCTACTGAAGAAACCTTTGGAGTAATTCTCGGAGAAACTCCCGCAAAATTTCCAGGGGGTAGTAACCCCCCTTCCCCTCCCCATTACTGACAATCCATGAACTAGGTGCCCCTCCGCCTTTTGCCGAAGCTGGGAAAAACCCCTCCCTTGGCGCCACTTCTGTGCACGGGCCTGGTTTTGATAAATTCTGAAACAATCCCTAAACAAATTTCTGGCAGTGTCACAAGAGATATTCAAGGAAGAAATTCTGAAAAAAGTACTTTAGAATATCTAGAAGAATTCTTACTGATCTCATTCCTTTGAGAATACTCCTACTACAATAATAACAGAAATTTTCGTGAAAGAATAATTCATGGAATGCTTTTACCGGAATAATTCTTATTTGAGCGTAACATTGATATCATTTCCATGGGGGCGTACGAGGACAAGGAGCGCTGAAATTTGAATCCTTGTGTAACCAGCTCTGATTTTTCCATTACAGCACTGACATATAGTGGTTGGTCTAATAAGAAATCAATGGGATGCACCACTATAGGAACCAATTTTAATTTATAATAGGAACAGGACGCTATAAGTACGTTGGTGCAAGTGATTGATTGTCAACTGGGATAAATGATTAGTTCTAGCAAAATGAGATAAAATACCTGGGACTAACTTTTCCAGACTTTTTATTAAATCGAAACTGGATGCCTGGAGCAATATTTTCAAAAATAGTTTTCACACACATATATATAACACAGAGCAACATTTTTTTGTCTCAAGAGCAAACTTATGAGTCTCTGACAGATTTTGGGCCGCTGAATCCGAATTTGGGCTCAGATTTGCTCCAGCACGTCACAATTTTGAGCTATACCTCAATTTATAGGGAAAAATATGCGATTTCTGGCTTGTTTGACTGCCTGCCATTAGGCATGGAAATATTTTTTTAAGCAATTAAAAGGTAAATTGGTCAATGAACATCTAAATTAACGACTCATGTAAAATATTTCGTTTTACCAAATCGAATTTGATAGTTTTAAGCGATTTATGATAGGTACGATATTTCCTATACAAGTCACCCTCCAAAAGTTGCATGCAAGTTTACTTACTAACATAAAATGCTTAAATCTATCAAATTTGGTTTGGTAAAACAAAATATTTTGCATGAGTCATTAATTTAGAGGTTAATTGACCAATTTGCCTTTTAATTGCTTAAAAAAAATATTTCGATGCTTAATAGCTGGCAGTCAAAAAAGCTCAAAATCGTATATTTTGCCCTAAAAATTGGAGTATAGCTCAAAATTGTGTCGTGCTGGAGCAAATCTGAGCCCGGATTCGGATTCAGCGGCCCAAAATCTGTCAGACACATAAGTTTGCTCATGAGACAGACCAAAAGCTAATTTTTGTTACGCTGTGTAATGGGTCAAGGAATCTCATGATTTTTTTCCAGGTGGAAAATATTTTTCGTTTTCTGCAGAAACGATTTTTGAACAATAATTCCAAAAAAAGGTTTTTGCCAAGATGAATACTATTCCACCAAGAAATGAGTTCAGGAGATCCTTCATCTGCATGTTTCTTGCAATTTGTGCTACCTTTGAAAAAACCTCTGAACCACTCTGCCAGGTTGATAAGTTACCCCAACCGACGACGACGGTCTCCCCTCGTGAAATGAACTACCCTGCCGCACCGCAACGCGCGCGTGCATCATCATCGTCGCTTAATGTGGAAATATGTTAATTCGAATTACGACTGTGCACAAATTGAGGGGGTCGCGATTGAATGCAAAAACGAACGCCCCTTGCGGGTGTGCCTTCCGCCCGGGCTACCGTTGGATGCTGATGATGATGGGGGAATGTCCTTTCAAGCGGCGACGACGGTAACAACATGGAAAACGATGACGATGACGACGACGGTCGATGGCAACGTGACGCGACGTTGCGTTTGTTTGCATTCAGTTTTTGTGAAAATAACGAATTCAAAAAAAAAAATGGGAAAAAGTGAAGGGCAGTTTTTAGGGAACAAGATCTGCGTTCACTTCTCGAAGGAGGTTTGAGAGGAAAAGCAAAAGATGGGAGCATTAACAGGATCAACAAATTGAAACAGCGCTTTTGATCAGAGAAGAACTGGTAATTGAAAGAGATGGAAATGGTGATTCATACAAGTCCAAGGTTTGGAAACTGGTCTCAAGAGGAGTTCTGATGAGTGGCCGGTGGTTAATTTCGTTAATGGATTTGACGAGAGCTAGGCATTTTTATGTTAAGGATTTTCCTGTAAAATTATTCAATCTAGTTTATTAGCATGCACAGGACACAACATTGTACAAAATTGTTGTTCACTATTTCTTTTTTTTTCTTATTGGCGAAAACTTCGAACTGAGACAGACTCAGCATCTCAGCAAACTGCTCTGTGAGAACTTCCGCAGTTATTAATGTCAATTTATTTTTACCACAGGATGTCAATGTCGCGAGTGTTCGTGTGACCAACATCTAGTTTGTCACGTCCTTACAGCGTCAGTACCGGTCCTACAAGTGTCAAACTAATTTTTATAAACAATACAAAACATCCACAACAACATGTGTATTTCAAAATTATGGATTAATACATCTGAGTTATGAAATAAAATAAATTAATTCATTGGCTACAGCGCCATTAGCGATCTAATTTCTCATACATCTACTATTTTTACAAATGGCATGTCATTGAGTTTTGTGTTTATGAAATCATAATCCAACCGAAACACGAATCTAGATACCTTCAGCAAGTTCTCGTAAAATACCGAGACGTTTACTAATACAATAAAGACTGAATTTCGCTGCATGATTTGAAATGATGTGAAAGATTATGATTGAAAATGTACTGAATTTCAAGATGATTTTACTCAATCTGCACTTTTAATACATAGCATTTCTATTCAGTCAGTGGAATCAGTGTACTGATTCTTTAAAACTTTTGCTATCCAAACTCTCAGAAGTCTACATCAATCAAAACAAGGTAGCAATTTAAACTTTAAAATCTTTTTATGGTTGCAGTTTTCTCGAGGGTAGTTCAAACAATTGAGCAAATTGTCTAAGTAAACAATAAATCAAAACAAATTGTGTAATGGTGCCTATAAAAGGCGGAAATTTTAATTCCAATCATAACACTACAAATCCCATCCTACCTGTCACCCTTCTCCCACACCACCCGTCGTCGCATCATAAAACAATTAGACACTTTGCTCTTCTTGAGTTGAATGGCATAAACATCATCACAGAGAAGTGCCACCCTCCATACTCTTACTCATCCATCTTCCGGTCTGGGGTTGGCCCTTTCTCGGGAAATGGCTCCACAGCCTATATGCCAAGAAATTCAAATAAAAGTAAACTTTTGCAATTAAATTTTAGCTGTTTTCTTCCCTGGCTCACTAGCGGAGTTTGCTGGCAAGCTCCTTGAGGCAATACCAGCGAGTGACGATGACTACATTGGAGGCTGACTCAGTCTCTGTCATAAAAAGTTACGAAACTTTTCCGAGAGTGTAATCGGCACCGCTGAATCGCACGAGCGCTTGATTGTATTTGATTACTGAATCGGCGAAGGTGTCATAAGTCATCAGTATAGTTATCTGTTAGATGCCACATTGTCAATACAATAGATATTTCAGTTTGGTAGAGCTTTACTTCGTCATATGCGCTTATTTCTATCATATCAGACGGAAAATTGACAGTAATTCAAAATATTCCAACTCACCTTTGGTAATGACTCATTAGATGGAAGCAAAAAGATGTCGACTTTCAATAACCAGCCCCAGCAGCACTGGGAATTGAATAATTACGCAAAATTTCACGTTTCAATTTCACTTCACTTACGAGTTACAATAACAGCTTTACATGTTTTCTTGTTTTGCGTACGACGAAGGAAACTGCACCAAAGCAGCAGCTAGCCGAATTATTCTCCATCACCGTTCGCACCGTTTACACTCATCAATAAGGTGTCTTCATCTAGTGAGGATGCAAGCCAATGTGGGAGTGGATTTTTTGCATACAAAACATCGTATTTCACAACCTCTGAGAGATTTATATGCAGGGAAAAAGACGGTGGCCTTTTGACGGACGGACGGACGTGAGGTGATCGAAAGATGGAAGCAGCACTTCGATCAGCACCTAAACGGCGTGGAGAACGTAACACGGGAGCCCACGGCAACGGAAGAAACGACGACGCCAGTGCAGCGGAGGACGGAAATGAACCAACTCCCACGCTGAGGGAAGTTAAGCATGCCATTCACCAGCTCAAAACCAACAAAGCAGCTGGTAAGGATGGTATCGCAGCTGAACTCATCAAGATGGGCCCAGATAAGTTGGCCACCTGTCAGCATCGGCTGATAGTCAGGATCTGCGAAACCGAACAGCTACCGGAGGAGTGGAAGGAAGGGGTAATCTGCCCCATTCACAAGAAAGGCGACCATTTGGAATGTGAGAACTTCAGGGCGATCACTATTTTGAATGCTGCCTACAAAGTGCTATCCCAGATCATCTTCCGTCGTCTGTCACCTTAAACGAATGAGTTCGTGGGAAGTTATCAAGCCGGCTTCATCGACGGCCGGTCGACAACGGACCAGATCTTCACCGTACGGCAAATCCTCCAGAAATGCCGTGAATACCAGGTCCCAACGCATCACCTGTTCATCGACTTCAAAGCGGCATACGACAGTATCGACCGCACAGAGCTATGGAGAATCAAGGATGAAAACGGCTTTCCTGGGAAGCTGACTAGACTGATTAAAGCAACGATGAACGGTATGAAAAACTGCGTAAGGGTTTCGGGTGAACTATCCAGTTCATCCGAATCTCGCCGGGGACTGCGACAAGGTGACGGACTCTCATGTCTACTCTTCAACATCGCTCTTAAAGATGTGATGCGACGAGCCGGGTTCAACAGCCGGGGAACGATTTTCACAAAACCCGGTTAATTTGTGTGCTTTGCGGACGACATGGACATTATTGCCAGAACATGACAGGTGGCAGAGCTGTACACCCGCCTGAAACGCGAAGCAGCAAAGGTCGGACTGGTGGTGAATGCCTTAAAAACAAAGTACATGCTGGTAGGCGGAACCGAACACGACCGGATCCGTCTGGGTAGTAGTGTTACGATAGACGAGGATACTTTCGAGGTGGTGGAGGAATTCGTCTACCTCGGATCCTTACTGAAGGCTGACAACAACGTGACCCGTGAAATTCGGAGGCGCATCATCAGCGGAAGTCGGGCCTATTACGGGCTCCAGAAGAAACTGCGGTCGAAAAAGATTCACCCACGCACCAAATGCACCATGTACAAAACGCTAATAAGACCGGTGATCCTCTACGGGCACGAGACATGGACCATGTTCGAGGAGGACCTACAAGCACTCGGAGTTTTCAAGCGACGCGTGCTAAGAACGATCTTCGGCGGTGTGCAGGAGAACGGTGTGTGGCGGAGAAGGATGAACCACGAGCTCGCTGCACGGCGAACCCAGCATCCAGAAGGTGGTCAAAGCCGGAAGGATACGGTGGACAGGGCATGTTGCAAGAATGCCGGACAACGACCATGCAAAACTGTTGTTTGCAACTGATCCGGTTGGCACAAGAAGGCGTGGAGCGCAGAGAGCACGATGGGCGGACCAGGTGGAGCGTGACCTGGCGAGCATCGGGCGCGACCGAGGATGGAGAGCGGCAGCCATAAACCGAGTATTGTGGCGTACTATTGTTGATTATGTCTTGTCTTAATGATGTTGAACAAATAAATGTATGTATGTATGTATGAGAGATTTCTTCGTAACACTATGGTGGTCAAAAATATTATTTGAAATAATTTGATCGTAATTCTAAAGCTACATCCATCTCAATTTAAAACTTACTGCCTAATGGTTCTTTGAACACATTATTTGATTTAGATTGCGAAGAATTTGATTGCCTTTTCGAATAAAGACCAACGTTCTTATCAACATTTTTGACCATCCTTTGTACCATAATGTCACGTAGAAGGTATACCAGGAATTGATTTCAGATTGTGTCCAAAATAGACGAAGACTAGACGGAAACGGAATAAGTGGGACAATTATTCAATCTTATTGTTTTTAGGATATTATAGTTCTTTTGCAATATTTTTAACATGATAATATGGGAGCTGTGGCCTGTGATCATAGTTTAGTGTTATTCCCCTCGTGTGTCCTTCCCCTAGTAAGCCTCAGTGACAGCCAGCACCTGACAAGGTTGTCAGTGTGAAGCTGCGTCATTGCGGAGAGGAGCTTTGGCGTAGCAAGTCACCTTCATCGTGTGGTTCCGTATAATGTGAAGTGATTCTACTGCAGTTTGCTAAGATAGCGGGGAACGGATTGATCCAGTGAGTTACGCAATGTGAATATTGCGTAACTCACTGGGTCAATCCGTTTTCCATCATCTTAGCAAACTGCAGTAGAATCTCTTGACATTATACCGCATTTAGTTCACCACTGAACTGTGCACTGAGTCTTCATAAGTGCGAAAACGCAAATAAAACTGCGCGATTGCATCAAATCAAATTGATGCCTTCGGCGCACTAATTCTTCGATGTATGCTGAATAAGTGCTCTAAAGATACCAAGTCGATTGAATGCAATCGCGTACTTGTATTTGCGTTTTCGCACTCTTGAAAACTAGTGCGATAGTCCAGTGGTGAACTAAATGCGCTATATACGGAACCACACGATGAAGGCGACTTGCTCCGATACAAGTTCCTCTCCTCAATGAGGCAGCTTCACACTGACAACCTTGTCATGGTGCTGGCTGTCACTGATGCATGCTAGGGACACGCGAGGGAAATAACACTAAACTATATTCACACTCCAAAGGAGCTTATTGATAAAAATTAGCAATTGATACTAATTAGGCGTTAAGCGAGGTACAACAAATTTGATCATAACACAGTGCACAATGGAAAAAATAGGTATAAAACGCGTTTAAATTCGAATAAATTGGTGTAGAAACTTCCATAGTATCGGAAATTTGACATAAGGTTGGTCCTTCTCTTGTCGATTGCATTCCACTCCGGGCGAAGATGCATGTGAAAATTTAAAGAAATAGGGGATATCGGGGTTATTTGATAATATTCCAATTTTTAATGCCGTGCGGTGAGCCAAACCAGCTCCATTTGATACTACGGAAGTTATAACACAAACACGAATTAAATAAATCATTTATTTTGCACAGGATTTTTCCAAAAAGGTGAAAATGAGAGAGACAGGGTTAAAACGTGCCCGATACACTGATTTCCAGCATCGTGCGGCGAATGACGCCCTCCTTATCCGAAATTGTAGAAATTTTCGCAGTTTGTGTCAAAATTTCATTTGAATCCATCCACCCGAGCAGAGATATTGAATTTATTCGCGTTTTATACCTATTTTTTCCCATTGTGCAGTGTAACAAAAATTTACTTTTGGACTGTCTCAAGAGCAAACTTATGTGTCTCTGACAGATTTTGGGCCGCTGAATCCAAATCCGGGCTCAGATTTGCTCCAGCACGTTACAATTTTGAGCTATACCTCAATTTATAGGGCAAAATATGCGATTTTGGGCATTTTTGACTGCAAGCCATTAAGCATGATTTTTTTAAGCAATCAAAAGGTAAATTGGTCAATCACCACCTAAATCAACGACTCATGCAAAATATTTTGTTTTAGCAAATCAATAATAAGTTTAAACGATTTATGTTAGGTACGATATTTCTCATACAAGTCACCCTCCAAAAGTTACATGCCAGTTTACATACTAACATAAAATGCCTAAATCTATCTAATTTGATTTGGTAAAACAAATATTTTTCGTTTCGTTTCGTTTATTTAGATGGTAATTCACCAATTTATCTTAAGATAGCCTGAAAAAAATATTTACATGCTTAATGGCTTGCAGTCAAAAATGCCTAAAATCCCATATTTTACCCTATAAATTGAGATATAGCTCAAAATTGTGACGTGCTGGAGCAAATCTGAGCCCGGATTCGAATTCAGCGGCCCAAAATCTGTCAGAGGTACATAAGTTTGCTCTTGCGACAAGAAAAATGTTGCGCTGTGTTATTGATCGGTGCCATAATAGACGGGAATTAGATAAACACCCTGAACTTTCAGCCCAAATCATGGCGCCGAAAGCTTTCTTAAGAAAGTAACAAGATGTGTTTCAGCTGGTAAAGACTCTTCCTTACAACTGGTAGGTGTTCTATAGACCGGACAACACTGTCTATTATCTATTTTTCTAAAGTATAATTTGATGATTTCATCCCAGATTCAGCAAATCATAATCTTTAATCATTGCGGGTGTGACAACTTCTAACCTCCAAGTCATTAATCCAACAAATTTAGTTGTTTCGTCCACGCATTCAAACAATTTTATTGCCTGCCGACCACATGAACGCTTTGAAACAACAACTAGAGTCAAACCTTTATAGCTAAAGACACAGCAGGAGGGGTTCTTATGATCTGAATCATAATACCAACAATACGATGATGGCATTTTTGATGGCTGACCAGGCGGTGGTTTATAGCTCTGGCCAGTAAACTCACTGAATGCACCCTAAAATGAAACAACACAGGCTTGTGTACAATGTACACAGGCTTGTGTACAATGTACACAGATTTGTGTACTACTAGATCAGCCTCCACCCCTGTGTCAAATGTACACAGTCACTTTTCTGGCTGTAGCGCTGGTATGGGAGCAAAGTTCATAACTAATTTTCTCTGAACGATGACATGCATTATCAGGAATCGATCAGTGCAAAAATAATTGTTAATTTTGTTTTCATGCCAGCGCTGGAGCCGGAAAAGTATCTGTGTACATTTGACACAGCGGTGAGGCTGATCTAGTAGTACACAAATCTGTGTAACTTCTGTAACCGTGTGTGTTTCGATTGAGCTAAATGGAAACCAGAATTAGACCAACCTGTTTTTATCAGCTCTTCTCACGTGACATCCTTTTACGCGGAATGAGCGAATCAAGCGAGGCATCGACGGGAGATCGTTTGCTTTTGTTTTGCTCATTTGTCATCTGCTGCGGTTCCGAACGGTGTCAGATGGACATGGCGTGGGATCACCACTTTTTTTAATTTAATGGGAATTTGATTTACGAACTGGATTCTAGCTTGGCAGTAAAACGGTTTATAGCTTCACAGTAGATTTCTGGTGGGAGGGTGGCCGTAAAGAAGTAACTATATGGATCGAGCTGGAAACCGTTAGGAACGATTGTGTGGTGTTTAATATGCAGGTCAGCAGATTAACTAATAGGTTTTCACTGGACGTTAACTATGAATGGTTCCCATAAATGAGCTTTGTGAATGGGTATGCTGATTGATGATATCGTTTAATCGCTGGATGTAAGTGTTGTACTATGCTATGCTCTCTTCGTTTATTGATAATAGATTCGATTCTGCCCTAATTCAGGTGCTCCAATTGGAATATGTGAAAAACCTACACATATTAACGTTGAACTTTTCGTCATTGGAATCATCGTCATCATCAAACATTTGAAAGCAGTTTTTTCGTTCAAAACAAAGGTTTTTGCTATGAAAATATATTCACTGTGCTCCACATGATGAATATAATGCAGTGAATATATTTTGATGATCCTTGTTTTGTTTTGCAGCGAGAAAACTGCTTTTTATTTTCCGAAAAATGATGACGGATGCTTGAGCCGTAATTTGTTCATCATCAAATTTAAGACAGTGCGCCACAATATTCGTTAAGCGGCTGCCTCTTGGAGCTTCCGTACTTCTTGAGAACAGCACTGTTTTTGTTTTCGCCCGAACAAGGTGGGCCTAATGTCTGCACTCTATTTGTATCGTTACACATTCTGCCGTGTTCATTCCTGCAGCATTACTGCACGCGCTGGGTTCTGCTCTTCCAAAATCGTTTTACATTCCTCGCCTAAGCATTCATTCCGTCGACTCTGTTCAACGTACCTAATGAACTTAAGCACGAATTTGTGCTGGCCTGCATACTCTCCACAGCAAACTTAAGGTCTGAGGTCAAGCTCGTCCGTTGAAAATTTGAAATTACCACGTGCTGCCGTTGAAAAAGCACGTTTTAGCTCTCTCGGAGAGGCAGCTTGTCCCACTCGTTCGGGGTTGGCAGTGTGGCCAGGATTATTTTGAAATGAGTTTATGGTTCAGTATAGCCAAAGTTGTACAAGATGGTTTTGTATCAACATTCTGGTTTTCATTTTGTCCTCAGTGACAAAAGTTATAACATGGATGTGGTAGAAGATTTGCAGAGAAAGAAAATAATGTAAACAAATATAATAATGAAAGATGTGGACATAACTGACTCAGTAAAAGGTCGGGTATTCATCAAGAATATACCGATGGTGTCTGAGCTCGTTTCTTGATCAGTACATAAACTTTACATAAATTATCGTTGTTATCCAAGGCTATGGGTATCTTAGCATGCATATACGATATAAGAATGCGAAAATGATTCATTGATCATAGAAACCACTTAGCTATTTGCTTTACAATTACAAGCTAAGTAGCAGGTTGAGTCCAAAAGACGGGAGTTACGAAGAAGTAGAACAAGAATAAGTGTATTGTATTGATACAGCAATAAAATGCATGGCGAATTATATATAACAAGCAGAGTTACTTCTTATTATGCTTGACGTCGGAGAAGATTTCCACTATTGTTTCATCCAGCATTTCATTGTGTTTACAATTATATTAAAACTAAATACTATCACAGCATGGAATCATAAATGGTTAGACTTATCAAACCTCTTGTATCTAAAGGTAGGATCTCAAATCATTATTGGCAACCACAAAAACGGTGATCCACACCGACCTCAATTTTCTCATTTCAGTCGATACCAACAAAGCAGAAGAGAAAAAAAAAACTCTCCCGGCTGAAGGCTGTGGATGGATGCCCGCAGATGGGAGAACAATAGAGCACGGTATAAACAAACGCCGTCCTGGCAGGGCAGGTGCGTTTGGTAGCTGCGAAATAGTTGCTATGAAAATGATTTCGTGCAGTTCGAGCAAGTTGCTCGAATACTCAATCAATGATTTTATGTAGCAGCAAATGCATTGATTTGAATTCATTGCATTGCATTGATTGCAATTCAAGGTTTGCATGGAAAACTAAGAGAAAATAAACTAAATCTTCTCAAAACTTAAACAAAACAGAAACATTTTATAGATTCAAATTTATTTAACATATTTCATTCAAACATACAGAGAAAATAAAACTGCTCGAAACTCTAGTCGGCTGTAAGCGTCGACTCTTAGGAGAGCTACGAATTTCATAGGAATCATATATGGTATACCCGATGATTTTGGGTGGATCGGTGAATATTTTTTTATCATCCGGAAATTCATCTAGAAATTCAATGGATTTCCTTCGAGAATTTCTCTAGGAATTCCTCTTGAAGTACCTCCAGAAATTTCTCTAGGAGGTCCTCCACGAATTCCTCAAGGTGTCCTTCAAGGCAGTCATTCAAGGCAGTCTTCAGGAGATTTCTTGAGAAGTTCCTCCCGGAAATCCTCAAGGTGTTCCTCCAAAAAATCCTCTAGGAGTACCTCTACGAGTTCCTCTGGAAATACCTTGGGAAGTGTCTTAAGAAATACCTTTTGGAGCCCAACCAAGAAATTCCAGAAAATTTCTAGAAGTTCAAAAGATTTTTTTTCTACGAGCTTCTCCAGGATATTCTTGGGGAGTTCCTCCGAGAATTCTTCCCAAAGTTCCTCGCAAATCTCCTGTAGAAAATCCTCTAGGAATCCCTCTAGGAGATTGTCTAGGAGTTTCTTCTAGAAATTCTTCTAGAAGTAGGATTTTTTCTATATGTTCCTCCAGGAATTCTTCGAGGACTGCCAAAGGAAACTCTTTGGAGTTTCTCTAGGGATTTCACTAGAAGTTACTTCGTGCAATCCTTTTCGAGTGTCTCCAGGAAATCTTCTTGTGTTCTCCCGGAAATTCCTCTAGAAGTTCTTCCAGAAATTGCTTTTCGAGTGCCTAAGAGATTTCTTTGTAGGAGTTCCTCAAAGAATTCCTCGGGATTTCTCTAGTCGGTCCTCCGCGAGTTCCTCTAGGAGTTTCAATTGCATTTTTTTTTCTAGGAGTTTCTCTAGGAATTCCCCAAAGAGCTCTCTTGAGATTGCCTCTAAGAGTTCCTCCAGAAGTTTCTCTAGGAACCTTCAAAAGTTCAAATGCATATTTTCTAAGAGTTTGTTCTGGAATTCTTCGAGAGGTTCTTCCGGATATGCCTATAGGAATTTCTCCGGGAATTCCTGAACGAGTTCCCACCCTTAGTAATTTGTTCAGCAGTTTCTGCGGGGCTTCCTTTAGAAGTTTCTCCAAGAGTTCCTATAGTCTCGCCGGGAATTCTATTAGGATTTCCTCCAAGAATTACTCTAGGAGTTCCTCCAGGAATTTCTGTACAAGTTCTTCCGGGAATTCTAAGATTTTTTTCGGGAATTACTCTTGGTGATCATTCAACAATTCCTCCAGGAACTCTTCCAAACAATTCTTAAGTAGTATACCTCTAATTCCTGTAGGAGTACCTCCAAGAATTTCTTGAGAAATCTCTCCGGAAATATCTCTAGGAATACCTCTAGAAATTCCTCTAGAAGTTGAACATGCCTTTTTTCAGGAGTTACTCCTGGATTTCCTCGAGGAGTTTCTCGGAGAATTCCACCAGAAATTCGTCCAGAATTTTTTCTAGAAGCTCTTCTAGGAGTTTCCCCGGAAACTCTTTCAGAAGTACCGATTGGATTTTTTTATGAGATCATCCGGGAATTTCTCTAAAATTTTTCTGAGAGATTCTCCGAGGATTCCTCAAGGAATTCCTCGAGGAGTTTCTCCGGTTAATTCGCTAGGTGGTCTTCTGGGAATTGCTATAGAAGTTCCAAGAGGAAATTTTTTCTAGAAGTCTCCCCGAAAATTACTCTAGGAGTTCCAAGAATTTCGCTAGGAGTCTTTCCGGGAGTTTTCTTGGGAGTTCCATCAAAAATTCCTCTAGGAGTTCATCCGGAAATTACTCTTCGAGCTCCTATCGGATTTCTTTCTAAGAGTTGCTCCGGGAATTCCTCTAGGAGTTTCAATTTGATTTTATTCTAGGAGTTCCTCCAGGAATTTTCCTAGGAGTTCTTTTGGAAATTTTTCAAATGTGATTTTTTCTAAGTGTTCGTACATAAATTTCTCGAGAAGTTCTCCAGGAAATGCCTATGGGAGTTTAACCGGGAATTCCTGAAGGAGTTCCTACCCCAGCATTTTCTCGATGGGTTTCTCCGGGAATCTAGATCCTAGATTCCTCTAGGATTTCCTTCAAAAATTCCTCTAGGAGTTCCTCCGGAAATTCTTCAAAAAGTTCACCAGAATCTCGTCTAGGAATTCTTCCAGGAATTTATCTAGACATTCTTCTATAAATTCTTCAGGTAGCTCCTCCGGAAATTGATCTTCGAGTTTTTATAAGATTTCTTTCTGGGAGTTCTTCAGGGAATTCCTCGAGATTTCCCTAGTCAGTCCTCCGGATATTCCTCTAGGAGTTTCAATCGGAATTTTTTTTTCTAGGGGGTCCTCCAGGAATTCCCCAAAAAGTTTTCTCGAGATTTCTTCTAGAGGATCCTCCAGCAATTTATAAGGAGGCCTCAGCGAAATTCTTCTAGAAATTCAAATGGGATGTTTTCTAAGAGTTCGTACGTTCGTATCTCTGAGAATTCCTGTAGTTTTGCCGGGATTTCTACTAGAATTCCTTCAAGAATTCCTCCAGAAGTTCCTCCAGGAATTCCCCAAAAAGTTTTCTCGAGATTTCTTCTAGAGGATCCTCCAGCAATTTATAAGGAGGCCTCAGCGAAATTCTTCTAGAAATTCAAATGGGATGTTTTCTAAGAGTTCGTACGTTCGTATCTCTGAGAATTCCTGTAGTTTTGCCGGGATTTCTACTAGAATTCCTTCAAGAATTCCTGCAGAAGTTCCTCCAGGAATACCTCAAGAAGTTCCTCCAGAAATTCTTCCAGGAATTTCTCTAGAAGTTCTCCCGGGAATTCTTCTAGGAGTGTCTCCGGGAGTTCTTTTTGGTGGTCAACCAGCAATTTCTTCAGACGTTCCTCCAAAAAATCCTTAAGAAATATCTCCTGGAATTCCTCTAGGAGTATCTCTCCCGGGAATTCCTCTACAAATTCCTCCAGATTTTTTTCTAAGAGTTCCTCCTGAAATTCTTCTAGGAGCTCCTACGGGATTTTTTCTTTTAGTTCGTTTGAGAATTCCACGAGTGGATCCTTCGGGAATTCTTCTTGAAATTTCTTCAGAAACTCATCTTGAAATTCCTTCAGAAATTCCTCCACGAGTAACTCCAGGAATTTCTCCAGGAGTTTCTCCTAGAATACCTACTAGAAGTCTCTCTGGGAATTATTCTAGGACTTCCAAGAATTTCTCTAAGAGTCCCCCTGGGAGTTTCATTGGGGGTTCCTCTAGGAGGTGCTCCAAGAATTTCTATAAGACTTTCTCCTTGTTCCTCAAGGAGTTTCTTCAGCAATTTCTCTACAGGTGTTTCAAAAACTATTCTATGAATTTCTTTTTAAAGTTCCTGCGGGAATTCCTCTATGCTGGCGTTCGGGACTTTCTCTAGGAGTTACAAAATGTATTTTTTTTCTTGGAGTTCCTCCGGAAATTGCTCTACGTAGAATTAGCGACACCAGTAGAATTCGTCCAAAATTACCTCCGAAAATTCCTATGGAAGTTCCTTCGGGAATTCCTCAAGGTGTTTCTCCGCATATTTACCCAGGATTCCCACCGCAAATTCTCCTAATTGTTTCCTTCAGTAATTTCTCTTAAAATTTCTCCAGGAATTCCTCTGGGAGTTGCTCCAGGGGTTCCTCCAGAAATACTTCTTGGAGTTCCCTTCAGAATTCATCTAGGTTGTCTTCTGGGAATACCTCTCTAGGAGTTTCATATGATTTTTTTTTTCCTGAAATCTCACCGGGAATTCCTCTGGGAGTTCCTCCGGGTATTATTACTTGAATATCCCAAAGAGTGTCGTAAGCAATTTTCTTCAAAGGTCATCCAGGAATTATTTTATGAGATTCTCCCAAAATTCCTCATGGAGTTCCTCTAAAAATCCTGCAAGAAATCCCGTCGGGAATTTTTATAGGAGTACCTTCAGGAATTTCTCTATAAGTTCCTCCTGGAGTTCCTCTTGAGATTTTGTATGTATGTTTCTCCGGGAATTAAACTAAAGTTTCTCTGTCGGAGTATTTTCAAGGACTTTTCAAAAGTTCCTCCGGAATTGCTCTACCAGTTCTCAAGGAATTTCTTTCTAGCAGATCCTCCGGTGATTCTTCGGGGAGATACCCCGAGAATTTCTGCAGGCGATCCCGATATTCCTCTAGAAGTTTCAATGGGATCTTTTTCTTGGAGTTTCTCCATGAATTCCTCGAGTGATTCTTCCGGAGTTTCACCGGGTATTGCTCTGGGAGTATCATTTCTCCTAGAGAAATGGCTGAAGAAACTCCATGAGGAATTTAAGGAGGAACTCCTGGAAGAATTCCGGGAGGAACTCCCAGAGAAATTCCAGGAGGAAGTCCTAGAGGTATACCTGGAAGAACTCCTAGAGCAATTCCCAGAGGAATTCCTAGAGGAGTTCTTGAAGGAACTCCCAAAAGAATCCCCGAAGAGAATTTTAGAAAAAAAATCTCTTGGGACTCCTGAAGGCAAGAGGCCAAGAGGCATACCTGGAGGAACTCCTATAACAAATCCCGCTGGAACTCATCGAAGAGAAACACCTAGAAAAACTCCTAGAAAAACTCCACAGATTATTACAGGAGTTTCCTCTGAGATTCCTTCGGCAATTCCTCCTGGAGTTCTTCCGGGATTTCAACTTAGGATTCCACTTGGAAATCCTCTAGGAATTCATGCTAGGATTCCACCTAGACTTCCTTCATTGATTTCTCTCTTTCTTCCTGGCATTCCTACTGACATTCCTCCAGGAATTTCTCTTGGCATTCCTCTAGGAATCTCCTGGGATTCTTCCAGGGATTCTTCCTGGAATTCCTCCAAGGATTCCTCCAGGAATTCCTTTTAGAATTCCTCATGGGATTCCTGCGTGAATTTCTCCTCAGATTCCTCCATGAAATCTTCCTTGGATCCTCCTTGGAATTCCTCCTAGGACTCCTCCAAGAAATCCTCCTCGGGATTCCTAGAGGAACTCTTCCTAGGATTATTACATAGCTTCCTTCTGGTATTCCACCAATAATTCTTCCTAGGATTTTTCCAGGAATTTCTCTTCGGTTTCCTTCAGATATTACTCTAAGGAATCCTCTAGGAATTCTTTCAAGAATATCTTCAGGAATTCCTTCTAGGATACTCACAGGTTTTTTTTTCTGAGATTTTACCAGCAATTCTTCCTGGGATTCCAAGAATCCCAATCCAAGAATTCCTCTTGGAGTTTCTCCAGAAAATTCTCCTATGATTTTCCCAGGAAATCCTCCTGGGATTCCTTTTGGAATTCATCTTCGTCAATTTTCCCGAGCTTTATATGGCAATTCCTCCTGGTATATCTCTAGGAATTCCTCCTGAGGTTTCTCCGAAAAGGCCTTCAAGAATTTCTCCAGAAATTCATCCAAGCCATTCCTCTTGGGAATCTCACGGGAATGTCTTCGGAAATCCTTCAGGAATTCCACAAATATATCTTTTGAAACTCCTCCTAGGATTCCTCCTAGTATCAATACAGGAATTAATTCTTGGATTCCTTCAGCCATTTTTCTCTGAATTTTCCAAGGCTTCCACCACGAAATTTTACAGGAATTGCTCCAAGGATTCTTACATGAGTTTTTTCTGGGGTTCCTTCTACAATTCGTCCTAGAATTCCACTAGGAATTCATCCTAGGATTCCACTTGGAAGTCCTTTAGGAGTTCGTCGTAGGTTTCAACTTGGAATTCCAACATGGATTGCTCCAAAAATACCTCCAAGTATTCATTCAGGGGATTCTCTAGGAATTCCTCTAGGCATTCTTCTGGGAGTACCTCGTGGGAATGTTCCAGGCATTCCTGCTGGGATTCTTCCAGGAATTCCAGGTATTCCTATTGGCATTCCTCCAGGTATTCCTCTTGGCATTCCTCATGGGATTCCTCCAGAAATTCCTCCTGGCATTCATCCGTGAATTCCTCCTTGAATTCCTTCAGGAAATCCTCCTAGGATTCCTCCAGGAAATCCTCCTGGGATTCTTCCAGGAAATCCTCCTGGGATTCCTCCAGGAAATCCTGGGAGGTTTTCTATAAATTTCTCCTAAGATTCCTCTAAATTTTGTTGCGGGGCTTCCTACAGAAATTTCTCCTCAGGTTTCTTTAGGTGTTCCTCCAAAGATTTCTCCAGGAATTTCTATTGGGAATTCTCCAGGCATACCTTCTGAAAATCTTCAGGAATTCTTCCAGAAGCTCCACCTGGCACTCCTCCATTAAATCCTCCTGCGATTCCTTCAGGAAATCCTCCTGGGATTCTTCCTGGATCTCTTCCTTGTATTATAACAGGCAATAACTCTGGAATTTCTGAATCAATTCTTCCAGGGATTTGTTCAGGAATTTCTCCAGAATTTTTTTTGGATTCCCCTAAGAATTCCTCCAGTAACAACTCTTATGAGAAATCTCAGTAGGATTTGCTGGAGAAATCTCAGTAGGATTTCCTGGAGAATTCTCAGTAGGATTTCCTGGAGAAATCTCAAGAGGAATTCCTGGAGGGATCTCAGTAGGAATTTCTGGTGGAAACTCAATAGGAATTCCTAAAGGAATCCCAAGAGGAATTTTAGGAGGAATAGAAAAATTGGGAGAAATATCTGGTGGAATCCAAGGAAAAATTCCTAGAAGAATTCTAGAACGATTTTCTGGAAGAATCTTACGAGGAATTTCTGGAAGATCACCAGAAGGAATTTCTAGAGGAACCTCAAAGAAAATTCCTTCAGGAACTCCAGGATGAATTCCTGGAGATATCTTGGGAGGAATTTCTGCAAGAATCCAAGAAGTTATTTCTGAAAAAAAACCTAGAAGGAACTCCTGGAAAAACCCCAAGAGAAATGCTTGGAAGAATCCTAGGTAGAATTTCTGAGAAAATCCCAGGAGGAATTTCTGGATGAGTCCTTGAAGGAAATCCTGTAGGAATCCGAGGAAGAATTCCTAGAGGAATCACGGGAGGAAACCCTGGAGGAATCTTGGAAGAAATTCGTGGAGAAATTTCAGGAGGAATTTCTCAAGGAATCACGGTTAAAACTGTTGTGGGAATCCCAGGAGGAATTCCTCAAAACATCCCGGAAAGTATTCCTTGAGAATGCTTAGGAGAAATTCCTTGAGAAATTCCAAGAGGAATTTCTATAGAGGAATCCCAAGATGAATTCCTGGAGGAACCCCAATAGAAACGCCTGCAGGAAATCCAGGAGGAATTCCAGTAGAAACCCCGGGAGGAATTCCTCGAAGATTACAAGAAGAAATTCATGGAAAAACCCTGGAAGGAATTCCTGGAAAATTTGTTGAAGGAATTCCTGAAAGTGTATCGTGGGAGGAATCCAAGGAGAAATTCCTGGAGGGATCCCAGGAAAAATCTCGCAGAAATCCCAGGAGGAATTCCTGGAGGAATCCCAGGAGGAATTCATGGAGGAATTTTAGGAGGAATTTTAGGAGGAATTTTAGGAGGAATTTTAGGAGGAATTTATCAAAAATAAAAATCCTGAGAGAAATTCCTGGAAGAATCCCAGGCGAAATTTCTCGAGAAATTATGGGAGGAATTCCTAGAGAAATTCTAGGAAGCATTCTTGGATTAATCCCAAGAGGAATTCCTGGAAGAATTCCATACGGACTTCCTGAGGAACCCCAAAATCCTAGAATGCTTCCTAGAATTTCTCTAGGAATTCCTCCCATAATTTCTCGAGAAATTTCGCCTGGGATTCTTCCAGGAATTTCTCTCAGGATTTTTATTTTTGATAAATTCCTCCTAAAATTCCTCCTAAAATTCCTCCTAAAATCCCTCCTAAAATTCCTCCATGAATTCCTCCTGGGATTCCTCCAGGAATTCTTCCTGGGATTTCCGCGAGATTTTTCCTAGGATCCCTCCAGGAATTTCTCCTTGGATTCCTCCCACGATATACTTTCAGGAATTCCTTCAACAAATTTTCCAGGAATTCCTTCCAGGGTTTTCCCATGAATTTCTTCTTGTAATCTTCGAGGAATTCCTCCCGGGGTTTCTACTGGAATTCCTCCTGGATTTCCTGAAGGCATTTCTCTTGGGATTCCTCCAGGAATTCGTCTTGGAATTTCTCAAGGAATTTCTCCTAAGCATTCTCAAGGAATACTTTCCGGGATGTTTCGAGGAATTCCTCCTTGGATTCCCACAACAGTTTCATCCGTGATTCCTTGAGAAATTCTTCCACGAATTTCTTCTGAGATTCCTCCAGGGTTTCCTCCCGGGATTCCTCTAGGAATTCTTCCTCGGATTCCTACAGGATTTCCTTCAAGGACTCATCCAGAAATTCCTTCTGGGATTTTCTCAGAAATTCTACCTAGGATTCTTCCAAGCATTTTTCTTGGGATTTTTCCAAGAGTTTTTCCTGGGATTCCTCCAGGAGTTCCTTCTAGTTTTTTTTTCAGGAATTACTCCTTAGATTCTTGCAGAAATTCCTCCCGGGATATCTCCAGGAATTCATCCTGGAGTTCCTGCAGAAATTTCCCTTGAGGTTCCTCCAGAAATTCCTTCTGGTGGTCTTCTAGAAATTCCTCATAAGATTCTTCCAGAAAATCGTTCTAGAATTCTTCTAGGAATTTTTCCTTCGATTCCACCAGATATTTCTCCCAATTTTTTTATACCTCCTAAAATTCCTCTTAGGATTCCTTCAGGAATTCCTATTGAGTTTCCTCCAGAAACTCCTTCTGAGGTTCCTCCAGGAATTCCTCTTGAGATTTCTCCAGGATATCTTACTGAGATTTCTCATAAGAGTTGCTACAGGAGGAATTCTTAGTGGAATCAAAAAAAAAATCTGGAGGAATTCCTGAACAAATCCCTGGAAGAATTGATTCAGAAATTCCAGAATAAATTCCTGTTATAATGCAAGGAAGAGTTCCTGGAGGAATCCCAGGAAGATTTCCTGAAGGAATCGCAGGAGGATTTAATGGAGGAGTCCCAGGTGGAGCTTCTGGAAGAATTCCTGAAGATTTTCCGAAGGTATGCTTGGAGAATTCCAAAAAGAAATTCCTGGAGAAATCTTTGGAGGAACACCTAAAGAAACCTTAGGAGGAATTTCTTTAGGACACCCCGCAACAAAATTTAGAGGAATCCTAGGAGAAATTTATAGAAAACCTCCCAGGATTTCCAGGAGGAATCCCAGGAGGATTTCCTGGAGGAATCCTAGGAGGATTTCCTGGAGGAATTCAAGGAGGAATTCACGGATGAATGCCAGGAGATATTCCTGGAGGAATCCCATGAGGAATGCCAAGAGGAATACCTGGAGGAATGCCAATAGGAATACCTGGAAGAATCCCAGCAGGAATGCCTGGAACAATCCCACGAGGTACTTCCAGAAGAATTCCAAGAGGATCCCCTGAAGGAATACTTGGAGGTATTTTTGGAGCAATCCATGTTGGAATTCCAAATTGAATCCTACGACGAATTCCTAAAGGACTTCCAAGTGGAATCCTAGGATGAATTCCTAGAGGAATTCTAGGACGAATTGCAGAAGGAAACCCAGAAAAAACGCATGTAAGAATCCTTGGAGCAATTCCTGTAAAATTTCGTGGTGGAAGCCTTGGAAAATTCATAGAAAAATGGCTGAAGGAATCCAAGAATTAATTCCTGTATTGATACTAGGAAGAATCCCAGGAGGAGTTTCAGAAGATATATTTGTGGTGTTTCTGAAGGATTTCCGAAGATATTCCTGGAAGATTCCTGGAGTGGCTTGGATGAATTCCTGGAGAAATTCTTGAAGGCATTTTTGGAGAAACCTCAGGAGGAATTCCTAGAGAAATACCAGGAGGAATTCCCAAAGGAAGCTCAGGAAGACTTCGAAAAGGAATCCCAGGAGAAATCCGAAGATGAATTCCAAAAGGAATCCCAGGAGGATTTCCTGGGGGAATCATAGGAGAATTTTCTGGAGAAACTCTAAGAGGAATTCTTGGAGAAATCCCAGAAAGAATTGCTGGTAAAATCTCAGAAAAAAAAACCTGTGAGTATCCTAGAAGGAATTCCTGAAGATATTCTTGAAGGAATTCCTAGAGGATTCCTTAGAGTAATATCTGAAGGAATTCGAAGAGAAATTCCTGGAAAAATCCCAGGAAGAATTATTGGTGGAATACCAGAAGGAAGGTATGTAATATTCCTAGGAAGAGTTCCTATAGGAATCCCAAGGAGGATTTCCTGGAGGAGTCCTAGGAGGAATTTCTGGAGGAATCCGAGGAGGAATTCACGAAAGAATCCCATGAGGAATTCCAAGAGGAATTCCTGGAGGAATCGTCGGAGGAATTCCTGGAAGAATCCACGAAAGAATTCCAGAAAGAATCCCAGGAGATTCCTAGAGAAATGCCAAGAGGAATTCCTGGAGGAATGTCAGGAGGAATGCCAGGAAGTATTTCTGGAGAAATCAATGAAGGAATTCTAGGTGGAATCCTAGCATGAATTCCTAGAGGATTTCCAAGTGGAATCCTAAGTTGAAATCCCGGAAGAACTCCACTTCTCTTCGATGAGTTCCAGTGGGATTTTTTATAGGAGTTCCTCCAGGTATGCCTCTTGGAGATCCTTTGGTAAATTCTTTAGGTGCATTCCTTCAGGAGTTCCAAGAGATTTTTTTCTAAAATTCTCTTCGGGGATTCTTTTAGGAGTTCCTTCAAGAACTCCTCTAGGAATTCCTCTGGGAATTGCTCTAGAAATTCCTCCAGGTTCCTCTTGAACTTCCTCCGGGAATTTCTCTGGGAGTTCCTCCCGGAATTCTTCCAAGAGTTTCTCCTTAAATTCCTCATGTAGTTTTTTCAGCCATTTCTCTAGGAGAAACTCCCAGAGCAACTCCCGGGGAAACTCCGGAAGAATTTATAGGAGAAGTCTCGAAGGACAGCATAGAGGAATTCCCGCAGGAACTATAAAAAGAAACTCATAGAATAGTTTTTGAAACACCTGTAGAGAAATTGCTGAAGAAACTCCTTGAGGAACAAGGAGAAAGTCTTATAGAAATTCTGGGAGAACCTCCTAGAGGAACCCCCAATGAAACTCCCAGGGGGACTCTTAGAGAAATTCTTGGAAGTCCTAGAATAATTCCCAGAGAGACTTCTGAAAGGTATTCCAGGAGAAACTCCTGGAGAAATTCCTGGAGTTACTCATAGAGGAATTTCTGAAGGAATTTCAAGATGAGTTTCTGAAGGAACTTCAAGAGGAATTCCCGAAGGATCCACTCGTGGAATTCTCGATCGAACCAAAAGAAAAAAATCCCGTAGGAACTCCTAGAAGAATTTCAGGAGGAACTCTTAGAAAAAAAATCTGGAGGAATTTGTAGAGGAATTCCCGGGAGAGATACTCCTAGAGGAATTCCAGGAGATATTTCTTAAGGATTTTTTTTGAGGAACGTCTAGAGAAATTGCTGGTTGACCACCAAGAAGAATTCCCGAAGACACTCCTAGAAGAATTCCCGGGAGAACTTCTAGAGAAATTCCTGGAAGAATTTCTGGAGGAACTTTTTGTGGAATTCTCGGAGGAACTCCTAGAGGAATTATTAGAGGAAATCCTAGTAGAAATCCCGGCAAAACTACAGGAATTCCCAGAGAAACCTATCGAGAAAATCCTGGGAGTATAAACTCTTTCAGGGATTCCCGGTGAAACTCCTGAGATTTCTCAAGTAAATTCTCTCGAGATTTCGCCTGGGATTCTTCCAGGAATTTCTCCCAGGATTTTCTTGATAAATCCCTCATAAAATTCCTCCATGTGTTCTTCCTGGGATTGGTCCAGGAATTCCTCCTGAGATTTCCGCAAGATTTTTCCTGGGATCCCTTCAGGAATTACTCCTTCGATTCCTCCCACGATACAACCAGGAATTCTTCGAATGAATCCCAGAGGAGGATTTTTAGGTGATATTTTTGTGGAATTCCTGAAGGATTTCCGAAGATATTGTTGGAGGATTCCCAAGAGGAATGGCTTGGATGAATCCCAGGAGAAATTCCTGTACAAATTCTTGAAGGCATTTCTGGAGAAACCTCAGAAGGAATTCCTGGAGAAATACCAGAAGGAATGCCCATGGGAAACTCAGGAAGACTTCAAAAAGGAATCCCAGGAGAAATCCGAAGAGGAATTCCTGAAAGAATCCCAGGAGGATTTCCTGGGGGAATCCTAGGAGAATTTTCTGGAGAAATTCTAAAAGGAATTCTTGGAGAAATCCCAAGAGAAATTGTCGGTGAAATCTCAGAAAAAAAAACCTGTGAGTATCCTAGAAGGAGTTCCTGGTGATATTCTTGATGAAATTCCAAGAGTAATTTCTGAAGGAATCCGAAGAGAAAATCCTGGAAAAATCCCAGGAAGAATCATTGGAGGAATACCAAAAGAAAACCACGGAATAATCCTAAGAAGAGTTCCTCTAGGAATCCCGAGGAGGATTTCCTGAAGGAGTCCTAGGAGAAATTTCTGGAGGAATCCTTGGAGGATTTCCAGAAGGAATCCAAGGAAGATTTCATGGAGGAACTCAAGGAAGAATTCACGAATGAATCCCAGGAGGAACTCCTGGAAGAATTCCATGAGGAATTCCAAGAGGAATTCCTGGAGGAATCCTCGCAGGAATTCCTAGAAGAATCCCAGAAAGAATTCCTGGAAGAATCCCAGGAGGAATTTCTAGAGGAATGCCAAGAGCAATTCCTGGAGGAAGAATTCCTGGGAGAACCCCTAAAAAATGCCAGGAAGTATTTCTGGAGTAATCCATGAAAGAATTCTAGGTGGAATCCTAGCATGAATTCCTAGAGGATTTCCAAGCGGAATCCTAAGATAAATGCCTAGAGAAATTCCAGCAGGAATTGCAGAAGGAATCCCAGAAGAAACTCCTGTAAGAATCTGTGGAGCAATTCCTGTATAAATTCCTGGAGGAATCCTTTCAGAATTCCTAGAGGAATTCAAAGAGCAATTTGTGGAGAAACTGCTGGAGAAATCCCTGGAAAAATTTCTGAAGGAATCCAAGAAGAAATTCCCGTATTATTACTAGGGAGAGTTCCTGGAGTAATCCCAGGAGCATTTCCCGGAGGAAACCTAGGAGGAATTCCTGGAGGGGACATTTGTGTTGGAATTCTTGAAGGATTTCCGAAAATATTCCTGGAGGATTCCCAAGAGGAATGGTCTGGAGGAATTCCAGGAGAAATTCTTGAAGACATTTTTGGAGAGTCCTCAGGAGGAATTCCTAAAGAAGTTCCTGGAGGAGTTCCCATAGGAAGCTCATGAAGCCTTCGAAAAGGAATCCCAGGAGAAATTTCTTAAGAAATCCGAATAGGAATTCCTGAAGGAATCCCGGGAGGATTTCCTGGGGGAATCCTAGTAAACATTTCTGGAGAAATCCTAATTCCTGGAGGAATCCTAGAAAAATTTTCTGGAGGAATCCTAGGATAAATTCCTGGAGGAATCCCAGGTGAATTGCTAAAGAAATCTCAAGAAAAATGAGATTCTGTGAGATTCCTAGGAGGAGTTCCTGGAGATATTATTGGAAGAATTCCCAGAGGATTCCTTGGAGAAATTCCTGGAGAAATCCCAGAAAGAATTATTGATGGAATACCCGAAGAATAACATGTACTAATCATAGGAAGAGTTCCTGCATACCAGGAGGATTTGCTGAACTAAATCCTGGCCATCCGGAAGAACAACCCACGCAACAGTTGATTCCAACACCAGCAGACGCCGAGCACACAAGCGCAGTACTCCCGGATGATTTCCAGAGAAACTCGTTACCCAATCGTTACCTTACCCATCCTTGAAAAATGTGACCTCCTAACCTCGAGTTGCCCTAACTTAGAGTACATTGGCCTCCATTCAGAACTAATCACTACAATTAAGTAGTTATTGCCTTCAATAAATTAACTAGATTAAAAAAAAAAGATTTCCAGGAGGAATCTTAGGAGGAATTCGTAGAGGTATCCCAGTTGGAATTCCTTTAGAAATCCCAGGAGGAATTCTTGGTGGAATTCCAGGAGGAATTTCTGAAGAAAATCCTGTAAGAATCAGAGAAGGAATTCCGGGAGGAATTCTAAGTATTTCCAATAGTCAAGAATTATACATAGATTCTTCAAAAATCCTTGAAATCCTTTAGTGGACCAATGTATGGACAAAGAATTAAACATATGGACAAAAAATTATATAAGGTTCACGTAGTTTCTTCAAAAATCCTTGAACTACCTTATAGATAAAATATGGTCAAGAATTTCAAGTAATCCTAAAATTGATTAAGTTTACATAGTTTTTTTGGAAATCCTCGAATTACCTTAGCGAACCAAGATAAGAACAAAAAAATTTAAATATTTCTCAAAGTCGTTATTTTTTTATAAATTCTTCAAAAATACTCAAACTATCTTTGCGGACAAATAATTCCTAATATTTTTACAAATGTAGAATAAAAAATTCTACATTTTTAAAATATTCAAATAAACTTATAGAGCATTCACAAATGACGTAGCTTTTCCCATACCTATTACATGGTGCGTAGCAATTTGAGGAACTCCATTCTATCCCAAAATTGCTACGTGATTTTTGGACGGTCCCTTAGAGGATCCAGGTATGAACAAGAAATTCCAAAAGTCAAGAATTTTACACAGATTCTTCAAAAATCCTTGAACTTCTCTAGCGGACCGAGATGTGGACAAATAACACTAGTTTACAAAATAAATCGAAAGTCGTGAGCTTCTATCAACGACCAAAATTTTTGATGCATAACTATGTGCTGATATCAAGATCGTGCAGCAAAAAAATTTAAGTAGAACAGTTTTTAAGTTTTTCCTGAAAATCGAGCTCTACAGTTTTTAAAAATATGAAATTTACTAATATATAAATATCTATCGTTGCGATCAACCAATTTTCAATCCTTTTCCATAAATAGAAAGCTGAATATATTATGTTTCAATCATCTGAACATAATTTTTGAATCAAATTAGTGGGATTCGAGATATTGGTGATTATATTGGCCAATCTGCTTAAATTTGAGTGAATTTTCCATAAAATAATGGAGATTTGTATTTTTATTTTTCAGTAAGAAAATATCAATTGAAAAATTCTTTCTCATGGACAAAAAAGTTCCTTATATTCCTAAGAATGTAGAATAATTATTTATACTATTCGAAAATCCTCAAATTACCAAAGCGCACCCAGATTTGGACATGGAATTCCTAGTAATTCTAAATGTCGAAAATGGCGGGTATGATCTCCTAACGATTCATAAACTATTTATAATGGGAATTGCCTCTACTTTCATGTGCTTAGTGTTATCGTCGGGCCTACAACACGATATAAAAGTACAGAATGGTCATTGGAAGAGAAAAGTCAAAATTTATAACTATGGAAGAGCTCATGGATGCAAAAGCCCACTAAAATGACGTTTGAGTAGTGCCGCATTTACAGAAAATTAACTCTTTTCAATGGCATAGCACAAAAATCAAACGTGGGAACACGTGCCTTGATTCACAGAACAGCAGGCTGAGCAGCAGGCTTCGTCTTAGTGAGAACAATACTCAAAAAAAAGAAGAAGAAGATATAAAACATCTCATCAATATTTTAGCAGAGTAACCATGCACTATCAAATGATACTTGTTTCCCTGAAATACTCAACTTTTGAGAATATCTATAAGTTTACTAAATTATCCAACAATGAATATGATATAAATGATTGTGTTCATAATCGTTTTTTTTCGCTTTGCTGTTTCTACCATTGCATTGATGTTATTGTTTTTCATTTGGTTTATAAGCAAAACAGGAATAAAATAGAAAAATTGAAAAACGGTTAAAGTTTTTTGTTACAAATTTGATAATAAATGAAAAAAGAAATATTTTATCTGTTTGGATTCGAGCACCTTAGAGGTGAACAACTAAACGCACCGCAGTCGTAAACACAGAGCCAACGATGGAGAGCGAAAGTAAACCGCGTAGGGTTGCCAACAATGCCTCGACTCTTCTAATTTCCTCACAGGGTGAATGATTGAAATAAAATGATAAATGTGTGCATACGTCTTTTGCTATATTTTCATTTTATTTCACTACTACTTGCACTTGTGATATGAACCATTTTTATACTATAAACAAAAGCGTTTTCAGTATGTGACATAATTTCAATTAGTTGGTAATGTATCCTACCACCACAAGACATTTTTGGTAACCCTGAATCCTTGCGCTACCCGCTATGCTCTTGCTCTTTATCTGGATGAGAGAAAATGGGAGATTGGCTCCTCTCAAATTTGAGTAAATTTGAATGATTTTACCAAAATTGCATTTTCTAAAAAAGCACGGTTTACAAAGTTTTATGCTGTAACATGTACTTTTTTTACGTTTACAGCATCTATGAACTTATAATAGTATTTGCACATGGGCTTTTGAGGATACATGACTTTTTTGTGTATCAAATTTGCAAGTAAAGTGCACAACCATCTACTTTTTGTCTGTAGATTTGATCGCTCTTGACCACGGTATTCAAATTTGGGATATCCTAAAATCATGAATTTTTTACAGAAGACTCTGGGATACCTGAAGAATAATTGCACATGAGGAAATTGCGATATTCGACCTCATATTCGACAAATTACGCAGAATATACCAAAAACCCATGAAATCCTCTCTCTCGTGAGAAGCGTGACCTCAGACCTTAAGCGAAATTTTACGAGACTCGATTATTACCGCAATACACAAAATGAGTTAGTCGATAGTTTTCGAGTAAGTAGTCTGTCGAGTCGATGAAAACGGTCGGACACCTATCATCGCAAACAGAATGTTCTTCAGCAAACATGCCAGCAGGATAATGCCCGTGAAATTTAACCCCTGAAGAACCTGCTAGTTCAGCCACTAGCACGAACAATCGCTGAATATATTTCAAGAGGAATTTAAAAAAAATATGAGGATAATAATAAATGATTTCCCGAAAACAATGAATATTTTAAGAATCCAAAGATGGATTTTCTGAAGAAATCCCAGGAGGAATACTCGAAGAAACACTTCGCAACCCTGAAACTGCTTTTGATCTTGGGAGCTCGTGCGGTCCCAGAAGGAGACCCGCCTAGACCCCAAGCTTCCGAAGTGGACGCAAAAGGCCACTTTTGCTCCCGAGTCCTAGAGCGTGTATTCTCCGATCGTAACCTCTATCAGTGCTCTCTTCGCCCGTTTTCGCCACCGTAGCTCCGCTGCTCCAGTGCGGCAGACTTCAGGCTAGTTCATTGTTCGTCCACTCATCGCTTTCGGTGCTTTTGCCCCACGCATTATCCTTGGGGCTATCGTTAAAAATGTTCGAAATTAACGTTACAATGTAAATAGCGCGATCCTCCTTTCCGAAACCATATTCAGTTCACATGCTGCCGTTTAGAATGGTAACAACCCCTGGTGGGACCTAACAAAAGCTCTTGAGATATTTTCGGAAAAAAAAAGTCCTGGAGAAATCCCTTAACGAATAATCCTAAACAATTTTCATGAATTCCTGGAGAAATCAATAGGGAAATTCCTTGAGGAAGAATTTCTGAAAAAATACATAGAGGTATATTCGGAAGGATTTCTGATAAAATATCTGTGTGTATTTCTGCACGAATCTTGGTAAGAATGTCTCCAGACCTTTCAGTTAGAATCCTTTTAAGAATGACTGAAAGAAACTGTAAAAAAATCCTAAGGAATCTTTGGAGGATTTTCTAATGCTTTTTTAAGGAAATCTTTGGAGCAATTTCTGAAACAGAAATGTCTTGAAGGAATACATATCTAAAGGAATGTGAAGAAATCTTGGGAATTTCTTAATAATCTCTTGTAGAATTTCTTAGGCAATTCTTGAAATATGATTAGAAAGCTTCCGAGAAAATTTTGAAGGAGTTCTGAATTTCTTGAATTCTTTCATTTTCTTGAATCATTTTCTAAAAAAAAAAACAGATTAATCCACCTAGTGGTGACAGTGCCTTTTTCGTCGAATATGCACTCATGATCATTCCGTTGACGCAATCAATCTTGCCTTAGAGTCAGTGATCAGCCCCAAAGCTCTGTGCTTTGGTAACAGACGAAATTCTCATAACAGCGTTCTGAGACTGTACCACCTACACAGCAAATAATTTTGTAATATCCAGGCGCGTAATTTCTGGCGACGTAGGGGAATTGGGGGTAATATGAACACCCTAAGCGTTTGTGGTCGTTTCCAATAGAAATATGACAAAATCTTTATTTTTCACCCCGTAATATCATAGATGGCAATATATTCAAAGAGTTCTGGAAGAAAATATATATAAAAAATACAGTTCTCTTACATTATTTTCGATTACAAAACAGGCAAGAAAAAAGAGTCATGAAAAATAATGTGGGTAAAATGAACATTCGATGGGGTTAAAATGAACATGTCTTCAAAAACAAATTTATATGTATGATTTCGATATATTCAAGTGTAGGCCATCAAATTTAATACAAACTTTATATGCTACACTTTAAAAACTTTTGATATATAATTTGGAATGTGCTGGAATAATTATTCGTAAAAAAAGTACTAAAACAAGCGATTTTTCGGATAAAATCTTATTTTATGAGCTCAAAATATTTTTTTTCTTAACTTTTTGCACTAGGGTAATTGATCCGATCATGGAGGAGTTAAGCACTGGGTTCATGTTTAAACCACAATTGTATCGCCCCAAGCAAACTTTTTACATGGTTTGAATTGAAAATGATAAAATCCATCCCTAATCTACGGGAAAATGACGAAATATTGCCACTTTGATGTTGTTATTAGCATTTTATTCGTTTTTATCTGAAAGAACATTGTGTTCCTAATGTTGCGGTATTTGTTCCTAATGTTGCGGTATTTGGTTCCTATTGTTGCGGTATCCCATTGAAATCATATGGGATACCGCAACAATAGGAACACAGCAGCAAACACATTAAGGAAAATATTTTTTTAAAATAGGTTTTTGGGCAAATCTTAAGCAAACAAATGGTGCAATCTCATAATTTATGCACCATACATCTATTAAAAATACCTTTTGGTAAAATTTCAGTCGAAAAAGTGCTCAGCCACTACCGCAACATTAGGTACTACCACAACGATGGGAACAATTACCCTAGTTGTATCAGAATATGTGCTATAGATTTCAATATACTGAGTTTGCACAAAATTTTATAAAAAATGGGTAATGTTTGAACCAGCTGTTCATTTTACCCCCAAGTCGTTCTGGTTTTAAAGTTGTTCTAAAAATTGTATTGAAAGCGTAACTTAGTTTTTTTTTTCAACTGAATATTATCTTTTGGAAGTATATTATTGGATTATCGGATCACACATGTCATAATTTGCGAAAAATATACGAATTGACCTTAATTCAAATAAGCTGCATTTTACATCAGAGCATATTTTTTGTGTGGTTTTTAATATTTCCGTCATAATCAAGTGGTTTATTAAATTTTTAAGTTCAAGATCTGCAGAAGTATAATGTTTTACGTTACCACACAGCATCCAATCGTTAAAACATGTAGAAATACGCTAATTGCTGTAAAACAAAACCCTGTTCATTTTACCCACAATTCAACTATCCAATTTCTAACATAATTTCACTCTGTTGCATCGTTTTCCAACAATTATCACACTCATCATGTACACCGTAGCTACGCGTAGTTGGCACCGGAAAGTGTCAACAAACCCATTCCAGCAGATACATACCTAGGAGCAGTATCATATTTATCTCCTTTCTTCTAACTCGGTGAAATAGCCGAGAGGTAAGAGATATACCTCACAATCAACGGATCCGTGTACGAATCCATGCCAATATTTTACTTATGTGTGATTCATCTATCGATCCGGATCTAGCGATTGCTAGACCCATTTTCAAGCTATCAGTCCTCTCAGTTGACTACTTTACAAGCTAGGATATAACTTTTTTCACAGATCACTCGAATACCTTAATTCGACAAAGTTTTTTCTGCACGCTTTAGGCTATATTTTATTATCATTGGTTACAAGATTCATGTAAAATTTGTAATGAAGTTATTTAAATTGCCAATTTTAAATCTTATTCAAGTTTGTCCTCTAGTCGCATCAAAGTTTTACGCAATAATTATAGACGCAAAAGAAGATTTGAAAAGAAATTCGGGGCTGATGCGTATCCATACAGCGTTGACCCATCCTACTGTATGTTAACATCTCAGGAATCTAAAATGATGTGATTTTATGAAATCGCTTTAGTATTTTTTTTAGGTTTTTGGTTCTCTTACACATATCTATCGCTTGCAATGGTTTTGTTTACTTTCGAAACTCCGCTGAAGCACCCAACGCTGCTTCTGCAACACCACCTCTCTTATGTAGTCTGAGCTTATTTTCTAGCTAACCGTTCATTAGGTTATCGAAAGGTCACGATTTGATGTGTCCCATGCGTGAGTGTGGTATACTTTATATTAGGCCACATTTGACGGGACACCCGGAAATGATTCCGGAACACTACCGGTAGTGTGGTCTGAGCTTATGTAAATGCCAACTGTCATCAGATTACCCGGAACCAGTAATACTACGAAATATTTAGCATGAGTCGTTAATTTAGATGTTAATTGACCAATTAACCTTTTGATTGCCAAAAAAAAATATTTCCATGCTTAATGGCTTGCAGTCGAAAAAACCCAAAATCGCATATTTTGCCCTATAAATTGAGGTATAGCACAAAATTGTGACGTGCTGGAGTAAATCTGAGCCCGGATTCAGATTAGCGGCCCAAAATCCTTCGGAGACACATAAGTTTGCTCTTGAGACAAAAAAATGTTGCGCTGTGTTATGATCTGAAATATTTTTTCTTGTTAACCGTTCATCAGGATACCTAAAAAGCCATTTGATGTGTCGCGAATATTGGTTTGGTTCTTTTTTACATTCGGCCACTTTCCGCGAGACAGGTGTAGGCTGAGTGTACCAGTTATCGCCATAGTGGTTCCCTATTTGGCCATAGTGGGTATTGAAGAATATTCGAAATTTTGCATCATTTTAAAGTTTTTAATGACAAGATACATTTGAATTCTTGCTACTAAGACTTTCATAATAGGTCAAAGCTCTAAAGCCTTCTAAATTTCCACTATGGCCAAATAGGGAACCACTATGGCGATAACTGGTACACTTACCCTACAAGTAGTTTCTAATGTGGGCTTGGTTTATTTTTTGCTAACCACACAATTAGGTTATTGAGAAGGTCACTATTTTATGTGTCGTATGTATGAGTATATTTCACTTTTATATTTGGTCACTTCCGGCGGGACATCCGGAACCGGTTCCGGAATGCTACCGGTTCATATATGGTCTGAGACTGTTTTGCTGCTTACTGTTTATCAGGTTTTAGGAAAAGCGGCGACCCGGAACCAATTCCGGAACACTACCGGTTCAGATATAGTCTTCGACTATTTTCCTACTTACCGTTCATCAGATAATCGAGAACGCCGTGGTTTGATGGGTCGCATGCACTGGTTTGTTGCCTTTTTATATCTGACCCCTTCTTGGGTTACCGGCCAGGAACACCTAAATAGCCATAACTCCGGAACAGCTGGACCGATCTGAACCATTTTCAATAGGAAACAATGGCACAATATACCGCGTCGAATGAACCATTGGTCATTGAAATCGGTTCATATTTACTATCTTCAAATGAGGTGACCTCACACACACACATACATACACAAAGACATCATGTCAACTCGTCGAGCTGAGTCGATTGATATGAAAGACTTGACCTCTCCGGGGGCTCTTTCCAATTTTATTTTCTGGAAAGAACATATAGGCTTTCGGTGCTCGAGAAAGGCAAAAATCTTCGGAGTATTTTCGAGGATGTTCATGGAAGGTTTCCTAGATGAATGCTTTGGACATTTTTGCCTTTCTCGTACACCAAGGTGTACCGAAAGGCTATATGTTCACTCCAAAAATAAAATTTCGATAGAGCCCCCAGAGGGGCAAGTTTCATATACCAATCGACTCAGCTCGACGAGTTGAGATGATGTCTGTGTGTGTGTATGTGTGTGTGTGTGTGTGTATGTATGTGTGTGTATGTGTACAAAAAAAGGTCACCTCACTTTTAGTTAGTAAATATCAACCGATTTTAACGATTGATGGCTCATTCGACGTGGCATCTGGTCCCATTGTTTCCTATTGAAAATGGTTCGGATCGGTCCAGCCGTTCCGGAGTTATGGCCATTTAGGTGCTCCGGAACCGGTACCCCTGGAAGGGGCCGGACATGAAAATGCACCAAACCCATGCATGCGACCCATCAAACCACGGCATTTCCGATAACCTGATGAACGGTAAGCAGGAAAACAGTATCAGACCATATCTGAACCGGTAGTGTTCCGGAACCGGTTCTGGATGTTCCGCCGGATGTAGCCAAATATAAACGAGTACCAAACCGATGCGTGCGACACATCCAACAGAGGCATTTTCGACAATCTTACGAACGGTAAGCAGGAAAACAGAATCAGACCATATCTGAACCGGTAGTGTTCCGGAACCGGTTCCGGATGTCCCACCGGAAGTGGTCAAATATAAAAGAGTACCAAACCCATGCATGCGACACATCAAACAGCGGCGTTTTTGATAACCTGATGAACGGTCAGCAAGAAAGCAGTATAAGACCATATCTGAACCGGTAGATGTCCGGAACCGGTTCCGGGGGTCTCGACGGGTGTGGCCAAATATAAAAGAGTACCAAACTCATGCATGCGATACAACAAATAATGGCTTTCCTGATAACCTGATGACTGGTTATTATATTATATTTGGTATGGGGAAGACTTCCAGAGTCCAAAATGGCGATCAGGATATCCAAAATGCCGATCTAAAATTTAAGATGGCGGCTCCGAATTCAATATCGCGGCTGTTTAATTGAGCTTTAGGGCCTGAAACAATGCATTATTGGTATATTTGGTATGGGGATGATGTCTGGATTCCAAAAATGGCGACCAGAACATCCAAGATGACAATCTTTAATCTTAAATGGCGCCTTCAAATTCAAGATAGCGTCTTTTTCTTAAGAGTTTGAGGCTCAAACATCGAAAGCCAGATAAACGATATGATTTCTGGTATGATGAAATGGATTTCTGTTAATTGTATGAAAGTGCGATATACATAAACATTTCGCTTGAATTTTATTGAAATGGGGTTTCGAAGGCACGAGAAAGGCGCCATCACCGCTAGGTGGATTAATTAGGGTTTTTGAAAGAATCTTCATGAAACATAAAAATCTAAATAAATTTGTAGATGAATTTCTGGAAGTATTTTCTAAAGAAATCCATGCAACATTTTTGAAGATAGAAGTTCTTGGAGAAATTTCTGGGAAACACTGTAAAGTCTAAAGAAATTCCTATAAGATTTTTCAGGATTTTCTGGATGATTTGCCTTTCTCGTACACTAAAATGTACTGAGAGGCTATATATTCACTCAAAGAATGGATTTTCGATAGAAGGCTCGGAGGGTCAAGTCACATATACCAATCAACTCAGTTCGACGAATTGAGATGATGTCTGTATGTGTGTATGTGTGATTGTGTGTATGTGTGTATGTATGTCTGTGTACAAAAATGTCACTCACTTTTAAGGCACTTCCCATTGGCCGATTTTTCGGATTATAGATCGAATCGAACCGGAATTTTACCGCATTGTTTGCTATTAAAAATGGTCCGGATTGGTCAAGGCGTTCCGGAGTTATGGCCATTTGAGTGATCTGGACCAGCACCGGTAGAACTAGCCACATTTAAAACTGAACCAAGTCCCCGATCAAGCCCCATCATGCGACACATCAAACTGCGGCGATTTTTGTATGTAGCATGGTTGACAAATTTTGTGCGGATATCAACACAGGAGACCAAAAATTCTACGATGTCGGTACAAAATTTAAGATGGCGGTATAAAATCCAAAATGGAGTCTCCAAATTCAAGATGGCGGCTGTATAACGGAATTTTTCAGCCCTAAACCTTGCAATAAGGGTGTATTTTGTATTGGGTAGATGTCCGGTGTTCAAAAATGGCTACCTTAACTTTCAAGATGGCGTTCTCAAATTCAAGATGGCGGTTTAAAATTCAAGATGGACGCTGTTTAAAGGAGTTTTAGACCCTAAAACCATGCAATATGGGTACATTTGGTATTGCGGTCTAAAATTCAAGATGGCGGCTCCAAATTCAAGATGGCGGTTGTTTAGTGGAGTTTTTGCTCTAAAACCATGCAATAAGAGTATATTTTGTATGGGCAAGATGTCCGGAGTCCAAAAATGGTGACCTGAATATCCAAGATAGCGGTCTAAAATGCAAAATGGCGGCTCTAATTTCAAGATGGCGGCTGTATAACAGAGTTTTAGGCCCTAAAACTATGAAAAATGGGTATATTTGGTATAAGAAAGACATCCGGAGTGCAAAACTGGCAACCACAATTTCCAAGAGGGCGATCTAAAATGCAATATGGCGGCTCCAAATTCAAGACAGTGGCTGTTTAAAGCAGTTTTAGACCCTAACTGCATGTAATATGGATATATTTGGTATAGGAAAGATGGCTGGAGTCAAAAATGGCGACCGTACTATGCAAAATGGTGGCCCGAACACCAAGATGACGACTCCAAATTCAAGATGGTGGCTGTTTAATGGCGTTTTAAGCTTAAAATCCGTGTCATATGGGTTTATTTGATATAGGGACGAATTGTGAACTCCAAAAAATGGTGACCAGATGGTGGCTGTTTGATGGAGTTCTGGGCTCTAAAACCATGCAATATGGGTATATCTGGTATGGGGAAAAAATGTGGAGTTTAAAAATAAAGACCAGAATAGTCAAGATGGCGGACTTAAATCCAAAATTGCGGCTCAAAGTTTAAGATAGCGGCTTTTTGTTATGGTGAAATGGGAAGGCGTCCAGATGCATTTTTGACTCGCATTTTTGAGAGCACCGATCTCGTCATCCACAAAACGTCTGAAAACGAAAATACTACTCAATGTTTATCACGAGTGAGCAAGGCTACTCATTGCTTTTTCAGCTCTGTTTGTTGTTTAGATGACGAGATTCGTGCTTACGGTATTTGCAAGGCAGCCATTGTGACGGCCAACTTGGATTCGCTCATATATGTCCTTAAGACATATAGGCGCAATCATCAAAGCTACATAAACGATATGATTTCTGGTGCCATGTAATGTATTTTTGTTTAACGTATGAAAGTGCGATATTCATCTACATGTCACTTGAGTTTTGTTGAAATCTCGCGTTTAGTATCATACGGGCGTATCTACAATGATCGATTTCTCTTCATCGACTTTCTCTTTGGATTATTCCGGGAATTACGACCAATATTCGGATGATCTCTAAGTGTATTTCGGTGAAGGACGACTAGGACTAGCATTTAAAACAATAAAAACAACCAAAAATGATTTGCCGGCCAAGTTATTAATCAAAGAGAAAATCGATGAAGAAAAATCGATCATTGTAGATACGCCCGTATGATACTAAGCGCGAGAAATGTGTTTTCGAAGGCACGAGGAAGGCGCCATCGCCGCTAGGTGAATTAATTAGGGTTTTTAACGTAAATCTACGAAAAGCTTCTAAAAACAATTCAATTCTAAAGAATTTCTTCAAGAAAAACTTTTTCAGGAACTCGTGAAAGATTTTTTGAATGAATCTCAGGATTGATTTTCATCATCGAAAAATTACTGGAAAATTATCCTTGAAAAAATTTGTAAAGAAATTTCAGGAGGAAAATCTGGAGATATTTTTGAAAAAAATTTAGTCGAATTTATAATAAAGGCCATGGGAGATTTTCTGGAAGAATTACTCAAAAAAATTCCGAAGGAAACCCTAGAGGATGTTCTTTAGGAATCGCTGCAGAATATTCCCGAATAGATCGCACAGAGGAATTTATATAGAAATCCCAGTAAGAGTTTTTGACAGAAAATGCATGCAAAGACAAAGAATGCATGATGGAATTTTTCGGAAAACAAAATTTGTAAAGTCCCGCAAAAATTGGGTAAGATCTCTTAATCAAGTTCTAAAGAAATCCTTGGAGGAATTTCGGCAGAAACTCATACACAACTTTCTTACAAATCTTCGTGAAACTTCTGGAGGAATCACTAGTACAATTTCTGGAGAAATTTGAAGTTGCTGTGGAAATTTCGAGAGAAATCCTTGGAAAAATTGCCAAAATAACGCCAGTATGTACAAATTTTTGATGGAATTTTTGAAACAGTATCGCTGCAAGTTTTATTAACCTTCTTCGTGCATTGGCTTGCGCTCACCTCGCTGACCGAGTGCACGTTAAGGGGTCATAATGACCCCAATGCACGACGACGGTTAAAGGAATCTCTGGAGAAATTTCTTAGTAAATGTCTAATGCAATTCTAAGGGAATCTTTAATCAATTTTTTGAAAGAATCCCTTGGAGAAATTTCAGCTCATTATCATCGATTTTTTTTTGTTTTGTAAAAAAGGGGGAAATTTCAGAAATAAATCATGCAAGATGTTTTGAAATTTTTTTTTTGTTGTGGAATTCTCAGAATATGAGGAATTTGTAAACAAATCCCTGAAGAAAATTTCCGAATGAATTAATTGAAGATTTTTTGGGGGAATCCGTTAGAAATTTTCCGAATACTCAAACCTATCTCCAAAAGATTTTTTTCGAAGCATTTTTTAGAAGAATTTTCGAACAAATTTCTGATATATTTTTCAATAGAATCTCCAATAGATTCCCCAAAAGAATTCCGAGAGAAATTTCCGAACAAGTTTCCAGAGGAATTTCTGAGGTAATCTGAATTTCTCCGACAATCTCTGATAAGATTTGTGAAAAAAGCATAGAGGAATTGGTGAAGCAATTCACCAATACAGCAATATTTTTACCATATAGCTGCGTCTATTTCCAGGAGAAATGTTTAGGTATGTATACCTAAGTTAATCTGTGGGAAAACTGGAAATTGAACTCGGATTTATACTCACTCACCTTAGCACCTGCACCACACACAAGTGTATACATATCCTCGAAAACGAGAGCATTACTTGTTGTGTCTGAATAGTCTAGAACATATGTTACACTAAGTGATTGTGCGATATTTGCCAGAAAACCGTTCGCCAGAAAACCATTCGCCAGAATGACAAACGCCAGAAAACCATTTGCCAGAATGTACCATTTGCCAGAATACTATTTGCCCGAAAGTACCATTTGCCAGAATGTACCAATCCCCAGAATTTAATATTAAATATTAAATTCTGGGGATGGACATTCTGGCAAATGGTACTTTCGGGCAAATAGAAATTTTCTCCATTTTCTAAGAATTAATTTCAGTCCATTAACATAAAAAATGTCGTCAGTTTCAATCTTTTACAATAATTTGATATGTTCACTGCTAGGATGATCTCTTGGTTTGTTTCGATAAAGGACGACTAGGGCTAGAACAACAAAAACAACTGGAAATGATTCACCGATAGTTATTAAGCAAAGAGAAAATCGATGAAGAGAAATCGATCATTACAGATACGCCTGTATAATACTAAGCGCGAGACTTCGATGTAACTAGGCTATGAGCCATTTTACGAGACGTTTTGGATCAGCTGATCACTCATTTCATGAATGAAAATTTGATAGGAGGTCGCGTCCAAGCCCGTGAGTGTGAATATCAATATCAACACTGTTGTCGTTCCGTAAAACAGACTATAAGTGCATAGGTCTACAAACATCTGGTATGGTGAAAATACAGCTGACCGAAGTACATTAGGCCGATTGGTCAATGGATAGAATAATGATCACGAATCGCTATTCAGTGATTATGGAACAGGAATCGGGACGGTTTCTTAAATTTGTTCGGTTTTCCAATAACTAGCTGATACTTCTACAATATTATTATTTCAGTATTGTTTTACTACAATCAACAATTAATGTCAAAATCTAGTCTTACTAACTAAGAAGAACAGCCTATGTTTAAAAGAAAGCAAAATTCACTAGTTGAACATCAACGGTTTCGAAGCAAAAAACTATTTTTCTACAATTAAACTATTCTCTCCCCAAGTAACCATGGCCTTTTTGCGTGCAGATATACGATGTATTTAGAGCAATCATTACTTTACAAGCAACCTTAAGGTTGATTTGAAGTGGATATGGTCAATTATAGAATCAAATTAATATAACACTGTTATAATCTTAGTTCAGTCGCATAATTGCCATTTCCACTTTAAATCAACCTTAAATGTTCATGTAAAGTAATGATTGTTTTAAATACACCGTATATCTGCATGCAATAAGGCTTCACCACCGTGGTTACTTGGCTAGTTCAAATAGTGAATTTTTCCTTCTTCTAAACACAGGCTGTTCTCGAGGCTGTTCTTTCTAGTTTCATTGTAAGACTAGTTTTTGGCATAAATTGTTGATTATGTTAGAACCATAAAGCAATATTGGTATTGCGGGACTAATAGTTTAATTATTGAAAAAAAAATAACAGATCTTAAACCCGTTTATTATTCCTATATTTAAAAGAAGGAAAGATTTATGGTAAAAATACAGTGGCTCCAACTTCAACAGTTATTTTAACAGCATAAAAGGAGAAAACGAAAAAAAATATGGCCATTCGGCACTTTTTGACCAAATGACATTCGACCCAATGGCCTTCAGTCGAATGCCCTAACACCATTGATATTAAGATTCTACAACAGTAACCGAAGCGCCATTAGCCATAATACCAAAGCCCAAATATGTTAAGCTCACATGTTACAATTACCGTGATAAGGGAATATATTGGTTGGAAACGGCGCCAATAAACTAAGAAGTTCATCCAGAAAGAACAGCAGATGATTAAAAGAAGGAAAAAACTCTGCTGGAATGATTAGAATTAATTTCCTCAAGAATAAGCTTTTTATAGCATTTGATCAAGTGATATTCGGGCAGTGACAGTCAGGCTAATGGTATAGGTAAAACCGTCACTTGAGTTATTATTTCTGTGTATTTTACTCGTTGCTTCCAATAGGTTTTTGTTTATGGTATTCGGTTGATTTAAGTCTGTGATCAACAATTCCGGGTAATTTTGCTGTTTGGCACAAACATGATCTCTTTAATGTTATTGTTATTGTCAAAAATAAGCTTAAAAAATTACTTTCAATTGAAAGCAGGGAATCTTTGAAAAATATAAGTAAAACCAAAAATTTCATATCAGTAAAAGCTGGGAAGAACATTCTATGTGTTGAAGAAAGGAAAATCTTTAATGAGTACTGCTCAAATTCCGCCAAAATAAAATTTGATCAATTGGATCCACATCATGATCAACTTGTCCACAAGACAAATTAGTGGAAATGTTCTAATTGAAAAAATAAGCTGTTGTGCGCAATGAAATATTTGAATAACATCGATGATTTAATGTATTGTGAAGTTTGAAAGGTTTAAGTTCACATCATTTTTTTGTTTCACAGTGATTTGCCCTTCTTCAAACTATAGGCTTTTCTTTAAAAGTTACTCTAAAATCATTTCTTGTTTGCTCTTACATCAGTTCCGGTAATTTATTTAACTTTCGCATATAATAAATTTGAAAAAAAAAATTTACATTTTTACAATCGTTATTGTGGGCTAATCGATCCCAAACAAATAAAAAACACGATTTATTTTTCAATAAGAATTTTTTAAATTATCATTAGATTGGGAACACTTCTGGATTGAGAACTTTGGAAAATTTCTGGGAAATGGTACTTTCTGGGGAATGGTGCATTCTGGCAAATGGTTTTCTGGGAAATGGTTCTTTCTGGCAAAAGTCTTTCTGGCCAATGGCATTCTGGCGAATGGTTTTCTGGCAAATATCGCACAATCACACTAAGTCTGTATTGAGGCTGAAGAAGCGATGTGGACTTCACGAAAACCATGCTTGGATCAGCTGTCAAAAAATATTTGATTAAAGGTTGAACAGCAGATGATTATTTCTGCATGTTGATGTATGGTTTAGAGCTGGTTACCCAGATGCATAATATTCTATTCAACTTGATATTCAGCCATCTGTGTATTGCAGATTAAAGAGGTTGAAGCCATACTTCAGACCAATATTCAGCTGTCATAGTGTTCAGCTATTGGCACCATTAACCAGCTATTGTACAGCTAATACTCTCACTGTTCAGCATTCATTGTTACTTGGGTCTCAAGTGCTTCACATGGTGTCCAAGACGAGGGATTCCTGAGGGTCCCAGGGGCGTTACAAAGGGTTTTAAATGAGGTTAGGAAGGCCCACGGTTTTTGAAAATACACTTTGGATCACTGCTCTTAGGTAACTTGTGGGAGATACCAAAAGGATTTTAAAGCGTTTCACAAACGTTTCAGGCGGTTTCAAAACGGATTTAAAACGTTTCAAACTCATTACCCTTCTACATTTGATGACTTCACGCTCAGAAAACCGTTCTGATAAACGTGAACAAACAAACGCAAATATGAGAACAAGCAAATATACACCGTAAACTGGAACTAGTTCCAGCTGTCAATATGGGCGTTCTAGAAAACGTGAAATCTAGTTCACGGTGTACATTTCTTATTGTTGTTATCGTTGCTATGCATAGTTCCCGTTTGTTCCCGTTGCCGTGACTGAGAGTTCACGTATATCGGAACGGATTTTTTTGCGTGTTAAAATAAGGACGCATTGTATGCCTCCAGTGAGCTATACGCTAGACTAGACAACGAAACAATTCCAAAAAGAATTATTTATAGCTGCGGCAGGAATTCAACCCGCACTCCTCAGAACGACATGACTAAATGTTTGGTGGCAATAGCCGCACGGCTACGAAGCCACACAACTTATACTCAAGGGAGCTGTTGGAGGTTCTTAAACAAACATGAAACTCACCACTTGACAGCACGTGGTTACTTGAGGCTGTGCAAGTTGAATTTCATTAAAACATACAAGTTTTTCCTATAGATTTGATGACTTATGCTCAAGAAAGTTTTCGAGGAACTTAAAATAGCCCCTTCCTTCCCCCTCACCCTTCACACGCCCTTCAAGCTCCCATTTACTTTACTTGCTACTTCTTTCTCGCATTTAAACCAACCTTATTTCTAATCTTTATTACTCTATATGTTCTGAATACACTGCTAGAGCAATTCTGGCCACGGATTCGGATTCAGCGACCAAAAATCTGGGTTGTGTTGTCTGTATATGTTATAACAAACAACATGTCAATGGCTTAATAGTTTGTTACAATGGATGATTTTGATTTATACATGAAGAAATATTTGGAACACTCTGCGTCAGTAGTGTTTTAGGTAGTAGGCAGAACAAACTATTCAAAAGTAATAACATAACATGCTCATTTAGGACCCATTAAGAATATCTGTCCATTCCCAGTAACAAAGTATCATCACATCCAAGCCATTAAAAGAAACTTTATTCCTCATAGTGAACTACCAAAGTTGCCTATCTTACTACTGTTTGTGACATCATTCGAGCATTATCCGAATGACCCCAGTAAAAACAACTTTCCGGCGAAAAACTGCCATTCGTAAGCAAAACTTCGTTCACTCCACACCACGCGGGAAAAGCACCAGCAAATAGAGATGCGAAAAATAGTGACCATAAAATAGTAATTAATTCCTCATCCGGTCCCCGGCGAGTTAACCGTCACAAGATCACAGAAACATACACACAGTTGCCGCCATATAGTAGTTAGTAATCGAGACGAATGGGTCCCAGCCAGAGAGCGAGGAGGAAAATCCCAATCGAAACTTTGGCCGTTCGCAGCTAGAGAGGACTTCCTCGGGCCACACGAAAAACAGTCGAATAAATTATTCATAATTCCACGGATTGCCCGCCTCGGAATGCTCACTGCTGTGCCGAAGCTCCCAAAGTGGATAATAATGTTTGTGTATCCTTTTCCTCCAGCATAATGAATCTAGTTGCTTCACAAACAGACTTGGTAATTGCCAGTTTCTGCGCGGCTTCTAACGGAACTGGAAAACATTTCCGATGGAACTCTATTCACTCTCGGGGGGATGAGGAAGCAACGCAAGCTGGTGCTGGTACTAGTTGAAGATCAAGCTCAAATGATATTATATCTGGTGGAAAGTTTGCGAAAATGCTTACGGAGCCAGTGGAAATGTTCGGTGAGCTTTGCTGAACTCTGAAACTTCCAAACCAGTAGGAAGTTGACGGGTTGCTCTGCGTTGGAAAGGTTTCGCTATCGCTAGACCAATGAAGTTGCTGGCGCGGTTGGGCGTTGGTCGTTTTCTCTCGTCGAGGGGCGCTGGGTCTCCAGTAGTGCTGGTATGGTGCTGATTGCATGAAGTTAGCGTAAAATTGCTCCCACGGCTTTGAAAAATAGATTACCAACGTTGGATTGGAACTGCTGTGCGTCCACCATGGTTGTTTCTCAGGGTTGAATAATGCTTACGTATGCATTCTAATTGTTTTGTAGAAGAGAGAAATGATTGTTATCCTGTGAAAACGTCAATTTAGTAGGATACTTTAAAATACCATAAGATAAAAACTTCCTCAATGTAGTTGGAATTCGTAATGGCAATATGAAATATTTAACTTCTTTATCTTGGAACTTGAATGTGAAATGTAGACCTCTGATTGTTCCATAAATACAACATGTTGCTCCCAGATTGAACGTCAAGAAACACACCAACGCAATCAGCAAACCGTTTTCCGCAATTCAGCCCTGCCCGTCAGCATCCCGCTATCTGTTTAGCTTCTTTCAAAACCGGCACAACCCCGTTAATGCTTTCATCTCGCCATATATTATTTACAGGGCGAAATTTTGCTGCAACTTTCCGCCACCGACCAGACCAGACCAGACCAGCAGAGGCAAGTTTTATCCACATTCTTGCGCGTGCACCAACTTCCGTCCACAATGACGCTCGCTTCTTAGCAAAAGCAGCAGAGATCTCATAAGAAATAGATTTATATTTATGCAAAACTGCGCTCCACTGCGATGCCCCAGAATGGCCAGGCCATGCGGCGGCTTGAGCTTGAAGGTGCACGCGGAAGATACTTGCCACACTGGCACTTGCTGCTGCAACAGACTCCTGCCCACTGCCTGCACTGGCACTGCATGCTGATGGTTGGCATCCTAGACCCCAGTCAGAAGCGGAAAAAGCACATTAAAAATGAAAATTACACTCTGGATCCCACTTTGGTGTGTTGTGTTGTTGTGCATTGCTCTGAAGATTGGGGATGCGCAACGGCAGTGGTTATGAAACTGTTCTCGTAGCACACTCAGCGTGACATATGAAATTTGATACTTGGAAAATTAAACTAGGTCACCAAGCGTGCCCTACCAAGGAGCGAGGGTTCGATTCCCGCACCAGGCCATGAAACTTTTCGTGAGAATAAAGCCTGCGCGCTTTAGAATTGGTACGCTTTCAACTGGCTGCAGATCAAAAACGGTTTCACTTGGAAAAAAAAATGTTGTTAGAAGCAATTGAAGCCTATCTATTGTAGCCTGTAGGAAAGATATAAAATTTGGTGTTTTTATTTTATTAGATGAACTATTGATCTGAATTCATAAATAGTGCCAGATTTTTCTGCAAACATTGAGCAAAAACCAATCATCGTCAGATTCAAGATTTGTGTAGGAATTTAAAATTGCCAAATCCACCAACTACGTAGTATAGAATCATTTGAGGTCTAATGATTGTTAATTAAGGGCGGTAAAATATTCCATGGGTGTTTTAAAACTACCAATATAGCAATGGTAAACCTTTGAAGGGTTTTATGGAAAATCACAGGCTTTCACACATACTTAAGGTCAAAACAAAATGTTTTCGCATTAACTTTAGTTCAGCAAATACGCATACGGTAAGGATACTATACGAATAGTATTGGTATACAAGAAACCAATGATTTGACGCAGAATAATATGAATAATCGTGGCTTGTAAGCTGTGTGAACGTTTGCTGACGAAATTCGTTGGATGTGTTTTAATGATGTGAAATATCCAAAGATATTTTTTAACTAAACTGATTCTACTCTGATTTTTTTTTATTTGTGATCATAGAATTACATCTATAGTTTCATAAAACATATGGTTTTCAGTGTTTCTCTCATGAAAACTGACTAATTTTAAATTTATAAGGAGGAGTGCACCTTATGACTGTTAATTTCCAAATCCTGTGCGGGAAATCTGCTAATAATTTCAAAAATAATCCAGGTTTCGGTATAAATTATGTTAGGCCACTTGAATTAGGGAATTGTAGATCCAAAAACCGATCCCAGGAAATATTTTTTCATTAAAATATACTTTGAATAAAATTGTGCTTCAAATATAGCGTGAATGGACAATAAGGCAATACGTTGATTATGGTCTTGTAAACCATATTTGTCAAGAGTTCAATGTCGTAACTTGTTTTGACTATATCTTTGATGAATAGAAATTTGTTTCTTGTGGAAATACCAACCCAAATGCTGTGAAATTTGCAAGTAACGACGATAATTGGTTTGTGCAGAAGAAAATGGCATGAATTACACAATCAGATCAAAATTTTATTTTAAAGAAATAAAAACGGCAAATTTTATATTTTTCCTACAAAATACAATAGATAAGCTGCATTTTCTTCTCACAACATTTTTTTCTAGATCAAACCGTTTTTGATCTGCAGCCGATTGTAGGTGTACCGATTCTAAAGTGCGCAGGCTTTAGTATCGTCTCCGTATCCACTAGTGCATGATCCGTTTGCTTATTGTTTTGTGCTAGATTTTGTACAGGCTGTACAGTTCCTGGCTGAAGACGGTGTCCGTGTGTTCTAAAATGCAACTTTTGAATTAACCCTCCTTTGGCATTAGGGTCATTTTTGACCCAAACCGTACACTACGTCAGCGAGCTGCTGCCAACTTGATGCAATAGGAAGGTTAAATAAAAATCAGCACATTTCAATCCCAGAAAAAGCTTCTGAAATTTTGGAACGTGATTTACGATTTCAGGTCACCAGTTTTGGATTTCGGTGATCTTCCCCAACTACCAAGAAGATGCATATTGAATGAGATCAGATCATCAACCCTAGATAGAAAACATTCGTCGTCTTATAAATTGAGACACCATATCTTGGGTGTTCTGGTCATTATTTTCTACTCCAGACATATGCTAAGTAAACCCATATTGTTCGGTTTTAAAAACTACAGAAAATTGTCGCCATATTGGATTTTGGCTCGCCAACTTGAAATTTGAACAGCCTTCTAGAGTTTTCTGGTAATCAAAGCTCTTATAGGCCGAGCTGAGAAAATTAACTTTTGTAAAAAAAATCTCATGTAAAAATATGAATTTCTTTACAAAATCCTTCAGAAAAGTTTGCAGAAATTCCTTCATAAATTCATTTGAATTTTTTCTAAGAATTCCTACAGAAATTTCCACAGAAGGTTCAGTACGGATTCTTTTCCCCAATCTATTAGGAAATTATTCGAAAAATTTCACCAGAGATAGCTTCAGAGCAGGGATTTTTTCAGAAATTGCTCCAGAAAATTCATACAAATACACTTAAAAAATCTTTCTTGGATTGTTTCAGATATTCCTGCAAGAATTTCATTAGACATTCTTCCATGTTTTTTTTAGAAAATCTTCCAATGATATCTCAATAAATATCTCCAGAGATCCAAAAATCAAATTCCAATATTGCATGCATAACGCAGCATCAAACCATGCTGCGTTAAATTTTCCTGGCTTCGCTCATTTGAGAGATTCAAGAGTGGAAAATGATCCTAATCAGACGAATTTGTTTTCAAATTTTCAAGATTAGGGCTCTTGGAAACGTTCTTTCAAAAAACTTTATTAGGATTTATTTTAAAACTTTCTTGTCGTATTTCTTTGGAAATTTCTCCATGGATCCCACAGAAATTCCGTCGTAGAGTTTCTTTTAAAATTAATCCAATAATTCCCCCAGAAATTTCTCCCAATATTTTTTTTTCAAAAAATCTTACATGGATTCCTTACGAGTTTGTTTCAATTTTTTTTTAAACCTTCCAATGCTGTTACGCAGTTCTTCCAGGGAATGTTTCAAGAAATCGAGTAAAAATTCGGAAATAATCTCCAGAGACTCATTCGGAAAGTCTTTTATAGGTTTCTTTAGAAAGTTCGTAATAAATTCTCTAAAAAGTTTAAGGGGTTGCTTCAGAAATTCCTCTAAAAATTTCTTTACAAATCTATTCAAGAATATCTTTTCATAAGAGATAGTTTTCATAAGAGATTCTACAGATTTCTATGAAAATTTCTTCAAGCATCCTTTCACAAAATCTTCTATGGATTTCTTCGAATTTTTTCCAGGATTCTCACTGGAAATCTTTCAGTGATGCCCACAGAAATTCCATTACTTCAGGGATGCTATCATAAAATTTTTCAGTATTTATTTTTCAGAACTTTTATTCCAGAGATTCTGAAATATCTTTAGTGACTTCTTCAGAAGTTTTACAAGAATTCATTTTTAACATCCATGGGTTGCGTCAGAAATTTCTTTAAAAATTTCTGAAGAAGTTACATCAAACATTTTTTCATAATCGTAAATTTCTCGAACGTCAATTGTTACCTCCATGAATTCCTTTAGAAAAATCATCATGGATTCTGTCTGTTTATTGGTGTGTTTTTTTATTTTGTTTAATCTTTCATGAAATCTTCCCGGAATTTCTCCGATGATTTTGAGAAACTCTTCAAGGGATTCTTTTAGAAGTTCTCTTGGTATTTGGAAAAGAAATCCAATCTAGGATTTTTTTTAAATTGTTCATATATTCCTTCAAATTTTTCCAAAGTTCCTTTCAATTCCCAAAGAGAAATTCTCAAGGATTATTTCGCAAAATCCTTTAGAGATTCTTCTAGAAATGCAATATGAATTGCATCCTACTCCGGTTACGGCACTTCCTCTCAATTGTCCAATAATCCTTTAGAAAATTTTCCATAGATTGCTTTTGAAATTGCTGTATGGAATCATTTAGAAATCCTCTAGGGATTGTTTCAGAACATTTTCCACGGGATTCTTTAATCATTTTTTTTTATTCTTAATCACTTAACCTAATTTACAGCTCTATTGTCCACTGGGGCACTACGTGAGCAATTTCAATTGACAGCTGCACTTACATTTTGTACAGCGCCTAAATTCTATTCTACTTTATCGAACTGGTTGCCTTCTGCTGCTTTCACTTTTTCTACTTTATACCTAGTAGAATGATGAGCACAAGAATGATGATGGATGGCCATTGTTCCTTTCCAGTCCGATTGGGGGTCCATTATGAGTAGCAGTTCGCCGATGTCCAGGTATCCGGGTCCGTTTGAGCCATGGGGCTCAGAAGAGGGTCAATGTCAGTTGCTCTCGGGGAAAAGCAATTGACGAAAAATTGCAAGTGCCGGGTCTGGGAATCAAACCCATGACCATCCGCATATGAAGCGAACATGTGACCAACTACGCCACGGGCCCCGGCTCTTTAGTCATTTCGTCAGGACGAAAATCTTGCATGAATTTTAAAAGCATTCCTATGAACTTCTCAAGTAGATTTTGCAATAAATTGTTCCAGCGATTGCTTCTTCACAAAATTTTCCAAGGATTCCTTTAAAAAATCCCCATTGATTCTAACAGATCTCTAATGTATTTTTTTTTAATCTTTCACGGATTCTTTCCAAAAATTCTCCGATGATTTGAAGAAGATCTTCAAGGGACTCTTATTTCTTCTTGGTATTACGAAAAACCAGCCGGGGATTATTTTTAAAATTTTCTACAAGTTCCAACAAATACCTCCAAAGTTTCGTTTAAAATTTTTGCTGGAAACTTCTTAAGAAATTTTTCAGATTTTTTTCATAAAATCTTGTGAAGATTCTTTTAGAACTTCCTTATGAATTGTTTTGGAAATAACTACAGAGAATCCTTCCCAATTTTTCAATAATCTTTCAGAAAATTTCCCATGGTTTCCTTTTGAAATCCCCAAGTGTTTATTTCCAGAAAATCATCTACGGGATCCCTTAGAAATTCCGTCAGATTTTTTTTTAGAAAATGTGGCATTGATTGCTTTAAAAATTCATATGATTTTTTTTGTTTGATAATATCTTTTTTATGGGATTGCTCCAGAGATTGCTTGTTCACAAATTTCTCCAAAGATGTCATAAAGAAGTCTTCATTGGATTTCATCAGAAATTTCTTAGAGATTGGTTAAAAAAATAGAAATGTATGCAGGTATTTTCTAATGATTATTTGTTTCCTTTTTTCTTTCTTTAAAAAACACGGATACATTTAATGCTTCCAATGAGCAATACGCTCTCTGAAGGGAGCATGTAACTAGACAACGGACTTTGATGGGAATCGAACCCACTTCCTTCAGCACGAAGCGATTAAATGCTTGGTGTCACTAGCCGCACGAACACGAAGAAACAATAAATTTAATTTCGTTTAGACATATTTGCAGTCATGCTTTCAGAAATTTCCGCAAATACCAGTGAAGAGAATTAGACAAAAGAGGCACAAAACAAGCAACAAAGAAGGTGCGACGATTACTCTTTATCCCTACTGGTAACAGATAGGGTGGGGCGGGGCAAGATGGGTCACCTAAGGATGGATCACCATAACTGTGTAAATACAAATCGTATTGGTTTGTATTCGTCCGCTACTTTTTATTACACTAGTTAGCTATGCTAAAAGTCGACAAAAAGTTCATTAAATACAAAATATGACGTTAAACAAGCAATTTTAAAAAGTAATCGATTTTGCACCGTGAAAAAAGTGCGGGGCAAGATGGGTCACCTTTTAGGTAATTCACATTTTCTCAACGAAAAACGTCAAAATACGAGATTTGTTCGGCATTCATATATGCTCCATATCAATACTGAGTAAACAAGTGCTACTAGTGAACATTTTATAAATTTATTTGGCATATAAAAAACTTTACGATTTGAGTGGTCCTAAGGCGACTTGAAAATCGATGTTTTCACTAAAAAATTATCATAATTTTATGTTATAATTTTGAGCGTTCATTCCGCTTGATTGAAGTCATTTATGAGATAGTCTTGTAATAAAAAATAAATAACTTTGGAATGCTCTAAAAATACGTTCAAAATTGAAGGTGACCCATCTTGCCCCGCGGCCGTTTATATGGGGATTATATGGAATGTATCGCATAAGAAAAATGGCTAAAAACCATTTTATTTTTTAATTCCAATAAGAGTGAATAATTTTTCAATCAATGCTCCAAACTTTTGTATATTCATGCTGGTCATCTAACAAAATTATTAACATAATCAAACACATAAGTAATGCGCCCAAAAATGGCACTGACCCATCTTGCCCCGCGACCCATCTTGCCCCGCTCCACCCTAATGACATGAACTCGAATTTTTTTGTTGCAGACAAAACGGAAGCTGAATTTGTTGTGTACTTTTCAACTCGTGAATAATCAATTATTGGTAACCCAAAGTCGAAACTGTTTGATGATAGAGCTTTACCAGAGTTGCAGTGTTTACCGACTCGAAGTTACCGTTCGAAAATTGTAATGCAAGGCTTAAAAATCTCTAAACTCGTGGTGTACGATGTTAATCCCATTATTTGCAAGTTGGGACAAACTTATGTCGCATGGGTTTGTTTGTCGCAACAAATACAGGTTGCGACATTGTCATTATTGTTGCGCGATGGTTGAATTTTGATTCACTGGCAAATACTCAAACAAGTATATCATTAGCAACATCTCTAGAAAATTTTTCAGGAATTTCTCCTGGGTTTCCATCTTGGATTTCATCGGAAAATCGCGAAGGAAGGTCTCCAAGCATTTCTTCCAGGATTTCTGCAGAGGTTCTCACATGAGTTTTTCAGACGTTCAAGTAGGAATTCCTGCAGTAAAATTCGTTCTTGTATTAAAAAAAAAACATCATCATTTCTCCAAGGATACCATTCTGAATTTTCTTTTTTCATAAATTTCTTCAGAACTTCTCCTCATTGATTTTTCTTTAGAGTTTTTGAAGAGATTTTTCAGATAATATTCACAGATGATTCTCCAGGTATTCCTCCAGAAATTCCAGGGCTAAAAGTGAAGAAAGCCCCTGGCCCAGATGGTATCCCCAACATGACAGCGAGGGCGGCAATATTTACGTTTCCGAACATATTGAGAACAGTGATGTATGAATGTCTGGCGGACAGCTACTTTCCAGCCATTTGGAAGATCAAGAAGCTGGTGATGCTGGTAAACCAGGCAAGCCCCCAGGAGATCCATCATTCTATTGACTGATATGCCTGCTGGATACGCTTGGCAAACTTCAGGAAAAGATCATCACGAAAAGCAAGAGCCGACTATCCAATAAACAGTTTGGATTCCGGCAAGGTTCTGAAGAGTTACTTTCCGGACTGAATCCTGGTCTACGGTGTTAGAGGTTGCTTAGAGCAACGGTGGGTGTGTCACAGGGTTCCATACTCGGTCCAACGTTGTGGAACATGATGTACGATGGAGTGTTAAGGCTCAAGTTACCAGCAATATTAGAAATCATAAGCTTCGCAGATGAGGTAGTCCAAACGATAACCGCCGGAACCCATGAAGTGGTAGACATGTTGACGGCAAAGACGTTTGGTATCACAGAGGGAGTGGTGATGAGCAACTTCACCAAACACCGTATGTAACATATGTAAACAAAAAAGAGATTTTCACATGAGGCGTTGAATTTCGTTAAGGGCAACTTATCACTCACCTTTGGGGATGATATGTAAAAAACCGGATTTTTCACATTTCGTAAACAGCAACGTCCCCTTCGATTTTCTCCGTTCGTAAATTTTGTTAGATACGGTGTTTGGTAAAGTTAGGCTTGATATGTCGCTTTGATTGCACACCGAAGACTGCAAGGTCGAAAAAACCCTCAAATCCAAAAATCAACAGTCTTTAGCATCCACAGAATGTATCGAGGAAGTGGGAGTTTATCCACGGAGCGATGAGTACGGCAGCGCGGGAGGTAATAGGCATTGCTCTAAGACTTCCTAAGAACGGGTGATTCGACGAGAAGTGTCAAAGGGTATCGCTGTCTAAAGCCGGATTATGGTGACGGGGACCCAGCAGAGTCGGAAGCTATGTAGGAAACCAATATTAGCCGAGAAACAAATCCACCACAAAAAGAAAAGAGAGCATAAGGAAAATGGGATTGCTCAGTCTCAAGAGAGTGTGAAACTGAATGATATGCGGAAGTTTTACGAAAATGTCAATGGTGTCCTTAGAAAAACAGAACCTTCTTCCGTTTTGCGCAGCAATCATGAAGGAAACTTGCTGACTACTAGGTGAAGAGAGCATTTCGAGGAATTATTGAACGATGGAAATTAAAGAGCGACAAACAGAATTTAAATCGACGACGACGAACGGGCTATGAAACCTCCAACGCTAGACAAGGTCAAAACAGCCAGCCATAAGAGGGCTGAAGAACAACCAGGCTGCTGAAAGGACGAACTCCTGACCAAGCTTCTCAAGAACATTCGTATTAGAAAAACTAAAGTAGGGTGGTACTCTTTCGAATTAATTGTTCAATGTAGCACTGGAAGGAGCGATAAGAAGTGCTGAAGCGGAACCATTCTCACGTGGTTACATATGCTCCCGGGCTTCGCGGAAGATATCGGGATCGATCGTCGGGCTGTTGAAGAGGCGTTCATACTTTTTAAGAGGAAAACTGCGATAATTTGACTTACGGATACCCGAGCAGAAGGGCATACCTTACAAATACCATGCGAAGAGCAACATGTGCTCTAATACCTAAAATTGTTATTGCTGCGTTATTGTACGAAATGTTATGAGAACATAACAATAACAGTTGGAGGTATTTGAGCAGAGTTTGGTATTGATGTAGTATTTGTTAGTTTAGCAGTGAAAATAAGCGAAGAACAAGATTTGCTATTACATCATGAAGTCATCGAACACATGAAACATTTAATAACAAGAAATGTTACTAGTTTGTTATTCAATAACTTTGGAATAACAAATACAGCAATTGAAATGTTTGTTATGCATTCATTATTGAAATAACAAGACTTGTTATTTTCTAGGTGTTATTTATACAACATTTTGGTATTCGTTTTTGTTATTTTGCCTCTTATTACCACCTAATGAAGGGCATATGAAGGTATGGTAGTATTTAAGATAAATACCTTGATATGTTATTCACTTGTTATTTTCTTCTGCTCGGGTAACACCACTAAGACCAAGTACATAATTGGTCGTGGTCAACGTCGGTCGGGCCTGGGTAGTGGTGACGAAGTTGTGATAGGCCGTGAAAAGCTGGATGTTGTGGACGAATCTTGGTACTCTAGTGACGTGCGATAACGATCTTACCCGGAAGGTGAGACGACGGATTGCAGCTGCGAATCGGGCCTTTTTCGGTCTGCGAAACCAGCTGAAGTCCCGTAGGCTGCAAACGACGATAAAATACGCGTTGTACAAGACTGCGGTGGGCTGGGCACGAAGCTCGTATGCCGAAGGAACGTCAAGCTAAACCATTTTTAACAGAGAACCAGGAAGGGGCCGTTGGTTTCGAGCTAGGCTGCGAACACGTTTGCTTTTTGCAGTTGAGGAGGACCCAAGAACTCTAAACGTTCAGGGTGACTGGAGCAATTGGCCCAGGACCGAGACCAGGGGAGGCGTTTGCTTCATTCGGCGTAGACTCACCACTGCGAGCTTTAGCTCATCAAGTATTAAGATTGATATTAAATATCACTTAAAAAGAACTGGAAAACAGATATTACAAGACAATCTTTAAACTAAATGGCTACACCAATGATTAAACGTAATGAACAGTATGTGCTACTTGAAAAATTGAATTTTTCTACCTTTTTGGAAAATGTTGAAATACAAAATCAAAATAATTTATTTTTGATGAATACTAGCAGTGCAGAAGTTTTGAAACTTATAAAATAGTAAAACATTAAGATTTGTCACAGACATCTGTTGAATAAATTATTAAAATGGCATAATTTCCTCAAGAACTCTCTTATATTCAACCTCATTTGAAAACCACTGTACCCGACGATGTGGTATCTGGCACAGAAAGTTTTGATAAAATAAACAAACCCGACACAATCAGACTGAATGGAGGAAGTAGCAGCACTGCCATCAGCAGCAGTTGCCGCGTTTATGAAGAATGCAGTCGAAGAACCAGGACTATGCTTTCTTGATTCTTCTTTTAGCCCCAACCAAAGCCAACAGGACAACTTTGCTTTGGGGTTGGGCGGAGATTTGTTGCATTTTTTGGGTTTTTCACGTGGGCCTGCTCGCCGGGATGCGGGGCTGGATGCAACAACAGCACTGTTATGGCCAGGCCCAGTGTGTACCTACAGTGGCGACTGGCGAGTAGATTTTATTTATTTGCTCACTTAATGCCGGTGCAAACAAGCAAGTGTTTTATAAACTAGCCTTTCGGATATGCTTGGGGCATACGAGAAGAACAGTAATGCTATGCATGTTTTAGCTCTTAAGATGCTGCTGATCATTTGTTTCAATATAAACTATTAAAGAGCGATTTCCGGCAACATGCTTTTATTTTTAATGGGCTAAGTTGTTGATATAAGAAAAGTTCTGCTGCTGTTAGAAGAAACTCTGTAGGAAGACACCTCAGTAAATTTATTTGAATTCATTGATTTTAGAGTTAGGGGCTGTCCATTAATTACGTAAGGGATTTTTTGTGATTTTTGGACACCCCCTCCCCCCTTGTAAGATTTTTTGTATGGAAAGCCAAATATTTTTGTATGGCGCGTAAGATTTCTCAAACCCCCCCTCCCCCTATAAACCCTTACGTAATTAATGGACAGCACCTTACGTACCCTTATGGAATCGAAGAAAATTCTCATCACGCCAAAACATCAACAGCTGGTCAATCAATTTCAAAAACTGTCCACCAAATTGCCGCTCGGTAATAATATCTTCTCAGCAGAGATCAAGCGCAAACAACCAGCGGTACAACTTTTTGATGAAACGGTTAGTGAAAATAAAACTTTTCAAATTATTTTTTCCCTGGCTATCGTATCGAGTGAAGAAAGTGAAAAGCTGGCAAATGAAACTCAGCGTCTGTTTCCATCTTCTAGCTTTTTTCTCCTTTTTCTTTCGGACAAATAGTGGCCCGAAGTTTTTCTCACGACCACGACTGGTGCGGATGTTACAGTTTAGTTGGAAGCAGCTCTATCGGCCACAGATCCAAGACAATCCCGCATACAAGCAATCGTCCTAGAGCCAGCACACCACTCGGAAAGAACTTTGTGTGCCGGAATGGATTAGGCAGAGTAACCGGAAAGGACACAAGTAAAACTAACTACCCGCACCTTGTTTCCAGGGAACCGCTGCGCGCCGTCGTCGTGGCTCAGCCGTTTCCGCTTCGAATCCATTGCGACAGTTTGTCGTCTCACGCGCGGAAAACGAGGCGATGTGGTCGAAAGTTCTTTTTGCCCAACACCCGGTCCAGGGAACTAACTTTTTCTCGTTCTTGGTGAAAATCCTTTTATTTCAATAATAAAAACTTTGGTTATTATAAGGGCTAGGGACTGCTTACTGCGCGTGTGTGTGCAATATTGGACTTCAAGGCTGATACACGCGACTGTGGTAGCCCCCCTAGGTTCGCACATGTACGTGTTTGAATGAAGTCACGTTCAGGAGCTACCACAACACTCGCTGACTATACATGTCGAGTGTGTAGTTTCTGAGAGGTTTGTTGAGAAATTAAGTTCAAAAAAACCCTAATTAATCCACCTAGCGATGATGGTGCCATTCTCGTTCTATCGGAAACCCATTTCAACAAAACTCAGTGGCCATGTTGATGAATATCGCATTTTCACACGTTCAACAAAAATCCATTTCATGAAACCAGAAATCATATTGTTTATCTGGATTACATCAAGAGCCGCCATTTTGAATTTAAGTCCACCGCCTTGGAAATTCTGATCACCATTTTTGGACTTCAGACTTCTTCTTCATACCAGATATACCCATATTGAATGGGTTTTCAGCCTAAAACTCCATTAAACAACCACCATCTTGGATATTGGACCGCCATCTTGGTTATTCTGATAGCTATTTTTGGACTCTGTAAGGGGCCACGTAGACTTTTTGGGGGGAGGGGGGGGTCTGGCCAAAGTCTACGCTCCATACAAATTTCAAAATTTTTGTATAGAGGGGGGGTCTGAGATGGCCAAATTTTGGTCTACGTGGTTTATGAACAGCCCCTAAACCCTCCCTATATATATATATATATATATATATATATATATAAATAATATGAATGCTTTATTAGCCTTAAACACCAATGAACAGCCGCCATCTTGAATTTTGGGACGCCATTTTAGTTTTTTTTTAATTTTTATTATCGTGTATTTTCACCTTTTGCTAATTCTACACTTGCCATTTTAGATTTTAAATCGCCATCTTGGATATTCAGGTCCCAATTTTTGGACTCCGAACATCTTCCCCATACTAAATATAACCATATTGCATGGTTGAAGGGTCTAAAACATCATTGAACAGCCACCATCTTGAACTTTGAGCCGCCATATTGGATTTTAATCGCCATCTTGGATATTCTGGTCGTCATTTTTGGACTCCGGACATCTTTCCCATACTTAATATAACTATATTGCATAGTTTTAGAGCCTAATACTTAATTAAAAAGCCGCCATCTTGAATTTTATGCCGTTTTCTTGGATTTTAAACCGCCATTTTGAATATTGGTCGTCAGTTTTGGACTCCGCACATCTTCCTCATACCAAATGTACCCATATTGCATGGTTTTAGGGCCTAAAGCACCATTGAACAGGCGCCATCTCGCATTTTGAACCACCATGTCGGTTTTTAAACCGCCATCCTGGATTATTTGGTAGTAATTTTAAGACTCCAGACATCTTCTTCATACCAAATATACCAGCCCGTATCGCATAGGTTTAGAGCTTCAAGCTCCATTAAATATCCGCCATTTTGAAATTTTAAGGCCTTGAACGTTTCTTTCCATCTTTCCCTTCCTTCCCTTCCTTCCCTTCCTTCCCTTCCTTCCCTTCCTTCCCTTCCTTCCCTTCCTTCCCTTCCTTCCCTTCCTTCCCTTCCTTCCCTTCCTTCCCTTCCTTCCCTTCCTTCCCTTCCTTCCCTTCCTTCCCTTCCTTCCCTTCCTTCCCTTCCTTCCCTTCCTTCCCTTCCTTCCCTTCCTTTCCTTCCTTCCCTTCCTTCCCTTCCTTCCCTTCCTTCCCTTCCTTCCCTTCCTTCCCTTCCTTCCCTTCCATCCCTTCCTTCCCTTCCTTCCCTTCCTTCCCTTCCTTCCCTTCCTTTTCTGTCGTTCTCTCCTTCTTTTCTTTCCATTCTTATGCTTTTTTACCTGAACTGCTGAAAGCAACTACTATCGGTGTAGCTCTTCCAAAAAAAACCCTTCAGGAATTCCTCCAAGACTTTCGCCAAGAATTCCTCGAAGAATCTTTCTAGGTCTTCCTCCAAGAATTTTTGCCAATAATTCGTGGAAGAATTCATCCTAGAATTTTTCAAGAAATTCCTCGATAATTCATCCAAGAGTTCCTCCAAGAAAAAATTTCTACAAGAATCCCTTCAGAAATTTTTCCAAGAATGCCTTAAAGAATTCCACCAGAAATTCAAGAATCGGTCCAGATATTACTCTAAAAATTCTGCCAAGAATTCCTCAAGAAATCCCTCTAGGTATTTCTCTCATGGAATTCCTCAATCCTCATAGACTTCTTCCAAGAAATACTCTAAGCAATCCCCCAGGAATTCTTCCAAGCTTTTCTCCAGAAATTCTCCAAGAATTTCTCTATGAATGTTTCCAAGAAGCTCTCAAGAAATTTGTCCAGAAATGTTTCAAAGAATTTCTCCAGAAACTTGCAGGAAATCGTCCAGATTTTTTTCAAAAAATTATTCCAGAGATTCATCCGAGATTACTTTCAGGCATTTCTTCCGAAATTCCACCAGGAATTCGTGAAGAATTTTGTCAATGTTCTTCAGGAATTCATAGAAGATTTCTTCCAGGAATTCCTCCGGGGATGTTTCAGGATTTTTTTTTTCGAGAATTCCTCCAGAAATTCTTTCATAAATACTCCCAGGGTCCTTCAGGAAACGTTTAGTAATTCCTCAAGAAATTACTCCTGGGATTATTCGAAGAACTCGTCCGAAAGTTCCTTCAGGGATTTCCTCTGAAATTTCTACGAAAATGGATAAGGAATTACGCCAAAAACTCCTCACGGAATACCTCCAGTAACTCCTTCAGGAATTCCTCCTGGAACTCTTTCAAGAATTTCTTAATAAATTCTTCTTAGAATTCCACCAGGAAGTCCTCGACGAATTCCTCAAGGATTTTTTCCAAGAATTCATCCAGGAATTCCTCCAAGACATATGGCTAGAATTTTCCTAAAAATCTCTCCAGGAATTCCTCCAAAAAATCATATACTACCTTCCCCAAGAATTTATCCAGGAGTCTCTCTAAGACTTCTGACAAGAATCCCTCCAGGAATTTCGCCAGGAATATCTACAAGGTTGTTTTCATGAAATTCCTTCAAGAATTCATCCAAAAATTTTTCAGAGATTCCTTCATAAATACCTCCAAGATTCTCCAGGAAACCTTTGGGAATTTCACAAGAAAATAATCCTGGGACAACCTTAGGAAATCCTCCGAGAATTCCTTCAGGTAATTCTCGAGGAACTGCCCCGAAACTTCTTCTCAGAATTTCTTCAAGAATTTCTCCTCAAAATACTCAAAGAATTCTGTTAAGAATTCCTCTAAGAATCTTATCAGGAATATCTCCAAAAAATCCTCCAGCAATTTTTTCAAGAATTTCTCCAGTTATTCCTCCAAAACTTCTGCTGAGAATCCCTTTAAGAATCTGTCCAAGAATTTCTCCTGGATATGCTTCAGGGTATATTCCAGAAATTCGTCCAGCAAGTACTCCAGTAATTCCTCTAGAAATTTCTCCAAGAATTACTACGGGACTTCCTCTAGGAATTGTTTCGGAAAATACTCCAGGAATTCCTACTAGAAATATTCAAGGAATTCCTCCAGGAAATACTCCAAAAAGTCCTCCAGCAATGACTCCAGAGATTTCTCCAGGGTTTCCTCCAAGAATTATTCCAGAAAGTACTCCAGGAATTCCTCCAGGAATTACTCCAGAAAATAAAAATTAAAAAAATAACTTCGAAAATTCCTCCAGGAATTCCTTAAGGAAATCCTTCAGGAATTCCTTTGGGAATTCCCATGGATATTCTTCTAAAATTCCTTCACATATTACTACATGAATTCTTCCAGAAAGTACTCCAGAAAGTCCTCCAGGATTTTCTGCAGAAATTTCTTCAAGAAATTCTTGTAGGAATTCCTGGAAGAATTCTTGCAGGAAAATTTTGAGGAATTCCTGAAGGAAATTTTCAAGGAATTCCTGGAGAAATTCCTGAATTCTTGGTGGAAATCTTGAAAAAAGTCTTGAAGATATTCCTGAAGCAATTCATTAAAGGGAATTCTGGAAGGAACTCTGGAAGGAGTTCTGGATTGTTGGAGGGGTTCTTGTGGGAAGTCTTGGAGAAATTCTTGGATTATTTCCTGAAAAAAAATTTGAAGGAATTCCTGGGGGATTCCTGTAGGGGTTCCTGAAGAATTCCTGAAGGTATTTTTTGAAAAAAAAAACCCTTGAATTCCTAGAGTAATTTATAGAGGAATCCCTGGTCAAATGCCTGGGGGGGATTCTTGGAGGAATTTTTGACAGAATAATTGGAGCAGGTCTTGGAGATCGGATTCTTATCGGAAATCCTGTCGGAATTCTTGAAAGAATTTCTGGAGGGATTCTCGAACGGTTTCTTGGAGAAATTCTTAGAAGAAGTTCTGGAGGAATAACTGGGGAAATTCTTGGAAAAATTCCTGATGAGATTCTGGGAGGAATTCTAAACAGAATTCTTGGAATAACTCCAGATGGAATTCTTGGAGAAATACTTGGATGAAGTTCCGGAGCAGTTGCTGGAGAATTAAATAAAGGAATTCATGGAGGAATTCCTGGAGTTGCCCCAGGAGTATTTTCTTGGGGAATTTTTTGGATGAATTCTTGAAGGAATTTTTTGAAAAAAAGCTTGGAGGTATTCCCAAGTAACCACGGTGCCGGCTTAGAATAGCACTACGGACCCCCTGTTCCGGGGGCAAAAGTCCACCAAACAGGGAACCCCAATCCAAGGTGTCAGGCGACCCGTGCTGATGGATGAATGATTGAGGGGGTTTCAAAGATGCTCGATCGTTAACGGAGCCCGTAACGTGGGTAGATCACCTTTTCGTGTTGAGTAAAATCTACCGAAACCTAGTGTCGTCCTACTTTTCCAATTTTGGAATATGCGTTCTGGCAATTCAAGGAATCATAGTATTTAGTCCTTGTCACTGGTATCGTGGTGGCTTACGGTCTCTGAATAAAACTAAGTTAACCAACTTTACTTTGCAGATAGTTAAAAACCTCGCCGTTCGAGGCTAAACTTGATGCAAAGGACATCAAATCGGGTTAGTGATCCATGTATGTACTAAGGAGTGTATCGGAAATTAACTATAAACATTCAGGATGCTCTATCTCGAAGCATGTATGGTCTTATCATTTCGGTTCTTCTATCAAATCTTCACAATACAGTCAAGTTTAGAACAGCCTGAAAAAAATTGAAAAATGTTTAGCATTATTGAAAATATTGTAGAATGAATACATCTCACAAATTAAAGTTTTGGACAAATTGTTGTTTTTTAAAGATTTTTCAGCGTTTCAATAACCTGTAGCGAATAAAACTTGTACGGCGAAAAATCCAAAAAATATTAATTATTGTTAGCAGTTATGTACACATAACATATCACCGAACACTAACTTAAAAAAAAATATTTATGATCGGAAAACCCTCAACATTTAAAAAATGACCTATCCTAAAAAAACACTAATTTTTTGTCGAACTTTGACAGTCTGTTTTAAATATCTTCAAAGGTTATACAATTCCGTTCTCTACTAAAGCTACCTCGTCGTTAAGTTTAAAAACATTTCCAATTAAAAAAAAATTGAATCATCAATTTGATGTATTTTTTATTTGCGTAATCGTGCTTTGAATGAGCATCAAAAAATAGGGTCCCTGAAAAATTACCTTTTTTCATTTTTAAGAATTGCGCTAAAATGGAATCGATTTTTTTCTTGAAAAAAAATTTTTACCTATATTATGAGCAATCTGGGAAAGAATATATTTGCGCTAATATATTTTATAAAATCAAAAAAAAAATCCATTTTTTCCGCAATTTCAAATTTTTAAGAGGTGTCCAAAATTTCAAGATCATGCGTTTAAACTTTGAGATTGATGACCATGTAAAATAATTATTTTTACAAAAGCAAAAGTGCCATTCCTTTTTCTGAGGATTTATATAGTACCTCCAAAAATAAAATTATTTATAACTTGAATAAATTATTTTTTAGGATGTTTTGAACATATATAGTTAATTTCCGATACAGTCCTTAACTCTTCAAAGACAGGTAAGTGCTGGTATGCAAGGAACATACTAGAATCCTTATTATTGAACATATGCTCCATTATTGGAATGGTATTGCTGCTAATGTTAAAACCCGGGTTCTAAACTTCCTACTGGGGAGAATTTAGCAGTAAAACAAGGGTGATGCTAGGTTTCCGATGCATGGCCAATATCAGTACTCTTGTTTTGTTTTCTAAGAAAACAAAACAAAAACTGTATCAAAATCGATACTTTATTGCCCCTCAATGGCAATTGAGTAATGCGACATGCACTACACTAAGGATACGGGTAATGTCACAATATATCTAAAAACTGCTCGCAGTGACAAACCCGAACAGGAATAAAAAAAAACACGGTGCTGAAGCCTTATTGCATGCAGATATACGGTATACTTAGAGCAATCATTACTTTACATGCAAACTTAAAGTTGATTTAAGAGCCAGTTCGCGAGAGCCGCAACCCCTTCTTGTATCGATGTGCTCCGATTGAGCTGAAATTTTCAGGGTATGGTTTTCCATATAAAAGATGATATCTGGCTGATTTTCAGATTTCTCCGTTAGGGGAAAGTGGGGTAAAATAGCCCTCAAAGATTTCATGTCTAAAAATAGGTAAAATCACTAAAATCGCAATAACTTTCGCAAAAGTTAACGGATTCAGCTGAAATTTTGCATGGACACTCTACTCCTATGGCACTTCCATTTAAGCCAAGCGTTGGATATCCTTTGATATTTAATTTGAAGAAATAGGTTATTTTCATATTTTTTTTTGATGATTTTCGGGGCGCCTGTTTTCGTACCAACAGAACTAGGATGAAAAACTGAGTACTACGTTTTGAAGGATTTACCCAAGAGCTTTCATTTGATATGTGACCCAGAGGCGCCAACTTAAAAACTTTCGAAAAAAAAAAAAATTTTCTCGGGGTATGCATTTTACCCCATATTTTTAGTGTCTAAAGAAGTGTTGTCGCAAATTATGATAACGTTATTTAACTTTCAAGGGTTTTTGTTCAATATTAATTCAACAGAAAAATGATGACTAAGAAATGCAATTATTAGATTTTTTCATTTGGGGAAAGTAGGGTAAAACGGACTCACTCAACCTCCTTTCGAAATAACGTTGACACGATGTTCTCTGATCGGACTCGAATTTTCAGAGTTCTTTATTCTACTCAAGAATAGATGCTTTATCACATATTATTTTTTTTATTCTAGAGAGGATAACGGGGTAAAACAATTCTCAGAAAAAAAATGTTGAAAATAATCAAAATTTCAAAACCTACAAATGCTTTGGTAAAGCTTGGCGAAATTTCATGAAATTTAGAAAAAAAAATCTTATTTTTTATTGCTTATTCAAATGAGCAAGTCTGACAACATTTTGACGTCGAGAAATGTCACAGATTAGCACGTTGTGTGTGATTTACCGGATTTTTTCTCGATTTTTCTTTTGACATGCATCTACGGTTCAATTTTCTCTTTTTGCCTTTCTCGTACACTAAGTGTACTGGAAAGGCTATATGTTCACTCCAAAAATGACTTTTTGATAGAAGGCCCGGAGGGTCGAGTCACATATACCAATCGACTCAGCTCGACGAATTGAGGTGATGTCTGTGTGTGTGTATGTATGTATGTGTGTGTGTATGTGTGTGTACAAATAAACTCACATCACTTTTTGGCAGTAAACCTCAACCGATTTCAATGACCGACGGTTCATTCGACGCGGAATCTGGTCCCATTGTTTCCTATTGAAAATGGTTCGGATCGGTCCAGCCGTTCCGGAGTTATGGCCATTTACGTGTTCCGGACCAGTACCCTTGGAAGGGTTCATACATAAAAATGTAACAAACACATACATGCGACACATCAAACTGCGGCATTTTGGATAACCTGATGAACAGTCAGCAAGAAAACAGTCTCAGACCATATCTGTACCAGTAGTGTTCCGGAACCGGTTCCGGGAGTCCCGCCGGAAGTGGCCAAATACAAAAGTGAACCACATCCATGCATGCGATACATCAATTTGCGGCATTTTGGATAACCTGATGAACAGTCAGCAAGAAAACAGTCTCAGACCATATCTGAACCGGTAGTGTTCCGGAACCGGTTCCGGGAGTCCCGCCGGAAGTGGCCAAATATAAAAGTGAACCAAATCCATGCATGCGACACATCAAATTGCGGCATTTTGGATAACCAGATGAACAGTCAGCAAGAAAACAGTCTCAGACCATATATGAACCGGTAGTGTTCTGGAACCGGTTCCGGGAGTCCCGCAGGAAGTGGCCAAATATAAAAGTGAACCAAATCCATGCATGCGATATGTCAAAGCGCGACTTTTTTGATAACCCAATGAAAGGTTGGCATAAAAAAGACTCAGACCATATCTGAACCGGCAGTGTATCGGAACCGGTTCCGGATGTCCCGCTGGAAGTTCATACATAAAAGTGATCCAAACCCATGCATGCGGCACATCAAACTACGGCATTTTCGATAACCTGATGAGCAGTTAGCAAGAAAACAGTCTCAGACCTTTTATGAACCGGTAGTGTTTCAGAACCGATTCCGGGTGTTCCGCCGGAAGTGGCCGTATATAAAAGTTGACAAAACTCGTGCATGTGGCAAATCAAATCACGGCTTTTTCGACAACTTGATGACCGGTTATTGAGGAAGTAGGCTAAGACCACATTATGGACTGTCAGTAGTGCCGAAACTAGTTCCCTCCGAAAGCGGCTAAATATAAAATTGAACAAAAACCATGGCTTTTTTGATAACCTAATAAACTTTAGCAAGCAAATAGGCTCAGACTATTTAAAAGACTATCGGTAGCGTTCCGCAACCTGTTCCGGGCCGGAAGTGATACCAAACCCATGCATGCGATAGCTCAAATCACGGCTTTTTAGGTAACATGTTGAACAGTTGCAACAAAATAGACGCAAGCCCTATCAGTGTGTTACGGAACTGATTACGGGTGTCCCGCCAGAAATGATCAAATGTAAAAGAGAACCAATACATGCGACATATTGATGACTTATTCAGTAACAAGATAAACGGTTAACCAACAAATAATCTCAGACCATATTTGGGAGAACCGGTAGTGTTCCAGAACTGGTGACAAGACGAGTAACGCGTCGGAAGTGGTAAAATATAGAAAGGAACTAAACCATAGCGGCGTTTTTGATAATCTGATGAACAGTCAACAAGAAAATAGTCTCAGACCACAGTAGTTCGGAATCGGTTGCGGGTGTGATTTGATAGAAGTGAACCAAAACCATGCATGCGATACATAAAATCGCGGCATTTTCAAAAATTTGCCGAACGGTTAGCAAGAAAATAGCCTCAAATCACATCAATTTCCGGCTTTTCAGGTCACGTGATGAACAGTTGACAAAAACATAGTCTAAGACCATATTTGAGACAACCGGAATCAGTTCCAGGTGTCCCGCTGGAAGTAGTCAAACGTAAAATTTAACCAAACCCATGCAAGCTGCACATCAAATAGCGGAATTATAAAGGTTAACAAAATAAAAGTCAAAGCGATAAATCAAATTGTGGCTTTTTTGATAGCATGTAAACGTTGGGTAAGATTATAAATGAAGAAATGATCAAAGTCTTCATATATGCGAGAGAACGAAATCGTGACCAAAGCGATCTTTTCAAATCACACCATTTCAGATTCCTGCGGTGTAAATGTATAGTAGGATGGATCAACGTTTTATATAAAAATATAATTTAATCGCGTCAACCTTATACAGTTTTTCAATCTCCAATCTCCTTATGCTTCTAAAATTACTGCTCACAATTTGGGTGCGGCTGGTTGAGCCCTCACTATTCTCATTGCGATTGAAATTTGAATGGAAAATTTACATTTTCTGCATTTTCCTCGTAGGAAGGTCAAATTTTTCATGAATCGTGTTACCAATGATAATAAAATATAACCTAAAATGTGCTGAAATAAACATTGGCGAAGATCACAAAGTGATTTGTGATTGTGAATAAAGTTAACCTTCTTCAAGCATTAGCTGACGCTCACCCCGCTGCCGTAGTGGATAAAATGGGGTCACAATGACCCCAATGCATGACTAGGGTTAAGGTGGTCAAGCAGTCAACTGAGAGGTCTGATCTTTTTCTGCTCTGTTTTGTTGTTGAACATAACATCGGAATATGTATCATCAATAAGTTTCGAAAATCGATGATGGCTTTGTTAAAATTGTTGCTAGTGTAAAGTGTTTTCAGGATTCAGGAACATTTTGGCTAACGTCGAAGAAAAGTTTATGAGAACATATTCGACGAGAAAGGCACTATCACCACTAGGTGGATTAATCTGGGTTTTTCTCGTGAAAGTTGCTGCAGTGCACAATGGTCCACGAAAAAGATTTAAGAGGAAAGCTGCATTTAGCGCCTTCAAATGATTTTTTGGACAAATATGGTCTACTACAAAGTTGTTCCCAAAAATAAGGCCCTCTTTTCAATGTACATAAAAATTAGGGTGGTCCATATTTTCAAATAAATTGGGAACCAAACTTTTTTATTTGCAAGAATAACTGTATACATTCTTCGAGAAAGTTGTAGATCTATCAATTTTGAGCAAGTTTCCTGAAGACACTTTTTATGAAATTGACAGATATTTTTCTGAATAAGCTTAGGGTGGTTCAAGAAAAACCGGTTTTCTGGCGTTAACTTTTTCAGTTTCGATTTTTCATCAAAGTCGCCCAAGAAACACTTGTAGAGCATTTGAAGACGCGTCGTTTCATGCGCTGAAATGGTCTTAATCTCTTTTGGTTCAATAGTTACAGGTGTTTTTCCTAAAAAATCATATTTTTTTTAAAAGGTGATATGATCGATTTGTGTGTGAAAAATACTTGAAAAGTGCCTATTTTTTCTAGAAAATCATCAAAATATTTTGAACGGAATGACGAAGCAACATTCCCAGCGCGTGCGTTATTTTTGTGTTCTAAAAATGGTTCTTAGACAACTTTGACGTGAAATTTGGAACAAAAAAGATAAAGGGGGACGCTAGAACAAATAGTTTTATTTCTTTATCTTTTTTGTTTGAAATTTCTTGTCTAAGTCGCGTAAGAACCACTTTTACAGCTTCCAAAAAAGTGCATTCTCGTTCGCTGAGAATGTTGCTACGTCATTCCTTTCAAAAGTTATTGATGATTATCTAGAAAAAATAGGTACTTTTCAAACATTTTTCACTTGAGTTACAAAAAAAAACACCCCTCTAATTTTTTGATGTTTTATAACAACGTTTCTTCTTTTGAATACGGGAAAAAGATAATTTTTATGATTGCCCCAACCCGTCATAACACCTTTTCAAAAAACTATGCTCTACAAGTGTTTCTTGGGTGACTTTGATGAAAAATCGAAACTGAAACAGTTAACGCCAGAAAACTGATTTTTCTTGAACCACCCTAAGCTTATTCAGAAAAATATCTCTGGATCGGTAAATTTTAAAGCTACATAAAAAGTGTCTTCAGGAAATTTGCTCAAAGTTGATAGATCTACAACTTTCCCGAAGAATGTATACAGTTATTCTTACAAATAAAAAAGTTTGGTTCCCAATTTCTTTGAAAATATGAACCACCCTAATTTTTATGTACATTGAAAGAGGGCCTGATTTTTGGGAACAACTTTGTAGAAGACCATATCTTTCCAAAAAATCATTTGAAGGCGCTGAATGCATCTTTCCTCGTAAATCTTTCTCGTGGACCATTGTGCACTGCTGCCAACTTTCACGAGAAAAAAAGAGAGAAAATTGAACCGTAGATGCATGTCAAAAGAAAAATCGAGAAAGAATCCGGTAAATCACACACGTGCTAATCTGTGACATTTCTCGACGTCAAAATGTTGTCAGACTTGCTCATTTGAATAAGCAATAAAAATTAAGATTTTTTTCTAATTTCATGATATTTCGCCAAGTTTTACCAAAGCATTTGTAGGTTTTGAAATTTTGATTATTTTCAACATTTTTTTTCTGAGAATTGTTTTACCCCGTTATCCTCTCTAGAATAAAAAAAAATGTGATAAAGCATCTATTCTTGAGTAGAATAAAGTACTCTGAAAATTCGAGTCCGATCAGAGAACATCGTGTCAACGTTATTTCGAAAGGAGGTTGAGTAAGTCCGTTTTACCCTACTTTCCCCAAATGAAAAAATCTAATAATTGCATTTCTTAGTCATCATTTTTCTGTTGAATTAATATTGAAGAAAAACCCTTGAAAGTCAAATAACGTTGTCATAATTTGCGACAACACTTCTTTAGACACTAAAAATATGGGGTAAAATGCATACCACGAGAAAAAAAAATTTTTTTTTCGAAAGTTTTTAAGTTGGCACCTCTGGGTCACATATCAAATGAAAGCTCTTGGGTAATCCTTCAAAACGTAGTACTCAGTTTTTCATCCTAGTTCTGTTGGTACAAAAACAGGCGCCCCGAAAATCATCAAAAAAAATATGAAAATAATGAAAATTAAATATCAAAGGATATCCAACGCTTGGCTTAAATGGAAGTGCCATAGGAGTAGAGTGTCCATGCAAAATTTCAGCTGAATCCGTTAACTTTTGCGGAAGTTATTGCGATTTTAGTGATTTTACCTATTTTTAGACATGATATCTTTGAGGGCTATTTTACCCCACTTCCCCCTAACGGAAAAATCTGAAAATCGGCCATATATAATCTTTTATATGGAAAACCATACCCTGAAAATTTCAGCTCAATCGGAGCACATCGATTCCACTTCCTTTGGAAAGGGGGTCGCGGTTCTCGCGAACTGGCTCTTAAAGTGGAAATGGGCAATTATGCGACTGCTTCAAGATTATACCAGTATAATCCTAATTTGATTCTATATTTGCCCACTTCCACTTTAAATCAACCTTAAGTTTGCATGTAAAGTAATGATTGCACTAAATACACCGTATATCTGCATGTAATAAGGCTTCAGCACTGTGGTTACTTGGGTTTGTGGAGAAATTCCTGAAGAGAATGTTGGCATAGGTTATATAGGGAACCTTTGGAGAAATTCTTGGAGATTTTCATTTTTTGAAGGAATTCCTGGAGGGATTCTTGGAAAAAATCTAGGTATATTTCTTGGAGGAATTCCTGGATGAACTCTTGGAGAAATCCCTTGGAGGGAGAATTCTTGGGGGAGAATTATTGGGGGAATTTTTTTAAGATATTATAACAGGCGTTCCTGGAGGACTTCCTGGTGGAATTTATTAAGGAACTCCTGAAAGAGTTCCTGGAGAAATTCCTGGAATAATTCCTAAAAGAGTTCCTTGAGTAATTTCGAGAGGAATTTTTGGCGTAATCCCCTAATATTTTTGGAGGTACTTTTGAGGAAATCCCTGAACGAACTCTCGAACGAATCCTTAGAGTAATCTCAGGAGTATTTTCTTGAGGAATTACTAAAGGTTTCTTGAAGGACCCTGGAGGTATTCATGGATGAATTTCTGGAGAAAATTTCGAAAAAAAAACCTGAAAAATCCCGGGAGGAATTTCGGGAGGAATGCCTGAAAGTAATCTCGGATGAATCTCTGGAATATTTTTTGGAAAAAATTCTGGACGATTTCCTGCAGGTTTCTGGAGAAATGCTTTGAGGAATTTCTGGACAAATTTATTGAGAGCTGCTTGGAAACATTCATAGAGGAATTCTGGAGAATTTCTGGAAAAACTTGGAAATGCTTGGAGAATTTTTTGGCAGAAGTCTATGAGGAAATCCTGGAGAAATACCTAGAGGGATTCTTTGAGGAATTCTTGGCAGAAATTTTAGAGTGTTGATCTTGAGCGATTCTTGAATTTCTGGTGGAATTCTTGAAGAATTTCTTGGAAAAATTTCTGGAGGGATTCTTGTAGGAATTTCTGGTAGAATTCTTGGAGGAATTCTTCCACGAATTATTGGCAGAAGTTCTTGGAGGAAGACCTGGAAAGATTCTCCGAGGAGTTCTTGGCGAAAGTCTTGGACGAATTCCTGGAGAATTTTTTGGAGGAGCTACACCGATAAAGTAAAGAGATTCAAGCGTAGAGCTTGTGGATCTACGGTATGAATTCCAGAATAGTTTGGGTGACCTAGATCACCAAGTGGATGTTGCTAAACTATCAGAATTGCACTCTGAGGCTCGAAGAGTAGCGTAGATTATAGTCCGCGAGCATTTGCTACAATAAGATATCCATAGATTTGCAGATATTTATTGAGACCCATGCTTCAAAATACATTGGGTCTATTTGTATGCCAGTGGGATACCCAAACAGCAACACATAGAGATACTCGTAATACTATGAGGTGCAATAGACACAATCGTGAAAGAATTATGCCGATAGAGTGAACAGAAACAAGAGTAAAGCCTGTAGACCTTGAAGGTCCTAATTCCAGAATAGTTTGAAAAGCCAGGAATATCCCATGAATATACCAAAAGCATTATAGTTGTGGCTCCATCAGCAGTATAGACTGCATTCCACGGATATTTTTTTTTACAATTTAAGCGTGATACAAGATGTAGATATCGTAACCCAAACTTCAAAGTGTTTTAGAGGCCATTTGTATTTCACGGAATGTCCAACTACCACAATATTGAATTGCTCGTAACATTGTGAGGTCTAATGGACATCAACGTGACTAAATTTCTTGAACAGAGTGAACACAAATGAGAGTAGATGTTGTAAATCTTAAGAAAATGAATTTCAGAGTAGTTTGGATGACCTAGATCACCCAATTCATGTACCATAAATTTTCTAGGAGTGTTTTTAGGCTTTCTGAGTAGCGTAGGCTGTGTTCTGTGAGGAACTTTTGAGGAAATCTCTGAACGAACTCTTGAACGAATCCTTAGAGTAATCCCAGGAGTATTTTCTTGAGGAATTACTAAAGGTTCCTTGAAGGACCCTGGGGGTATTCATGGATGAATTTCTGGAGGAATTCTCGAAAAAAAAAATCCTTAAAAATCCCTGGAGGAATTTCTGGAAGAAATCATCGATGAATTCCTGAAGAAGTTCCTGCAGGATTTCCTGAAGTAATTTCTGTTGGAATTCCTTGAAAAAAATCTTCACGAATTCCTGGAGGAACTTCGGGAGGAATGCCTGAAAGTAATCTAGGATAAATCTCTGGAATATTTTTTGGAAAAAATTCTGGACGATTTCCCGCAGGTTTCTGGAGAAATGCTTTGAGGAATTTCTGGACAAATTTATTGAGAGCTTCTTGGAAACATTCATAGAGGAATTCTGGAGAATTTCTGGAAAAACTTGGAAATGCTTGGAGAATTTTTTGGCAGAAGTCTATGAGGAAATCCTGGAGAAATACCTAGAGGGATTCTTTGAGGAATTCTTGGCAGAAATTTTAGAGTAATATCTTGAGCGATTTTTGAATTTCTGGTGGAATTCTTGAAGAATTTCTTGGAAAAATTTCTGGAGGGATTCTTGTAGGAATTTCTGGTAGAATTCTTGGAGGAACTCTTGGATGAGCTATCGAGGAATTTCTTGAAAAATTCCAGGATGAATTCTTCCACGAATTATTGGCATAAATTCTTGGAGGAAGACCTAGAAAGATTCTTCGAGGAGTTCTTGGCGAAAATCTTGGACGAATTCCTGAAGGATTTTTTGGAGGAGCTACACCGATAAAGTAAAGAGATTCAAGCGTAGAGCTTGTGGATCTACGGTATGAATTCCAGAAAAGTTTGGGTGACCTAGATCACCAAGTGGATGTTGCTTAACTATCAGAATTGCACTCTGAGGCTCTAAGAGTAGCGTAGATTATATTCCGCGAGCATTTGCTACAATAAGATATTCATAGATTTGCAGATATTTATTGAGACCCATGCTTCAAAATACATTGGGTCTATTTGTATGCCAGTGGGCTACCCAAACAGCAACACATAGAGATACTCGTAATACTATGAGGTGCAATAGACACAATCGTGAAAGAATTATGCCGAAGAGTGAACAGAAACAAGAGTAAAGCCTGTAGACCTTGAAGGTCCTCATTCCAGAATAGTTTGGAAAGCCTGGAATATACAAAAGCATTATAGTTGTGGCTCCATCAGCAGTATAGACTGCATTCCACGGATATTTTTTTTTACAATTTAAGCATGATACAAGATGTAGATATCGTAACCCAAACTTCAAAGTGTTTTGGAGGCCATTTGTATTTCACGGAATGTCCAACTACCACAATATTGAATTGCTCGTAACATTGTGAGGTCTATAGGACATCAAAGTGACTAAATTTCTTGGACAGGGTGAACACAAATGATGGTAGATGTTGTTAATCTTAAGAAAATGAATTTCAGAGTAGTTTGGATGACCTAAATCATCCAATTCATGTACCATAAATTTTCTAGGAGAGCTTTTAGGCTTTCTGAGTAGCGTAGACTATGTTATGTGATGATTCTTCGTGTATCAAATTTAGTTTTTAGAATGTTGGATATTTGACGCAAACTTCGGAGTACTTTGGAGGCCTTAGAATAGCTCTGGGATCAAACTTCAACAGACTATGATGGGTAGTAATACATTGCATGTCAAGGATCAGTAAAAACGATGAAATTTCAGCAAAAACATGTAAAATTCATAAAAAATACAAAAAAGCCACGCATTTTCGGCTACCAGCAAAAGGGGGAGGGTGCAAAGGGGAGCATTTCTTAGCACTTCTATTCTCCTTGACTATAAAAAAAAACTCCGGGGTAAAATGTTTTAAAACAAAAAAGATATTGCGTTTCTGCCGAAAGTAGATCGTCCCGGGTGTTTATGGGTTAATCACGTAGGTACGTGAGATGTTACAAGCCATAAATTAACAAATTCAATTCGCTTTAACCGAATGATGCCACTGAACTTTTTAATAAAACGACCTCGCAACTCTATTTTGTTCATCTCTTCGATTCGATAAAAAAGCTAAATTTATTAACTTCCCACGGACAAAACCTAATAACATAAATCTTCGCTCCAAATTGTGGAATCTCCCGCTGTTTTATGAGCCAAGGATAAGCAAAGGATACGTGTGTGTGTGAATCGAAGAAAAAATGATTCCATAAATCTGCCCTCACCCCTTCAAGGGATGTTGTTCACGGATTATGTGCGCGAGAAAAACGTCCTACTATTCCAACCGACCACAGCCGTACGTGCGGTGAGGCAAATGTCTGTTTTTTGCAACTCTATTGGAAGACCAAATCTGATACACAATATCAAAACGGCGATTTTAGAGCGCCGGTATTGGGAAACACGTGTCTTTCAGACAGGAAGTTTGCGGAAGCATATTGTTATATATTTTGTAGGTTTTAATAAGATGAACGAGGTTTTCAACAGAAGCAAGTGATATGTATAAAATTTCACCATCTGAATCCATCAGATTCTCCATCCACACCAACAGAACGAAGCACTTCTTCCACTTTTCGCAAGTAAAACTTTCAGCCAGTACAAACAACATCCAACAACGGCCGGAATATGTGTTCGCTCGAAAAGATTAACACTAGCCCGGGGAGATCTTTCGGACGTCGACGAGACGGTCAAACTTTCAACACGTACCTACGCCAGAACTCACCCTTCCGATTTTGGAGAAAAGCAAGCAAGCGGCAGTCAGGCCAACAACGTCCGACAACCAAAATGCAAATATTTAATCACTCATCCGGTCTGGTGAGCCGGAACTGAGTGTTTTGAGCTACTCGAAGCGTTCGGTTGAGGCCCTCATCGTAGTTCGCTCCAATCCCTCTCCACACGTTGGGGTATTGATTTTGCCCTATAAACGTCGTTCAGTACTACAGTTGCCAATACAAACGGGCTGCAGGCACTTTTCGATGGTTCCGTTCGTGTGGTGCCGAGAACGTCGACTGACTGCAACATTTATCATATCCGTCTGTCATCGTCAATGCTTGCCCTGTATGCCAGCTCCTGCCAGGAAATCAATCTCAGAGTGCAACCGAATGAGTGCATATAGTATCGTTCATTCGACAGATTAGAGCAGACTTCCGAAGTAGCAGCAGAATTCCCAAATCTGCTCCCCGATGCTTGTTATAAATGCATCAACACTCATTTGTAAATTGGCAACACTCTTGGTGCAGTGAGGCACCCCCTGAAGCATATTCATCATTTCCCTTGAGCAATCGAGTTTCATCTATTTGAGCTACCATCACTCTTGGGAATGCACATGTACGTTTCCCTCCTGGTGCAAACATTACCCTCCTGGCATAATCCACAAACTTTGTAATCAATTTATTCAGGTTCATTTTTCATAAACAAATCAGTACCTTCTCCTGCCTAAGCACACTGAACAGTTGCTGATCCAGTTGGGAAACTATCTCTGGGAAACATATGAGATTTAATAGTACTTGTTTGGTCTCACTCAGCATCCTTCTGCATCCTCTCTTTACCAGATAAAATATTACCCAAACTTGCAAGATTGCATCGATCTTAGAGAACTTACTCATAGTACCGGTAGGTGGGATGATGGGCTGCATTTCGAACAACCATGTATTTAATATTTCGTTGTTCACGTGTGCCCTCTGGATGCGGTATTGCTGAACAAAATTTATCTGAAGTGATGTACGCAGTGTTAACAAGCATGTATGCATCTCACGTCTGGAAACAACACTATTCTGGAAAGGCCGATTCACTTGATTCGTGCAATCTGAACAGGCCGGATAGAGCAAGGCATCGTGGAAAACGTGCACTGTGGGATAAATGTGCGATTGGGATGGTCATAATAAAAATTTCAAGAAATTTACAGTAACATAAATCTTTTTTTAGTGGATTAGGCTGGGATCGAATATCACTCTCGACAAACTCACAAAATGAGAGTTCTTCCTTAGGAAGGGAAGTACAGCGTGAGTCCTGAAATGAACTAGCCTAAGGTTAAAAATCTCGTTAAAACAGATAGAAAACTTTATTCTATTTTATTATTATAAATCAAATTATCTTTTCCTGCTCGTTATTATGATATCTTGAAAAAGCGGGATTCATGATATAATGATTATGCAAAAGTGCCTGGGTTGTGTCCCTTTCTTTCTCGTTCGTCGGGTGAAGATCACTGTTTCCAGATTTGATGACTATATTGTGATATCACCTTTTGCTGTGATAAACGACACCAAGCATGATACCAAGGTAACATGTGTGCCACTGATTATCGATGAATATAGATTCTGAGTAACAGTATGTAAGCGTTGGGCAATTTCAAATCGATGTTTGCAACATCGATGTTTTTGTTCCGATTAATCGATTTCTTGAATCGATGTTGAAGCTCCACAAAATCGACCGAATCGATTTTTTACATTCGATTTTTCTTTCGATTCCAAAAAAGTATATTACTTGTTTTCAGAATGCACTGTAGAATTTAACCATTAAAAAAATGTTCATAAAATCGAAGTACATAAAATCGAGGGTCTATATATTGCGGATTTTTAGAAAATTTTCCACTCTGCGGTGACCGCCGAGTTCTACCGCAGCTGTCAAAGTCCTACCGCAGACATGAAAATCATCGTATCATTAAAAAGATTGATTACATCAGCATGCTTTGCAAAGTGAAATGTTCTGAAAAGCAATAACAAATAATGATCATCGGCGTCGTATCCAAGACTTGGTCCAAGGTATCCTTGGTATGATTGATTATGCCTTGGTGAAAATCATCTCAATTTAATCTTCCGTTAAATGGAAAATTTTCTCTAAATTAGCAATAATCTAAGGTCCACTAAATCGAGGCATACCTGTATATCTCAGGTTTCTTGGGCAATCCCTCCCAGGAGTGAATCTTCCTCAGGATTCTGGAGGAATCCTTCTTATGGTCTAGAGAGTCTCTTTCAGGGTTCTAGCGCATCCTTCTCAGTATTCTAGGGCAGTCCATCTCTGGATTCCGATTTTTTTTAAACCCCTCTCATGATTCTAGATGAATTTCTCTTAATAATGTGGAGGATCCCTCTCAGGATACTGGGACAATCTTTTTCAGGATTCTAATGGGATGTCTTCCAACAATGCAGGAGAATTTCTCTCAGAATTGTAGGAGAATCCCTCTCAGTATTCCAGAAGAATCCGCCAGGCAGTTTTGGGGATATCCGTCTAAGCATTCTGAGAGAATCTCGAGGGAAAATTTCTCTCAGGATTATGAGGCAATCCGTCACAGAATTCGAAGAGAATCCATCTGGGGAACCAGAGGAAATCCCTCAGCATTCTGGAAGAATTCCTCTATAGATTCTGAGAGAATCCAACTCAGAAAACTGGATTGTAGGGAAATCCTTAATAGAATACAGGGAGAATTCCTAATGACAGAGTCTTTCTCTTTTCAGGGATAAGGTATCTCAGCAGGATGCTGTTTTGAAAATTTTCAGAATTTTGTAGAAATCTCTCACATAATTTTAAAGGAAACCTCAGAATTATAGAAGAGTCCCTTTATAGAAATTCTCAGCAGTATTACAGGAAAATACATATCAGAATTCTAAGGAATCTCTGGATTCTAAGGGAATTAATTTCAGGATATTGGGGTATTTCCTACCAGGGTTCCCTACCAGGGTTCCCTACCAAGGGTGAAATCCCTTTCAGGATTCTAAGAAATTTCTGGATGATCCATGGGATAATCTGAGTTGATTCCTCAAAGGATTCTGGAAGACCCTTGCTGAGGATCCCATGCAGAATTCTGAAAAAATCTTTCTCAGCATTCTAGGGAACTCCTCAAAAACTTCTTGGAGAATCATACTCAGCATTCTCAGAATTGTGGCGAAGTTCCTCTCCGAACTCGGGGGGAGTCTAGGGGGAATATATTTCTTAGGATTCTTTTTTTTTAAGATACCGGAAGAATATCACTAATGATTCTGCGGGTACTCTTCCCAAGATTCTCTGAAAATTCGGCTTTCTGGGAACAATTTCCCCATAATCCCCGTCAGAATTATGGGGAAATTGTTCTCATGATTCTGGAGAAATCCTTGGGACTCTGGGGCTATATTTTTCAAGATTCTGGGGTACTTTCTTTCAGAATTATAAATTATTGAAGAAACTCTCACGAGATTCTGAGCAGAATTCTATAAAGAAATTTGGATTTTGGAGAATCCCTTACATAGATTTTGTGATTCCTCTTGGGATTCGGAAGAAATCCTTTTCAGCAATCTACGAGAATCCCAGTAGAATTCTGCTTTCTGTATGCTGGAGCAGTTGCTCTCAGAAGTCCCTTTCAGGATTCCTAGAGGATCCCTCTCAGTAATCAGGGAAATCCCTGACAAGATTATGGGAAGATTCTCTTGAAATTCCGGTGTAATAATTCAAAGTATTCTAGAGAAATCACGCTCACAATTCTGGGACAACCCCTTTCAGGAGTTTAGGGGAGTCCTTTCAAAGATTCTGGGGAATGTCTCTCAGGAATCTGCGGTATTTTTTTCTGTTTTATGTGGGAATACCTCTGAGAATTCAAGAGGACCCTTCTCAGGATGCTGGGGAAGTTCATTCTAGAAGTTTTGGTAATCCTTTCCCGGGAGAATCCTTATCAGATTTTCGGAAATATCTTTCTTAGATTTCCAGATATATTTCTCTTAAGAATCTGGAAGAACCCCTCTTATGATCCCTCTCAGGATTCTGGGGGAATCACTCGTAGAATTCTGGGGAATACCTTTCGGGATTCTGGCAGAATTACTCTCAGCATTCTAAACGATTCCACCCAAGATTTTGGGGCAATCTGGGAGAATACTTAAAAAGATTCTGGAGGAATTCTTCTCAGGATTCTGAGAAAATTCTATATCAAAGAATTCTGTGAGAGTATATCTCAGTTTCCTTGGGCAATCACGCCCAGTATTTTAAGGAAACCTTCCTCAGGATTCTGGAGTAATCCTTTTTTAGGTACTAAGCTATTCTTTTCAGGATTCTGGGTCATTTCTTTTAAGCTTCTTGAGAAGTTCATCTTTGAATTTCGAAAATATTTTTTTTTTTGTAAGAATTTCTCTCAGTATTCTGAATTACTTTATCTCAAGAATGTGGAAGAACCACTCTTGGAATTCCTCTCAGGATTCTGGAAGAGTTCATCTTAGGAGTCTGGAAAATTTTGAGAGAATCCCAAAGAAAAGCTTTTCTTAGGATTCTGAGACAATCTATCACAGGATTCTAGGAGAAATCCTCTCGGGACTCTGAGAAAATCCGACTCATAGATATGGAGTAATCTCTCTCAGGGTTCTAGGAAAATGCTTAATGGAATTCAGAGAGAATTGCTACTAAGATACCGAAAAAGTCTTGCTTTCTTTTCTGGATAATGCCACACGCTCAGAAAACCGTTCTGATAAACGTGAACAAACAAACACAAATATGAGAACAAGCAAATATACACCGTGAACTGGGATTAGTTTTAGCTGTCAATATGGGCGTTCTAGAGAACGTGAAATCTAGTTCACGGTGTACATATCTTACTGTTGTTATCGTTGCTATGCATAAGGTATGCGCACAGCAAAATCTGGCCAAAGAAAATCAAGCAGTAATAATTCATTCCAACTTGTTCCCAAACCAAAAGCAATTCATCGTAAAAAAGCATTAATTTACTTTAAATCAACATCAAGACATTGGTGATTTGACTTGTTATATCCGTCATCTCGAGTTTTGAGCTTGAGTCCTTCCGTAAAGTTTTGCACAGTACCTTCGACCGCATGCCAAGAAATTTTTACCACCTTTGTGTCAAAATCAATCTTATTTTTCGATGAAAGCTGTCGTTCTTGACATTTTTTGAAGGTTCCAATTCACGGTTACTCAATATTTTTCAATTGGGTTGAGTTTTGAAGTGTATGAGATTTTACGTTTTTTGGAAAAATGCAGTACAATTTCTACATAGTTTTCTGCATACAAACGCAAGCATTCTCCGCCAAAAACAGGGGACAAAAATCAATTCAAATCAACACACAATATCTAAGCTTTTGAATAAGGGGTGCCAGCCATTTTTCCCGACATTTCCCGTAGTGAAAAAGATGATTTGCTGTACATGTATTTCTAAAAGTTCGGTTTTTCAAACCACAAATTCATATTGTTGACCAAACTATGTATTTCTTGCCAAACTTCGATTTTTTTCTTACTCTTAAGTTGATCTGCAACCTTTCCAGGTTGTAATGATGTATAGAACCGAATACTTGAAAGCTAACTTAGGTCTGCGGGGACGGTCGCTTTAATGTACATTGTCAGATTTTCAGCACGTTTGTGCAAAAACTTTTCGAGGACTTCTTGTTCCCTTGACTCTATTTTGAACACAATGTCAAAATATATCCCGAAGTAAATATTTTTAGATTCCTTACACAATAAGCTTTCATTTGCGCCAGAGATTGCCACGATTCATTGAAAATAGAGAAATTTCTATCCAAAATGCGGTGGCTAGATTTTGCTGTGTGCATACCTTAGTTCCCGTTGCCGTGACTGGGAGTGCACGTATATCGGAACGGTTTTTTTTGCGTGCACTCAGGATTCTGGTGTAATCATTCTCAGCACTCTGAAGAAATCTCTCTCATTTTTCTAGAGGAACTCCATTCAGAATTCTGGTGGAGTCTCTTTAAAGATTTTGGGGGAATTTCTCTCAGCATTCTGCGAGAATTTATTTCAGTACTATGTGGGAATACTTTTCAGAGTGCTGGGGAACCTCTGGATATCAGGATTTTTCTTTGCATTCAAGCATATTAAATTTCCTTTTTTTTTTGTTCAGAATGCACTGTCTCAACGTTATATCCATTTTCAAATCAGAGTAGCGAAATGTTCGATGTGCAATCCCAAATTTTGATATTGAATTTATTTAGACAAATGAAACATACGATGAACTTGAACTACTTGCAGCAAATGAATCATTTTATAGTTTTGTAACATTTTATAACATCAAATAGATGTGAAAACATCGATTCAAAGCATTCCATTAAATCGGTGAAGCGATTCTGCTGATCCGATTCGAATCGATTTACAAAAATCGATGTTTCAGCCAGATTTGCCCAATGCTTGTGATTACGCCATTTTGGCAAGACTAGCTTTATAAAGCCAACCACCAGGAGAAATCCCCAAAGAAAATCCGGAAAGAATCACTGAAGGAATTTCGAAAACAATCTCGAAAACAATCTTGAAACAAATCCCTGGGGAAATCTCCGAAAGAATCTTGAAAAAAATGTCGGAAAGAGTTCGTAAATGGATGTCTGATATAATCAATGAAGAGTTCCCGAGGGGAAAAGGAATCGCAGAAGAAATTACTCAAAAAATCTATGGAAAATCCCAGAAGTAATATTTAAATAAATCTCAGGAGACATAGCTGAAGGAATGCCGGTAAAATCCCTATACGAATACCGGGAGAAAAAATAGCGGAGAAATCCCTGAAAGAATCGTGAGAGAAATCTATGAAGAAATCCCGCGAGATACTCCTGATGGATTTTCTGGAGACATCCTTGCGGAAACCCAGGAAATATAAAAAAAAGCCATAGGAGATACCCCTGAAGAAATCCCATAGCAAATCAATGATCGAACCCTGGGTGGAATCCCTGAGATAAACCCGAAAACAATCCCGGAAAGTACACAGATCGAAAAAAGAGTGTAAAATTCTGTGACATATGATGCACATAAATGGAGCGTGGGATATCATAGAAGTTTACATGACATATCATGTAAAGTTCATGAAATATCACGTAAACTTCCATTATATGTCATGTAATTCAGCATGACTCTGAGAGTTTACATGACATATAACACAAACTTACATGATATATCATGTAAACCATCATAACATTAAGTTTACATGAGTAAAATGAAGTTTACATGACGTGTAAATCTCATTATTTTTATCTGTGTATCTATGAAGAAATCTCCGGAAGAAATTCCTGGAGGAATACTGGAAGTGATACCATGAAGAATCCAGAATGGAATACAGGAAGCAATTCCAGAACAAAGCCTGGAACAAACGCCTACGGGATTTATGGAAAGAATTGCTAGATGAAACATGGTAAACATGGTAGTGAACCAATTTTGAAGCTAATTGCTTACCACGTATGAATTATGGATCTTCCGGAAGACTTATCTGGAAACAGTATGCTGAAAAAGAATATTTTGTAACTCTAAAAATATTCACTTCAAAAGTATTATCCTTTAATTCGCTGGGCAGACATCGGTTTTGTCCAATGTCCACGCTCCATATTCACTTAAAAAAAAAATATGCAATGACAAATGTCTACCAGCAGGGGGAGGGTGATCTGAGTGGGTCTCCAGTTAACCTAGTGGTTAAGGCTACGGATCGCCAATCCGGAGACGGCGGGTTCGATTCCCTTTCCAGTCGCGGAAATTTTCTCGACTCCCTGGGCATAGTGTATCATTGTACTTGCCTAACAACATACTAATTCATGCAATGGCAGACAAAGAAAACCCTTCAATTAATAACTGTGGAAGTGCTCAAAGAACATTAAGTTGAAGCGAGGCAGGCCAAGTCCCAGTGGGGACGTAGAGCCATAAATAAGAAGAAGAAGAAGAAGAAGAAGAAGAGGGTAGTCTGAGATGGCCAAATTTGAGTCTACGTAGTTCACAGACAGCACCTCAGACTCGCATGAATATCACCGGCAAATCAAAAGCGTCGGTCCCTCGAAACGCTTATTCAACGGAATAATAGCATTCCACAGCATTTAACAAAATGTAAGTGAAAGATTGTGACGGTTACAAGTAGCTGACGTTGGCAAATCGATGGAAAACTACTCATTCGGCCTGTTTATGTCAACGCTACCTGGTTCTGCGTGGAAAGTGATCATACAAAGCAAAGTTTGTGCACAGATCGAAAAAAGAGTGTAAAATTCTGTGACATGATGCACATAAATGGAGCGTGGGATATCATAGAAGTTTACATGACATATCATGTAAAGTTCATGAAATATCACGTAAACTTCCATTATATGTCATGTAATTCTGCATGACTGTGAGAGTTTACATGACATATAACACAAATTTACATGATATATCATGTAAACCATCATAACATTAAGTTTACATGAGTAAAATGAAGTTTACATGACGTGTAAATCTCATTATTTTTATCTGTGTGGAGTTGGAAACTGAAGTATTGGGGCAGAGTACGCGATAATTAATTAGACACTGAACACTTCGCTTTAATATTAACTTTATTAATTTAATCACTCTTGAGGAGACGGTTACAATTGTGTCTGTTCTGCTCAATGGTCGGATGAAAAGAGAGCGATCTTGAGTACAGTAGGAAACTTATCTGCTATAATTTTAGTAGCTAATGCTATAAAGGTTATCTAGATACTACAGTAACTTTGAAGCGCGTCAACACAAGCTGATGCACCCTGGCTACCGGCGTTTGCCAGGCACGTAAAATTCCATTCGCACAGTACCAGGAAGATTTCAAACAGATCTGTAGTGGAAGTTTTACTGTATCGAGTTTCCCGAGAAAGGATTCATGGCTGAGTTATGATCAACTTGTCTGGAATGAAGCCTCTCCAAGAGGCACTTGGAGTCGTTCAGAACCCGAAAAAACCCGCAAAAGTTCGGGTCATACATGATGCTTCTTCTACCGAAACTAATGGTGTTTCACTGAACTCGATGCTACTGCTAGGCACGAATATTCTCACCTCGCTTCTATCTGAATTGTTTCGCTTTCGCCAACAGAAGGTTGCCGTCACTAACAACATAAAGGCAATGTTCCACAAGCAGCTGAACGGACTTCGTGAAAATCGTTCCACTCGTGTTTATCCCCGCTCTCCTAATTACACCCTCTAAAGCAATGATAAACAGCAAGCACGAAAGACCATCACCTTGCTTGTAACCCTATGCGAGATTCGAAGGGACTCAAGAGTGTCCCCTGATACTTTAACTACGCACATCACTCAATCTATCGTCGCCTTGATCAATCGTATCACTTTATCCGGGAATCTGTATTCGTGCATAATCTGCCATAGCTGTTCTCGATCGATTGTATCATACGCCGATTTGAAATCAATGAACAAGTGATGTATGGGCTGGGCACGCGGCTTTTCTGCAACGCCTGGCGGATGGCGAACATCTGGTCCATTGTAGCGCGTTCACCGCTGCGCACTTGATGCTGCCAAAACTAAAATGGTTCCCTCTAAGCCCGATGTTAGTTTTCCAGCTTAAGTTACAGGCTTCAGTCACTAGAGTAAGATTGATGAAACCGGTCTAGCAAAGTCGCACCTTACCAATCAGTTGTCGTGTGATCTGTGATGTCCAGCAGTTCTGGATTCGTTTAGACCAACGCAAATATCGATGGCTCGTGACTTCTAAAGTCAGCCCAATCAACAAACGCCAGGTAAGCGAATGAAATCTGAATCTCTCGTTTATCACAACTTTTCCCACTGTGTTCCCATACTCCAGCCTCACAAAAGATGATGGATTACTAGTCGCATGCACAACACAAACGGTGGTTGCTCTTGTTGTTCTACATCTCATCAACACCGAAGGTAACGTCTCTACATATACAACCTGCACGATGATTGTTCGCCCTGTTTTCAACCATTTCCACCCTACCTTTAAAAATCTGGGTACCAGCCACTCCTGCACATCCTAGAATCCGGTATGGAATAGAATATCTATTGCGTTCCCTATTGGACTGTCCACCATTCGTTGCACTACACTGCGCTACGCTTCCCAATCCATCACCTACTTTCGTCCGGTGGCAGAGTCTCATCGTAGGTGCCCTCTCACTCCTAAGCAGCATTATTTTGTTGCAGAATTTTCAGATGAATAATTGATGATCGGTTTTTGACGTTGATGGGATCTAGCATTTTGGGAGCCCGGGCCGGACGTTTAAGCTAATTGCCACCACCAGTCGGGACCTTGCTGCTGTCGTTGCTAGGTGTATGATTGGACAGAGATGCCAGCATTGCAGTTGTTTAAAAACCATTCTATCTATTTTATGATATAAGTCCCAACCGTGTATATCATTGATTTTGGAAGACGTCACCGAATGTGACAAAACCTGTTACTACTAAATTGAAAAAAAATACTGCAAAATATTGGTTCTCAGAAATAATTTTGTGATTTAGAGGAATGAAACCCATCTTCAGCATAGTGCTCACATTTTGATTCTATCCAAAACAAAGCCATCTGTCTGTTATTGAAATAGGATGAACATGGGGGCATAGGCTAAAAAATACACTATATTGAATTATTCTTTTGAAATAAAAAAAATCAGAAGTTTTCCCACGACACGTAGGCGTTATTCTGTCTTTTGTCAATTAAATCAATCTCACGGCAAATACTACCCATTCTTAAGCATGTTGTGAACTTCAAACAAATAATCTGGCATCCCTGATAATCATTTTCATTTTCATTTTCATTTTGCAGCATTTGGTGGGGCAATGAGAGCGCAAGTCAGTCCAAAGCCGATGATAAGGAGGGGTAATGGCTGAATAGTCTTTGCTGACCACATAAACGCCATGTGATAGGAAAAGGGTATTTTGGTGTGGGATTAGGGTGTTGGTGCAGACTTGACGATATCAATGCTATTCAGATGCAAAATAATTTTAAGGCTCAATAGTGAATCGCATACCTTCCAAAACCAAAAAAACAATAATCCACAAAATACCAAGCAAGTCATAGAAAGAAAAAGCGCCCGATTGTTTATTTTGTCAATTATAACAAACGGAAATTTCTACCCTCTCCGACTCGCCAGTCACCCCGGAAAAAATGTCCCTTCAGTTCTGGAAAATATATTATCCCCAATTAAGCCTTTAATCGAATTGTCCGCGTGGTCTTGTAGTACCCCTGCTAGGTAAGAATCAGTCATTGCCATACATATTAAATGCTAGACATGACCCCATGGATAGCATTTGCATATGTAAAAGCTTTGCTGATGTGACTTTCCTATTAGGCAATTCTCTCATCTCATGTTTGTCTTCAAAACCGTATCAAGCTTAGAAAATTGAAGTTGATAAACAATACATTACAAGGTTCGAATTCCCATAGAATGAGATCATTCATTCGCACTACAACACCATAGGAGATAATACCACATTGGCTGATTACAGTACAAATGTGAAAAATCTTCCTTTTCCCCCTATCCGCAACCCGGGGACGCGCCCTGTTGGATTTCGAAAGCCTCGGAGAATATTACAAACCTTCAATGGCATTCCCATAAACTAACCCACATTGCCCATTCAGGGGTCTGACTGGGCCTATTACCCTCCCTCAGTTTGTAATATTCTCTCCAACTTGGAATTATATTTTCCCGGCACATAAATGACTTCGACAAATGTTCGATATACTATGCAGCGTCATGATCAGTATAACTATATCAGATGACTTGGAGATCTGATTCTTACAGAATTGTTTGCCATTGATTATACATTCAGCTATTCTAATCATTACTGCAAAGGCCATCGACCACATGCCTGAAATCAAAGCTTCCTGGAAGATATAATCCAAGCCCAGGGAATAATCTGGCATCCCTGATAATCGGTACGAAATCCTCACAGAGAGAGGTTTTTCATTTGCACCGGTTGGAAACAATACAACTCAGTGACTGACCTGCATGGACGGATGGATATGAGGAAAAATCACTCCCGTCCTTCCCATTCTCATTTTCCGGACCAGCAAAGCCGAAACCCCCTGGGCTATGAAATATTCACCGCACGTTGCATATGACTAATTAGCGTCCAGCCGTTTTCCCGGCGTCCAAACGAATGGCAATTGTTTGAATGGCAAAAATTACTGCCGCCGTCTCCACCACTCACCAGTACCAGCTCCGCCACGAAAAGTCCATATGAGTCAGAGGAACGTGACATTTGGACGTACATCGGGACAACATTTTGACACATGGGATGAAAGATGAAATCAGTGAAAGTGCAACACAGTGCCATGGCAGTCAGCAGCAGCCACAGACGACCAGCCAGCCAGCACGTACTCTCGTCACCTTTTTCGCACGAGCTGATGACGGCGATGGTGTAGGGGTACACGTGTTGTTTGCTCACACGTGGTATGGGAGATAGTCGTTAATTTCAAAATTTTTAATAAACGAACAACGTGTATGTGCGGTAATGATGTAGAGTCGGTTTCATTTTTGGGACGACAATATGTATGAAAGTGCCTTGGGGCGAAGGATCGCTAGGTTTGGGGGTTTGCCATCATGACACAACAATGCCCGCTCGGATTGAAATAGAGCGGAAAGTTGACTCCGGTAGCAGATGCCGCTAATTGGGAAATACTTGGTTTGTCGAAAACAAAAAGTGACTTTTGCGTAAGCCAGACATTTTTTTTTTTCAATATTACCCTAAATGATAAAATTAAGCTCTGGAAAAATCTGTTCATGCGACAGCAATAGGGCCCTTATAGCCGCAGTTATAAATGAGAGGTCATTCAGCAAGACCATGCTGAGGGTTACAGGTTCAATTCCCGGTCGGTCAAAGAATTTTTCTTCTTCTTCTTCTTCTTTATGGCTCTACGTCCCACTGGGACTTGGCCGACCTCGCTTCAACTTAGTGTTCTTTGAGCACTTCCACAGTTATTAATTGAAGGGCTATCTTTGCCTGCCATTGCATGAATTTGTATATTGTGAGGCAAGTACAATGATACACTATGCCCAGGGAGTCGAGAAAATTTTCCCGACCGGAACGGGAATCGAACCCGCCGTCTCCGGATTGGCGATCCATAGCCTTAACCACTAGGCTAACTGGAGAATTTTTCATAAAACTAATTTTCCTCATTTTCTTGGGCATAGAGTATCTTCATGCCTATCACACGGAAATACACATGCAAAATGGAACACATGCAAAGAGGAATCATTTAGTTAATAAATGTGGAACACTTAGCTGAGAAGCAAGTTTTGTCTCAGTGGGGACGTTATGCCAAAAAGAAGAAGAAGAAGAAAATAAGAAGTAGAAGAAGAAGAAGAAGAAGAAGAAGACGAAAGAAGTGTGCCAAAATAAAATAAAAAAGTGTATTAATTAAAAAGCGTACAAAACGAAAGAAATTTGTGCATAAATTCAGTCTGGGCTTTGATGAGAGAATCTAGTTCACGAGAACAGATCTTGCTCCTGAGCATTTTAGTTGGGCCAAGGAGGTTTCCAGGAAGTCCCCAGAAAGCTTGAAAAGAGTGTTCCAAGGAGCTTCGGGGGTTTCAGGAGACTTTAAGGGCTTTTCAGGTTTCGTTGACATGGGATTGCGAGGATTTCAAGGGCGTTTCAATAGTATTAGGAAGGTTACATGGACGTGTCAAGGGACTTAGGGGGCATTTCGGGAGGGGTCTCAGAAGCCTTTTAGGCTTTTCAAGACATTTCAGGTAGGGTCACATCAGGGGGTTTCAGGAACACCCTTTAATTGAATCTGTTTCCGGGGCCTTTGAAACATTCTGAAATGTCCCCGAAATCCCACTAAAATCTCCTCGCAACCCATGTATTGCAAACTCCCCAGAAACGTTTGCGAAACCCCTCTGGAACCCGCCAGAAATGCTCTGAAACTTTCTGAAATGTCACCGAAATCCTCGTAAAACCCCTTCGGACTCCATGTAACGCACCTGAGACTCTTTGAAACCACCGAAAGCGCACATGTGACGTGGACGTCTCCAAAACCCGTCGAAAATCCTCTGAAAATCTGCAATCCTTTCTCAAATCCCCTTAAACCACCGAAAACTCCCTTGAAACCTGCTTCGAAAATCAATGTCCCCATATTCTCACACTTCCAGTTCTCGAGTTACCTGTATTATTTAACCTTTTGGAGCCGATTTGTTTCGCCGCTGTCGACGCAACCTCGCTGGTGTCGAACACGTTTGTTATGCTCGGTTTCATCGCCGGGGTCATATATGACCTCTCCGGCTCCAAAGGGTTAAATGTGAGAATTCTAAAACCTCGGGATCACCAGGTCTACATTGCGAAATCGACATTATTGCCTTAAGCGACCCTGAGACCCCCAAGCCCCTCTGAAACCCCCTGAAAGCCCACTTTTTTCTAAACGCTCTTTAGACCCACTGAGTCGCCTCTGAGACCCTCTGTAACCCCCTTAAAATTCTCTTAAACCTTAAGATGAATATATGACGAAGCCAAATTTCAAATGCACAAATCTGGTCACTACCAGCGGGTAACCAATCGATCAGTTTTTCAGCACAAATCATGTTTCAGTTCATCAGATTTGTGCTCTTTCAAATTTAAGGTGTGGCTTCGACACATCTTAACCTTAAGGTGTCCCCTGATACTGCCCTGAATTCCCTGAAACGCCCGTGAGACCTCTTGATACACCCTGGTACCCCCTGAAATGCCCCTGAAATCCTGGAAATTCGCTGGGATTCGAGGAATCTCAGGACCCATGAAATCTCCTGAAACCCTCTGAAACCCCGTGAAACACTCCTGAGATACCTTCAAGGGCCCCTGAAATTCCATTGAACCCCCTGGCTATCCCTGAGTAAACCCTGAATATTCGTTAAACGCTCCTGAATTCTACAGGTAATTACTACAGGTAATTACTACAGGTAATTATAATCCCTGTAATCTCCAGGTATCCTCTGAAACTCCTTGGAGTTCCTTTTTAAACGCCCCTGAAATCTATTGAGACGCTGACGGGATATACTGAGAAGTTTCTGGAAGTTTAACATTAGGACTGCAGGAATCCCATGAGGAGTCCCAGCGAGTATTCCTGGAGAATTTATAGCAGGAATTTCTTAAGGGATCACAGAAGAATATTTCAGAATAAATTCCACACACTGAATCCTTAAAAATCCCTGGAAAATTGTCAGGAGGAATTTCTTAGAAACCCAAGAAAAAAATGGGAGAATTCGACCAGGAATTTTTTTAACCCTTATGTGGCCGGCAGGGTACCCGGGTACCCAGAGACCATTTAAAAAGCACGGTGTAAAAAAAAGCAAAAAGTTTGTCGGACACATAACGGTTAAAGAATGTCAGCAGGTCTCCAGTTAGCCTAGTGGTTAAGGCTATGGATCGCCAATCCGGAGACGGCGGGTTCGATTCCCGTTCCGGTCGGGAAAATTTTCTCGACTCCCTGGGCATAGTGTATCATTGTACTTGCCTCACAATATACAAATTCATACAATGGCAGGCAAAGCAAGGCCTTCAATTAATAACTGTGGAAAAGCTCGAGGAACACTAAGTTGAAGAAAGGCAGGCCAAGTCCCAGTGAGGACGTAGAGCCAAAAAGAAGAAGAAGAAGTCAGCAAAAAATCATCGCGAAATTCTATCGTTTTTTTTAATTGAATGATTGATTTGTCTTTATTATATTTTTTTTGAGTATTCCCTAGAAAAAAAATCTCTGGAAGAATTCTCTCAGATATATTTGGAAACACCCCTGGAAAAATCATGAGTTTCGGGAGAAATTTGAAGACAAAATCCTGGAGAAACGTCATTGAAAAGTACTGGGTAAAACTTTGAAACTCGAGGATACCAAAAGAATTTCCTGGAGTTTTTTTTTAGCAAGCATTACTGGAGGGATCCTGGTAAGTATACAAAGAAGAATCCTAACATGAAATTATGGAAAAATCACTAAAAGAGTTCTCGGAAAAAAACTCTTAAGAATTTCTCCCAAAGAATCCTTGGAGAAATCCCTTGAAAATCCCAGTAGGCGTTTCTGCAGGGTTCCCTAGGGAGGATTCCTGATGGAAACCTATCAGGACCTCCTGAAGACAGCGTTTCTAGAGGAATCCCAGCAGGAATAACTGAAAAAAGTCCAGTAGAAATTTCTGGAAGTAAAAATAAGGAATTTCTTAAAGATCATTGAAAAAAAAAACACTGGAAACCCAGAGAGGGTATGTCAGACGAAATTCCAGAAGGAATTCCTGGCGCCGTTTTGTACATACATACTTACATTACACACATTTATTTGTTCACATTTAAGGCGAGACATAATCAAGAATAGTACGCCACAATACTCGGTTTGTGGCTGCCGCTCTCCATCCTCGGCCGCGCCGAAAGGTCGCCAGGTCACGCTCCATCTGGTCCACCCATCGCACTCTCTGCACTCCACGCCTTTCTTGTTTCACGGATCAGTTGCAAACACCAGCTTTGCAGGGTTGTGTTCCGGCATTCTTGCACCGTGCCCTGCCCACCGTATCCTTCTGGCTTTGGCCACCTTCTGGATGCTGGGTTCACCGTAAAGTGCAGCTTCTCCGCCACACGCCGTTCTCCTGCACACTGCCAAAGATCGTCCTTAGCATCCGTCTCTTGAAAACTCCTAGTGCTTGCAGGTTCTCCTCAAGCATGGTCCATGTCTCGTGTCCGTAGAGGACCACCTGTCTTATTAGCATTTTGTACATGGTGTATTTGGTGCGTGGGTGAATCTTTTTCGACCGCAGTTTCTTCTGGAGCCCGTAGTAGGCCCGACTTCCGCTGATGATCCGCCTCTGAATTTCACGGCTCACGTTGTTGTCAGCTGGTAGTAAGGGTCCGAGGTAGACGAATTCCTCCACCACCTCGAAAGTATCCCCGTCTATCGTAACATTACTACCCAGACGGGTCCGGTCGTGTTCGGTTCCGCCTACCAGCATGTACTTTGTTTTTGAGGCATTCACCACCAGTCCGACCTTTGCTGCTTCGCGTTTCAGGCGGGTGTACAGCTCTGCCACCGTTCCAAATGTTCTGGCGATACATAATATTCATGTCGTCCGCAAAGCACACAAATTGACCGGATTTTGTGAAAATCGTTCCCCGGCTGTTGAGCCCGGCTCGCCGCATCAAACCTTCCAGGGCAATGTTGAATAGTAGGCAGGAAAGTCCATCACCTTGTTGTAGTCCCCTACGAGATTCGAATGAACTGGATAGTTCACCCGAAACCCTTACGCAGTTTTGCACACCGTCCATCGTTGCTTTAATCAGTCTAGTCAGCTTCCCAGGAAAGCCGTTTTCGTCCATGATTCTCCATAGCTCTGCGCGGTCGATACTGTCGTATGCCGCTTTGAAGTCGATGAACAGGTGCCCAAGTAACACAAAAACATCTTTGAACATTAACTTCGAAAAAGATGTTGTTGTACAGTGCTATAATCGTATCTGAATACATCTTATGTTAGAATCCTGTTTTAACTATGTTTGGCAATAACAAGTCACTGAAAAATCTTATCAACCTCACCACAAGTTAGAGTAACGTAAATTTGTCGTTGATTGCATTAGAATTGTGTATCATTATCTTCCTCCCATTCGAGATGGTATAAAAAACATCAGCAGCACATAAGGACTGTATCGGAAATTAACTATAAACGTTCACAATTGCCTGAAAAATAATCTGTTCGAAATAAACATTACTTTATATTTGGAGATACTATATAAATCTCTTAAATAAAGAATGGCAGTTCTGATTTTCAAAAAAAAATCATTTAATTTGGACTTTTATCTCAAAGATTGCACACATGTTTTAAAAATTTTGGACACCTCCTAAAAATTTAAAATTGCGAAAACTGTGGGAAAATATTTAATTTTTTCACTTATTTTTGCGCAAATATATTCTTTTCCAGAATGCTCATGATATAGGAAAATTATTTTTATCACGAAAAATTTCCTCCGCAGTTTAGGGCAATTCTTAAAAATGAAAAAAGGCCATTTTTCGAGGAACTCTTTTTTTATGCGTCTTCAAAGAACGATTACGCAAATAAAAAATACATAAAGTTGAAAAATTTGCATTTTTTTCGATTGGGTATGTATTTAAATCTATTGAAGAGGTAGTTCCCGAGCAGAAGGGAATAACAACAGCATAATATAATGTGTAATTTTGCAAAAATAACTGAGTAACGGAAAGAGTTATTTTCATGTTATTTACATAACATATCCTGTTCTAAACTTGTCTGTCATAAGCGGCAAAATAACAAACATTATAACAAAAAAATGTTCGTGGAAGACCTGTTTAATAACATGTTTTGTTAGTTTCAATAACAACTTAATAACAGCGATTTTTTAAAATATTTCAATAACAAATTTTGATATGAATAAGTTATTGACAACAATCTGAAAACAAAATTTGTTTTTTTTTCTGTTGCGGATAGGAACTCCTCCAAAGTCCCATATGAATTCAATGGGATACGCAACAATAGCATCTATTATTAAATGTTTCATTCATAATTGGGATGCTATTGTTGTCGCAAACGATTTATTATCGAAAACAGAGAGAAACAATAGTTTTCGTTTATTTTCCAAACAACTTAAGATGAAAAACTACCGACGTTTAGAAGCCGTTTGATAGGTGGTTCATTGTTTATAAGATTAATTTACATTATTACCTCATTGATTGACACATTTATCCAAGTGAATCTAAGTGGGATCGATGCAGTGAAATCAATAAAAATAAAATGTCTAAAAATAATAATCAATAGAGTTATTCTTCTTGATGACTTATTTTTTTACATTTTTGTCGACAAAGTGTTGTTCGTCCTTGAATTCCACCAGTTGATCCAAAACGTAGAAATAAATAAATAAAAAAAAATGTTTCATAAAATGGCTAACACTCTATTACACTCTCTATATTCATATTCATACTTAACTGAAATTGGGACAAAAAAACACGTGTAATTTTCAAAGTGCTTATAAAACAAAAGGCTGATAAGTTGGCTCTGTGACAGTTAAAACGTAATGTCAGAAAGAAGAGGAACTGATGACAAAATAATATTTTCTTTTACAGTTCCTCACGGAATGATGTGAACAACGAAAATCTCGAATGGTGTAGTTTTGATTGCAAAGCTAGTTATGTTGTAATATTAATGATCAAATGTTTGTACAGTCTCAATGACACAATAATAACTGAACTTGTGCTACAGCAAAACATGTTATTGAAATGTAATTTAAAGAAAATATACCAAGAGCACGATCATAACAAAATAAGATTGCCCAACAGAACATGTTATGGAACGGTGATGACTTAATAAGTTAATAATAACAAACCGAGATATAAAAACAGGTTTTGTGATTCCGTTGTTATTATTTTGATATTTTCCTCTGCTCGGGTTTTGCCAGAGAACGGAATTTTATAACCTCTAAAGATATTTAAAACAGAGCGTCAAAGTTCGACCAAAAAGTAGGTGTTTATTTGGGATAGACCATATTCTTAATGTTGAAGGTTTTTCTATCCAAGATAAACATTTTAAAAGTCGGTTTTGAGTGATATGTTATGTGTACATAACTGCTAGTAATAATCATTATTTTCCAGATTTTTTTCCGGACAAATTTTTTTCGCTAGAGATGTTTGAAGCGTTAAAAAAATTAAAATTAAAATGCCGTGTGTACAGATTGTTATTTTGTGTGGTATACTCATAGAGCCATATTTTCAATAATACAAAACATTTTCCAAATTTCTTCAAGCTGTTCTAAACTTAACTATATTGTGAAGATTTCATAGAAGAACCGGAATGAAAAGATCAACCGGGCGTCGAGATAGAGCATTTTGAATGTTTATAGTTAATTTCCGATACAGTCCTTAGTTAAAACCTTTGGGCTCAAGTATGTTCCGAATACGTTAAGTTAACGTTTTAAACACGTTTGTATAAACGTTTATCAGTTCGCTGTCTCTCCTCACTCACTTGAACTTTATCTATGAAATATCATTTACACTTAAAACTTTCTAACTAATCCAACACTAATATGTCATGCTTTGCGATTGTTTATTGTCAGCATTTAATATTTTGTTGTCGTTCAGGCTCCGAATTTGCTTAACGGGATGAATATTATAATGCTTGGTGATTGTGGTAGTTACTTTGGACCTAATTGGTCAGCAGAAGAAATACACCAGGCAGGACTTAAATGCCATCTAAAATCACTTTGGGTACTTACGTGAGGGCTAAATCTGAGTTAGAAACACTACTTTTAATTCTACGAAACATTAAAAATCAATTTATTTAGATTGGAATCAGAAACTGCACTCCAAGTTTGTTATTGTTTTACTTATGTTCAAAACAAGTATTAAAAAACATCAATCACATAGTTGTATACTACTTTAAAAAGGATGTTGTAAATACGTTATTATGATGTTATTCCAATGCATTTCAACCGATTCAAGTATTATCCGACAAACATGTTATTGCGATGTACAACCGATGTTATTCAAACGTAATTCTAATATCCTGGATTCCTCTCTTTCAGGTGAAAGAGATTACAGTGCCTGCTATAAAGGTTCACACTAATATCTGTTTAGCCGTTTGTTCATTAAGAGATTTCTATCCGAATAATTATTTTTCTGGGGCTGTTCAGAAATTCAATGAAATAACTTAATTTTCTTTTTTGTAATGAATACAAATTCTATATATATCACATCTTATGTACATTATATAAAAATAGCATTCCAAAACTTCCAGACGGCACTGTGTCAAGAAGCCACCATGTTGCATGTCTTGAAATTTGTTAAACAATCTCACAAAAATTAGAGAAATGACCAAAACCTTCCTTTTTGTAATCAATCTGATGGAAAGCGAATGAATTCATAATGGGTGAATATGTTTATTGCACCATAAATTTTGAATGGCACATGAAATTAAGTCATAGTGACCAAACATCGAGATGTTTAATTTCAAATAAAATGTAAAGCTTGAACATTATTTTCAGCCATTATCAACTAGCACATGAAAAAAGTCACATTTATTTGCAGTGTTCGTTTGATAAATCATGACACTTCTGCTTTCAAGAAATATGTATGTACGATGTTGCTGACAACATATTCGATACTTAATGTTATGTTATAATAATGTATTGAAAAACATCTTTTGTAACATCAAAGATGTTTTATAAGCCGCCATTTTTTGCGCTTTTTCGGTGATATAAGTGTACGAAAATAAGTTTTCCATATTGAGAACTAAACATAGACGTTTGTATGAAGTATGTAATATATACATTACTAGCTGTTCCGGCAAACTTTGTCTTGCCAAGCTGTGTAGGTTTGACAACTGTTTATTTAGCTCATGACATCACCGCACTCTAGATTGGTTTTATTTCGATCGTGATTATTTTCTTCCCAGCTCATAAAACATCAGCATTTTGTTAATTTTCTTACTTTTTTAGTTCATTTTTGTAACTTTTTTTACATATAAACACAGCCACCATAAATACGAATCTAATCATGCAAGAGTCATCCTGATCGGTTCAGCCGTTCATGAGTTTTGTTGCCTCAAAGGGACTTCAAACTCATTTATATATATATAGATTATAACAAGTTGTGTTACTTGGGTGATGCTTTGGGTCCTGGTATTCACGGCATTCCTGGAGGATTTGCGGTAAAGATCTGGTCCGTTGTCGACCGGCCGTCGATGAAGCCGACTTGATAACTTCCCACGAACTCATTCGTTTTAGGTGACAGACAACGGAAGATGATCTTGGGTAGCATTTTGTAGGCAGTATTCAAAATAGTGATCGCCTTGAGGTTCTCACATTCCAAATGGTCGCCTTCCTTGTGAATGGGGCAGATTACCCCTTCCTTCCACTCCTCCGGTAGCTGTTCGGTTTTCCAGATCCTGACTATCAGCCGATGCAGACTGGTGGCCAACTTTTCCGGGCCCATCTTGATGATTTTAGCTGCGATACCATCCTTACCAACTGCTTTGTTGGTTTTGAGCTGGTGAATGGTATCCTTAACTTCCCTCAGCGTTTCCGTACTCCGCTGCACTGGCGTCGTCATTTCCTCCGTTGCCGTGGTCTCTCTTGTCTACGTTCTCCACGTCAGTCAGGTGCTGATCAAAGTGCTGCTTTCAACTTTCGATCACCTCACGTCCGTCCGTCAAGAGGCATCCGTTCTTACACATTTCGGCTCGCTCGCAGCACAAAGCCGTTGCGAAATACGTTGAGCTTTTGGTAGAACTTCCGTGTTTCTTGGAAACGGTACAGCAACGGTACGGCCTCGAGATTCTGCGCGTATGCTGAGGCGACATCCGGTTGTTTCAGTCGCTCTAGGTTGTACCGTGGCGGTCGCCGGTACCGTACATTGTTGATGACGGAGAGTTTTGGGCGCAGTTTCACCATCACCAGATAGTGGTCGGAGTCGATGTTGGCGCCACGATAATGTCGATAATGTCGGAGAAGTGCAGTCCGTCAATCATAACGGGGTCGATTTGAGATTCCGTCTGCTGTGGTGATCTCCAGGTGTAACGATAAGGTAGGCTGTGTTGGAAAAAGGTGCTATGTATGGCCATATTTTTGGAGGCGGTGAAATCAATGAGTCGTACGCCGTTTTCGTTCGTTTGCTGGTGGGCGCTAAACTTACCAATCGTCGGTCTGAATTCCGCCTCCTGGCCTACCTGAGCGTTTAAATCTCCTATGATGATTTTGACGTCGTGGTTTGGGCAGCGGTCGTAATCGCGTTTGAGCTGCGCGTAAAATGCGTCCTTGTCATCATCAGTGTTTCCGGAGTGTGGGCTGTGCACGTTTATTATGCTGAAGTTGAAGAATCGGCCCTTGATCCTCGACCTGCACATTCTTTCGTCGATCGGCCACCAACCGATCACGCGCCTCTGCATATCACCCATCACTATGAAAGCTGTTCCCAGCTCGCGTGTGTTGCCGCAGCTCTGGTAGATGGTATGATTACCACTAAACGTTCGCACCATGAATCCTGTCCAGCACACCTCCTGCAGCGCTACGATGCCGAACCCGCGATCCTTCAGAAGATCGGCGAGTATGCGGGTGCTCCCAATGAAGTTGAGAGATCGGCAGTTCCACGTTATGAGTTCCCAATCGCAAATCCTTTTTGTTTGTTGGGGTCGTTGCCGTTGGTCTCGGTTCGTATTATTCTGTTGCTGATTTTCCGCTACAATGTTTTTTTACGGCTGGCTTGTAGGGCCTGACACCAACCCCCTACTTCCCAGAGGACCATAGTGCACAGTTGAGCTTAGAGTCCCTCCCTGGCACTCGGACTTAGATCAGTCGTCCCTAACGTGGGGATTAGACGCTGTTGTGAGCCGCTCCTCCTGGAGAACAGATGATCAGGTTTGCCGAAGCAAACACCCCCCCCCCCCCCCCCCCGCTTCCCTGTCAGCTGCCTTCGACCAAAGTTCCCACAGGGGTTGGTTACCCGATCTTCCCTAAGGTTGATCATAGTTTCCGGCCGGTACCGCGAGGAGGTAGGGATAGGAGTTGCTGGGTAGAGGCTAGTGGATCACAATGGATCTGAATTGCGCAGCATACTCAGCCTTTATCCTGCCGGCGCCGTTTTGTCTCATTATGAAATATTCACGAATGTAAACGTATAACAGGCACACTGGGAATACACACTGGCCTCGAATCTATGACAAAAGGTGAAAAGTCAAAAGGTCAAATGTCATAAGGTCGAAAGAACAAAACTTCGAAGGGTCAAAAGGTCGAAATTTCGAATTGAAAATATAACAAGGACAAAAGGTTCAAAGGTTGACCCATTGACAGGTCGAAAGGATGTAATAAAAAAAACTAGCGCAAAACGTCGAAAGGACGAAGGTTGATATGTCAAAATCTCGAAGACTGTAGATAGTAGTAATACATCTGAAAGGACGGCTACGCGCTGCGAGTCTAAATGTACAGATATAAAGATGGGAACCTCTTGACGGGCGAACGTAAGATGATTGAAATGTGGAAGAATTCCTTCGATGGGTACCTGATTGGCAGGGAGAGTATACGCACGGGAGACCGAGGCAACAGAGGAAACGCCTTCATCAGCACGGCAGAGGACGGAAATGGTCCACGTACTTGAATCTTCGAAGCAAATTTCCAAGTCATTGCACATTCCAGGCACTTCATTAAGGGCCTGTCCATAAACTACGTGGACTCTTAGGGGGGGACGGGGGGGGGGGGGGGTCTGGCCAAAGTCTACGCTCCATACAAATCTCGAAAATGTTGTATGAAGTCCACGATGGGGAGGGGGGGGGGGTTCTGAGATGGACAAAAATGAGTCTACGTAGTTTATGGACAGCGCCTAATCACACATTTTTTCTGCTACCATTTATTGATATGATGTATTCGTTTAAATGTGTTTGCAGCATAAAAAAGTGTAAAACTTAAAAACAAATAGAAATGTTTTCTTTCCCTAAATAGCAATAAAAATCAACTACAGTAATCGAAACATGTGTGGAAAATATCGCCACCCATTACATACGACACTTTATAACGTTTTTAAATCTTCCACCACACCAAATCAGTACTCAACCCTAACCTCTTATATAGAAAATTTAATTGAACAAACTTTCACTCTCAGCAGTGTGTCCCCTGCGTTCACCCTTTAGAGCTCTTACACCTCGCATCGTTATCAACAGCCAGCCATGGGCAAAAGTGTCAATATGTCGATAAATTTCACCAACTGGGCTACCGAACACGTGTAGTTTCCAATATATTTGCCATTCCCATTATCGACAACACCACCGCACCACCATCATCATCATGGTGCTGAACCAAACTTGCTAGTTGTTAGATCATGCCCGTCGCTTTTGTATTAGGGGGCAGGGCGATGAGTCGTGTTACAAGTTTTTCGCATTAATTTGCTTATTGAGAGGAAAAGTTTACCTTCTATTACCCTTTATTTATCGAAAACGGTAATTTGGGAAGCAGGCCCTCATCTTCGCAGTGAAAGGTGCGTGCTTTCCTACACAGACACAGGAGAGATCAAAGGGTCTTGCTCTTTTGCTTTTAAGATCGCAAGGGCACCCGACGCGAAGGATGTTATGCAACGTTCTGCATTGCTAATTTGGGAGATGATGACGAAAAATTGATGTTCGATTATACATACTTCAGTATACATTTTGAAAGAATTTTGATAGGGGTAAGAGCAGTGTTTTCTCAGCCGATGCTCGTTTGGATTGGTTCGAATGTTTCTCAGACGACGGCCATTGTAATGCGAATTTTCAGTGAATTTCAAGTTGGGATAATGTGATGCCGCATATTTATGAGAGGAACTTTGTTTATTCAGTGGAAGAATTCTCTATACACGGGGCTTATGCTTGTCTGATTGAGAAATTTTGAGTTTTGTTTGTATAATATACACGGTCTTCATTGATACCATCTAATCCTTTGTTTTTGTTTAGCTTGGTCTACGATAGCAAAAGTTCTACACTCATTTTTTTTCAAGATGCAATCGTATATGCTTGGATCAGTATTGCACGGCAATAACAAAAATAATATGAAATTAAGCATGAGATAAAAACGCAGTTCACGCTTTCTACTTATTATCTACTGAATTTTCAGATTCGTGTAACATTCAGAGCAATTAAAATAGAAGAGCCCCGTTAACATTAACACCATAGGAAATATCGGTGAGAAAAACTAACTGTCGGAAAACTGGGTGCCATAAAATTTTATCGAGCAAATCATAAAACTTGAGATTCCTTTCCAAACAAAGGAAGTGGCAGACAAACCATAAATGAGCGAAATCTTCTACAAAACATGTGGCACAAGTTCCCAAGCAACCTCGACCCACTTAGAGAGCTCTGCACAATCCAACTACAACGACGAAGGATTAAAATTAAGACCGCTCGTCCCTGGCAATTCGCACCCAACTAAGTACTTTAGGCAAACTATCGTCGTTCCTACCTACAAGTGGCACTTTTTGGACACGACCCTTCCATTTATTATTTCATCGTTCTCGGTCGACCCACCGCACTTTAATGACCATTAAAGTCCGTTTATTTGTCGTTCTTGAAACCTACTCGTCCGGCAAATAACCGATTGACATCAACGTTAAGAACCACCATTTACTGCCACCACGACGACCCGCCATGCTACACTGGCATCGAAGTTAGTTCTATGCAGTGTGGCACCACCAGCGACCGATTCGCCAGGACACGTGCCTGCTGCCAATTTAGCACGTCTCAAATCAAGTGGAAAGTAATATAATCTCTTGTCGATTTCTTTTCTTACTACCGACGACCGAGTTGTTGCCGTCAGTTGGATGACATGTCTCGACTCGGCAAATGTCTTTGAGATGTGAGCTGACATCAATCGAAAAATCCTTTTCTCCTGGCTGACTGACTGGTTTTTCTTCTTTTTTTTTGGGTTGTGTCAAGGCTTGCTGGAGGGGGATGTAGCGGAAGCGGGGTATCACGATATCGAAGAAGGGTCGCAATATCGGAAAGTAATATCCTTATCGACTTTGGGAGCGTCTCTTCCGAAGCGCAGCAAAAGTAATCAAAAACAAAAGAATGAAATTTCATACGAGGAAAACAGTCCGAGCTCTTCCGTTTGCTGATGGGGAGGGGATGTTTGATCGAAGGAAGTGACGATGTTCGGCGAATAAAAATGGTAAACTGTGATCCGCGGGGCTTGTGCTCCGAACATTCTTCTTCTGTTTGGCGTAACGTTCCAACTGGAACATAACTTTACCCAAACAACAAATTTTGATTTTATTATGTTTTAGAAGTGGTTCTCCAAACCCTGTCCTTAGTCCTTCAAAAGACTAATGAGACCCATGCTAAAGACGGCGTTGAGAAATAAGCATGAGGATAGATGACCGTATAATTCGAAGTTGGTACTCCGTGATTGAACCAGTACTCTGTGCCAGAACAATCGTATTTGTCTTTAACTTAATCGTTTATTGAAGGCTTATGCGCCATCAGACGTAACGGAGTCGAATTCATTTTGAAACTACTTAACTTCCATACACTGAAACCTCCATTTGGGTAGAATCCATTTAGGTAAAATCTATTTAGGTCCCTCCATCTAGGTAACGTTAGGCTGGTTAGGTGGTGGGTTCTATGCTTGTATAGCATTTCCGAGAATTTCCTAGAGTTAAGGCCATCTGATCCACAAGCGTAATCAGTGATCTATTGGAGTATTATGAATGTTTTTTTTTGCTTGCATAGCCTCATGCAACTATGTGCTGTCAAGTGGTGAGTTCATTGTCAGTTTGAGGATCTCCAAGAACTACTTTGAGTATAGGTCATCAGTTCTACTAACGTATTTGGATGTCTCTAAGAGACTACGGTTCATACTCATACAACCTCAGGTAACTATGATCTATGTATCAAGTTTTGAGTTCGAAGAATCTTTAAGGAACTCTCTTGAGTATAGGTCATCGAATCTCTGTGACACTTTGAAACGCCTCTGAAACCCTCATTAAACCTCCGTGAAATTCACCTGCAAGCCTCTTAAGGCCCCTCAAACTCACCGGAAACCTCCTGAAATGCCCTGAAGCGCATTGAAACGCCTTGGAACTCTTTGAAATGCCTATGAAACCCCCATGAAACCCCCGTGAAATTCACCTGCGAGCTTCTGAAGCCCCCTTAAGGCTCCCTAAATTTTCTGAAACGCTCTGGAACGCATTAAAACGCCCTGAAACGCTTTGAAACGCTCTGAAACGCCTCTAAAACCCCTTTAAAACTGCGTGAAAGTCACATGAGAGCCTCTGAAGCCCCCTAAAATCCCTGGAAATCTCCTGAAACGGCTTAAAAAGCTTTGAAACGCCTTGAAACGCTTGGAAACGCCTCTGTAACCCATATGAAACCTAAGAGTAATTTACCTGCGAGCCTCTGAAGCCCCCTAAAACTCCTGTGATACCTCCTGAAATGCCCTGAAAGGCCCTGAAACGCATTGAAACGCCTTGAAACGCAATGCAATGCTTTGAAAAACCTCTGAAACCCCTATGAAACCTTCGTGAAATTCACCTGCGAGCCTCTGAAGCCCCGTTAAGGCCCCCTTAACCTCCTGAAACGCCCTGAAACGCATCACAATGCCCTGAAACGCTTTGAAATGCCTCCAAAACTCCTTTAACACCTTCGTGAAATTCAACTGAGAGCCTCTTAAACCCCCTGAAACCCCGGCGAAACCTCCGGAAACGCCCCGAAACGCATTGAAACAACTTGAAGCGCCTCTGAAATCCCTATTAAACCTCCGTGAAATTTATGGGAAGCCTCCTGAAACGCATTAAAACGCCTTGAAACCCTCATAAAACCTCCGTGAAACTAACCTGCGAGCCTCTTAAGCCCTCTCAAATTCATCGGAAACCTTCTGAATTGCCCCGAAATGCTCTGAAACGCATTGAAACGCTTTGAAACGCCTCTGAAACCGCCTTGCGAAACCTCCTGAAACGCCCTGAAACGCATTGAACTCCTTGATACGCTTTGAAACGTCTGTGAAATCCCTATTAAACCTCCTGAAACGCCTTGAAACGTCTTGAAACGCCTTGAAACGCTTTGATACGCCTCTGAAATCTCCGTGAAATTCACTTGTGGGCCTCTGAAATCCCCTTAAGCTCCCCTTAAACCTCCTGAAACGCATTAAAACGCCATGAAACGCCTTGAAACGCTTTGAAACGCCTTTAAAACCCCTATTAAACCTTCGTCAAATTCACCTGCGACCCTCTGAAGGAACCCTTAAACCTCCTGAAAGGCCATGAAACGCCCTGAGAGTTTCTGAAGCCCCACAAAACCTCTCTGAAACCTTCCGAAACACATTGAAACACCTCTGAAACACAAATGCAATCCATGTGAAACGCACCTGAAAGCTTCTGAAGACCCCTAGAATACCTCTGAAACCTCCTGAAACACCCTGAAACGCCTAAAAGCGCTTTGGAACGCCTCTTAAACTTCCGTGAAGTTCACCTGAGAGCATATGAAGCCACCCTCTTAAACCTCCTGAAACGCCTGAAAACGCCTCCTAGCCCCCCCCCCCTCTTCTAAAAACTCCCTTGAAATCCTTCTGACCATCCCCCCTGTACATCTGAAAGCCTTGACCCCCTCCCTTTTGCATCTGCAAGCCACTTGCCCTTCTCAAACTTCTTTGCAACCTTGGGATCCATTTAGGTATTGAACTGAATCCATTCGGGTAATGAATCCATTCAGGTACAAATTCTATTTAGGTAGTCCCGACTCGTTACCTAAATGGAGGTTCGGGTGTATTTGTGATTTCTTTACTAGGTTAGCTTTGGGGAACCGTAAAACTCGCGGTATGGTCGAAAAATTTAAATTTCTAAAGGAAACCCCTGGAGGAATTTCTGTAAGAATCTCCGAATCTTTGTTAGAAATTTCTCCTAGTGTTCGGAATCGGAAATAACTATTTTTTGTAGCAGACATTTAAGCGCAGCTCAAACTAGAAATATAATTTGTAATTCAGTATACAGTAGGATTTAAATTATCAATAATTCACTTACAAGAAATAGTTTTTTTTTTTCAACCTCGCGCAACGATTACAATATTCGGTCAATCTGTTTTGATTGTAATACTGGTAAACGTATTTAGATTTCGAAATTATTTTCAATTATTTCTACTACTTTCTACTCACAGTTTGGTAAACCTGGTCCAAACTATGGCGATTTGCCAAGCCTTACTTCCCGACCATCGTTTACGTCGACCTATTATTGAATGATTTCGATGACCATTGCACCATAAAACATGTTTCTATTACGATAACTTACGGTTCTCACAAATAGCAGCACTCTCTAAGTATTACGCATTTAAAATCTAACTAATTTCCTGCAATTACCAACTTCTTCAATTTCTCTATTTTTAATTGCATTGAGACGTATCTATTGTATTCATTACTCCTATGTAAACATCAACAACATATACCACAGCTATTGACTGGTCACGCGTAAGTTGCGGAACGGTAAGAAAATCTTTTCTCACTCGTGAACGCAAGTGGGATAGAATTCTACGCCGTCAATACCTAGAATTGTTTTTTTTTTTTTTTAAGAAACGTTATGAGAAATTTTTAGAAAAACCTCATGAGAAAATTTTTGAAAAGTTTTCTGGGAAATTCCAAATAAATACTTCTGAAAAAAAATCTTACAACATTTCTGGAGGAACATCAAAGAAAACAAGCATTTACTTATGTGGAAATCCTTGAGTGAATTACCTTTAGAATTCCTCAGAAAGAGTTTTAGATGAAATTTCTGAGGAATTCCGTGAACCAGTGTTAAGATTAAACTTTTGCGAAGTTTCTTGAGAAACTCCTGAGGGGCCGTCCATATACCACGTGGACAACTTGGAGGGGGGAGGGGGTTCAAGAAAAGTCCACGCTTGTCCATGGAGAGGGGGTGGGGGTCTGTCAAATGTCCACGTGGACAAAATTGATTTAAAAATAAAGCAATTATCATCAAGGAAACAAATCATCTCGTATCATTGATACATATTTCTTATAGATTTTCCTTTAAAATTATTAATCAAAGAGTATTCTAGAAATTTGAAATTTTGCTTAGACCATAACAGTCTTGTCGTATTTTTAAAAATAATGATTAAATTTCTCAACGGATTACTTGAAATGTCATATCAATTTTCATAACTACTTCGAAGTTCTGAAGTTCACGTGGACAATAGGGGAGGGGGGTAGGGGTCAAAGCAAAGTCCACGCTTGTCCATGGGGAGGGGGGAGGGGGTCAAAAACCACTATTTTTCTGTCCACGTGGTATATGGACGGCCCCTGAAGAAATTCCAAGAAAAAATCCAGTCGGAATTGCTAGAACCAACATCTGCAGGAATCCCTGGGGAAAGTTTCAAAGAAAGCCATGGACAGGGATGCATTTTGAAGGGATACTAAGAGGAATCTTTAGATGAATTCTATCCAGGATTCCTTCATCAAATCCATCGCGGCATCTCCACAAATTCGTTCCAAGACTCCTCTAGGAGTTTTATGTGGGACTAGCTCTCCCGGCAAACGCCGTACTGCCTGCCTACTGTGTTTTTGACGTACAGCTTCATAGGGACGTTCCCCTCAAAGTCATCTGTATGGGAGCCACCCGTTCCAGAGACCGGAGAGGTTCCGCACCAAGCTAAGAACCTTCCCCGGCCCGAAAAATACCCACATACAAAATTTCACACCGATCGGTCCAGAAGTTTTCATAACGGTCAGACAGACAGACAGACAGACAGACAGACAGACAGACAGACAGACAGACAGACAGACAGACAGACAGACAGACAGACAGACAGACAGACAGACAGACAGACAGACAGACAGACAGACAGACAGACAGACAGACAGACAGACAGACAGACAGACAGACAGACAGACAGACAGACAGACAGACAGACAGACAGACAGACAGACAGACAGACAGACAGACAGACAGACAGACAGACAGACAGACAGACAGACAGACAGACAGACAGACAGACAGACAGACAGACAGACAGACAGACAGACAGACAGACAGACAGACAGACAGACAGACAGACAGACAGACAGACAGACAGACAGACAGACAGACAGACAGACAGACAGACAGACAGACAGACAGACAGACAGACAGACAGACAGACAGACAGACAGACAGACAGACAGACAGACAGACAGACAGACAGACAGACAGACAGACAGACAGACAGACAGACAGACAGACAGACAGACAGACAGACAGACAGACAGACAGACAGACAGACAGACAGACAGACAGACAGACAGACAGACAGACAGACAGACAGACAGACAGACAGACAGACAGACAGACAGACAGACAGACAGACAGACAGACAGACAGACAGACAGACAGACAGACAGACAGACAGACAGACAGACAGACAGACAGACAGACAGACAGACAGACAGACAGACAGACAGACAGACAGACAGACAGACAGACAGACAGACAGGCAGACAGACAGACAGACAGACAGACAGACAGACAGACAGACAGACAGACAGACAGACAGACAGACAGACAGACAGACAGACAGACAGACAGACAGACAGACAGACAGACAGACAGACAGACAGACAGACAGACAGACAGACAGACAGACAGACAGACAGACAGACAGACAGACAGACAGACAGACAGACAGACAGACAGACAGACAGACAGACAGACAGACAGACAGACAGACAGACAGACAGACAGACAGACAGACAGACAGACAGACAGACAGACAGACAGACAGACAGACAGACAGACAGACAGAAAGATTCTTTAAGAATTCCAGACAGAATTCAGGGATTCCTTCCAGAAATTCTTTCTGGGATTTCTTTAGGAATGCTTTATGAGATCCTTTCAGGAATCCTACAAGAATTCTTTAAGTATTCCTCCAAAAACTTCTTCGAATTTTTTTGTCGATCTTCTGCCGTGATTCTTCCAGGAACAACTTCTGAGATTGTTTCAAAAATTCCTTCCGAGAACTTATTCCGAGATTCCTTCAAAAACTATTTCCAGGATTTTTTTCGGGAGCTCTCCGGGATTCCTCCGGGATTTTCTGGTTCTGGGTTACTGTCGGAAATTGTTTCTAGAATTTTATCGAGAACTCCTTCGCGGATTTCTTCGGAAACTGCTTCCGGGATTCCTTTTGAAACTTATTCCTGAAAATTCATCTGAAATTGTTTCAGAAACTGTTTCAAGGATTTCTTCAGGAAATCTTTCAAGGATTCATCTGGGAACTCTTTTCTGGATTCGAACAAGAGTTCCGTTAAGAATTCCTGCAGATCCATCTGGAAATTTTCTGGAAGTCCATTTTGGAATTCATTCTGATGTTTCCAATGAAAATCCTTCAGGAGTTTATTAAGGAGTATTTTGTGGAATCCAAAAAGGTTAGTTCTGAAATTTGGTATCCGTGAGAAAACTACCAGCTTGCTCCGATTTTACCATGACAGCTCTGAATATTTCTCTGAATCGAACGTATGAGGATGTGGTCCAGCGGTGATGGATTTTTTTTATTAATGTGTATTTTAACTTACATGCTAATTCTACACTCCATGGATGACTTGTTGGTTAAGTCACCGTAATAAGGATCAAATCAACCAATATTAACTTTACACTAACTATAAACAGCAAACAAGCTGTAACTCACCCGCAAGCGGTCGACCCACTTTGCTCACATAAATGTCGGGAGGTGGTAATAAATCCAGCACACACGTACGCAAACGTTCTCGATTGACGCCATATTTGTCGGCAGAGTTTACGCCAATTTACGTCCCATTCTCATGTGTTTAAATTATTAAAGCCATTACCCTGGGGCGCTTGACTTCGACTTCGACTCACCCCATTGCGCCGCCCGGATATGGCAAGGCAATACATCACTTCGTGACGCCAACCACCAGCAACAGCAGAATGCGTTTCATGTCTTACATTACATCAGAAGGTGTCGCATTCTCAGGGTGGAAATAAATTCAAATTAAACTTCAGCTCCCGGAGACGCAATGTCAGGTGAGAATTGTCTTAGCTACCGGAGAAAGGTGAAGAAACGTGTCACGTCACGGTGTTTTCTGTTTCATTTCACTGTGGGCTGGGATAAGAATGTCGTTGAAAATGCTCGACTGTGTAGAATTGTCTTCTTGATAACCTTAATTTGTATTTAAGGCCTAAGACCTTGGAAAAGTTTACCAACTGCCTACATCGAAATAATTAACGGTTTCCACGTTTGATATAACATTTCAGTTTCAGCCCACGGTACATCCCTTGATACTTCCTGAAAGGTACGCACTAAATCCCATTTGCCTTTCGTGTTTTACTCTTCGAAACGTTTCTTTCCTTTCTCAGCAGTGACATGTGCGTGTATTCCCTTCAGTATGAATTACGCCGTTCTGACTAACTCCCTTTTCTTTGGGCTGTATTTTCATTAGCATGCATGCATAAGTTTTCCACAAAGAGCTGAACAGCAGAAAAAGTTTCCCCTAATAAGATCCCTTTTTACACTAAGGGAACGCTGAAAAATCGATTCAAATGCCAAATAACAATGTGGAAAGTTTCCATTTTCTGATGCCTATTGAAATCCCATCGGATATCCGAGATGCAATGGGAAACTTTCAGGCCTAAACCGCACCAGACGATCACTACCGGTCTACGAAGAAAACCATGAATCAACATCTCTAATCTAATTTGGTGTCGGACCAAAGCCAAAAATACACATTCTCACCGTTGGCAACTCCACAGAACTTTCTTTACCATATGCATTTGTGCTCACCCACCGAGAAATCCAACACAGAACTATATAACCAAGAAATATTGCCAAACTCGAAACCACGGGACCGAACTTCCCCCCCACGCAGTTAGTTGAATGTACAAAATACCTGCAGTTGATTGAATTGATTCGAATCCTGTGACTGAATGTGGAAAACGAAAAACTTTCGGGACGAAACGGTAGCCAGCCCAGCCAGCCGTGGGCGCGTCGTGAAAAAGGTTCTGATTGAGACGGAAAGTGGAAAAGTTACTGCCATTTTTTTTTTTCCTATATAGTCTCCGCGATTGGGTGACAATAAAAATAGGTTCACCGTGTGGGAAGATATGTACGACGAAGAAGTTTGGTTGGAAAAGTTATATTTTGTCGAAGCTGAAAATGTTTTCCGACCTGTTTTGGATACCGGTTCAAATTGATGTTCATTGGTGTTTTCTATTGGTTGAAAATGGATGGATTTGTGAGAACGATCTTGGAGCTGATAGAGATTTTATTGTGCTGTATGTGTAACCAGCTTTATATTATACGAAACAAAATAAAATCTACTTTCGCGATTACTTTTAATCGCAGTCAGAGATACGCGCGAGACAGTCGCCTAAGAAAACAGACCCGTTTTCAAATTTTCAGCTTCAATACAGGCTTAGTTCAACCTAAGTTGTTGGTTGTTTAGACAAAACAAGTTTTGCTCAGAGTTGCGTATTATCAGTTTTGTCAGGTGACTACTGATGTTGTACCATCGTCACTATCACTCCAGGCCGTTCAATATCAAAACGACAATGACAGGCAACAACTTGATATTGACCCGCACAATCATTGCAACTGATGTCACATCAGGCCAAACATGTCTAAAAGTCCTATCTGCAGAAGAGAGGCTCTCTTTGGTTTACCTCTCTTTCGTTAATATCTCAGCTGTTTATTTGTATTATGATTGTCTCCTTGCATTGAACGATGGTCAAAGCAATCGTCTTTTGATTTGTACTGCAAAAATAGTTGAAAAGCGTACCATTACATTGCAATAATTGAAAGAGAAAGTGAACAAAGAGAGCTCTCAAATGCAGATAGGACCTATTGAAATGTTTGGCCTGATATTTTAGTGGTTTTCGTCAAAACTCAAAATGTTTTATGTCCAACATGCAATACTAGGGCCCATATAGCCGAGGCGGTAAACGCACGGGTATTCAGCATGACCATGCTGAGGGTGACGGGTTCGATTCCCGGTCGGTCCAGGATCTTTTCGTAAAGGAAATTTCCTTGACTTTCTTGGGCATACAGTATCTTCGTGCCTGCCACACGATATACGCAGAGGAAGCTCTCAGTTTAATAACTGTGGAAGTACCTTGGGAAGTGCTCATAGAACACTAAGCTGAGAAGCAGGCTTTGTCCCAATGAGGACGTTACGCCAAGAAGAGAGAGAGAGAGAAAGAGATGCAATAGGGTTTCGAACTACTTGGGCACTAGCGTCAATTTTCGGCACCCCACAGTAAAACAAAGCAAAATATCACTTGCCGCATATTTTCCAAACGCACTTCCGTGTGTAATCATCTCCCACAACATTTCCACATCGGGATCCACAGTCAATTAGCTACACTTTCACTCTGAAGCCGCGCAAGTGCTTAAAACAATTATCACACGCAGGTGAGTGCACTTCGGCAGCACAAAGATGGGTGCCGAAGTGATTTCCCATTTGATTTTGCTGGAAGTTCGGCACTGGTGCCGAGAATTGGTGCTGGACTAGGTACAGTAAACTCGTTTAAAATCCACTTTCCGACTGAAAATCTTCACAATAATCACTGTTAACAACAAGTTCACGCAATAAGGTGACTGATTCAGTTGGAAAAAGTGGACGAAAGCGGTCGTTTCGTTGTGAAATTGGGTGATACACATTTTTGTTTACATGTTGTGCCGGGAATAGGGCAAAAAACCCTACTTGGAAAATCTTCATTTGGATTTTTAAACGAATCTTAAAGGTGGCCTGTTAGTGATATCCACACACCGTCACAGTCAGTCCAGACATGGCTCGCAGTCGGCCTATCAAAATCAGCAATTTGCTTACCATTGATAGTGAAAGAGTGCAACTCTGGTTTTGCTCTCTTTTTCGAGAATGTGGATACAATTTCATGTGGTGAGACCTTTTGTATAAACAACCAATCATACAAAGCAGTTTGAGATACGAACAATACAGTCCGATTCACGTTGACGAGGTTGGGTAAGCGGGTCCTTCTAATCACTGCCTGCTCGCCGAAGTTCTTGGAGAAACAGCTCTGCTTGAACAAACACTGGACCATGAAGGCCTAGAGGGACAAACAAGCAGGCGAAAGTTTCCAGAGAGCCCAAAAAAAGGGGTTCTAAGGGTCTTCAGGGGCGTTTTAAGGGGATGTTTAAGGGGATTTGAGGAATCTTCTAAGGGCGTTGGTTTTGTTGGCGTTTGAATGGGATCCGGAGAAGGCGAGTTCGATTCCCATTCCAGTCGGGAGCATTTTCTTGACTCCCTGGGCAGTGGGCATAGTGTATCGTTGTCCTTGCCTCACAATATGCAAATTTATGCGATGGCAAGCAAAGAAAGCCCTTCAACTTAAAGCTGTGGAAGAACACCAAGTTGAAGAGAGGCCGACCAAGTTCCAGTAGAAACGTAGAGCCATAAAGAAGAAGAAGAAGACGTGGAATTCAGAGGCACTTCAACAGTAATACGGGGGATTCAGGGCTTTGACGGCAATTCAGGAGGTTTCTGGAGCCTTTAAAGGACGTTACAAGGGATCTGAGTGGTGTTTCAAGGCAATTCATAGTCATTTCAAAGAGTTTTAGCGGCGTTTGATAGCATTTGAGGGGCCTTTTAAGGGATTTCAGGAGCTTAGAAAAAGCGTCCAAAGGGGTTTCAGAGGCATTTCAAATTGATTATGATGATTTCAAGAGTGTTTTGAGGCATTTCAGGTCTGGGTCACATCAGGCGGTTTCAAGAACACCCCTAAATCAAAGGACATTTCAAAAGATATTGTGATAGGGTCTGAAATCCTGGGTGAAGCCTAGAAACTCGCCGAAAATCATCTAAAACTTCCTTAAATGTCTTCAAAATCCCCCTTAAACCGCCTCGTACCCCACACAGATCGAAAAAAGAGTGTAAAATTCTGTGACATATGATGCACATAATTGGAGCGGGCGGATGTCACAGAAGTTTACATGACATATCATGTAAAGTTCATGAAATATCATGCAAACTTCCATTATATGGCCGGGGTTCTGCTAAACCAAACTAAGCGCCAAAAACTTTATTCCGAGATAATTAGGCTTAAAGTTCAACTACTCACAAATAAACAACAGCTAAGATTATTTGAAACTTTTCCACACACATGTAACTTACAAGCCTTTATTAATCATCAGAGTTGAAGAATACATGTAAATTATTTGAAATCATTGATATAATTAAATTTAATTTTTCAGTACTTCGCACTTAGTTCACTCTGGCTGAACAAAAACATTGAAATATGGTTTATAGTTCAGTGTGCCTGACTGTGTTTCTTTGAAAATCATAGAAAATCATTCGGATTGTGAAAAAAACTCGATTTTTCATCGTCTATGAAGTTGAAATCGATATCACTCACAATTCTTTACATGAATCAGAGAGGACGCGTATATTATGGTAGCATGGAGGTTTCAAAATAGTTTGAAATATGAACGGTGGAAGCCCTCCCAGCTCAGCCCTTCCCGCCTATGTTTTTTTTTTTATGGGCGGTGCATGTGCAGGCACAGAGCAAGAGTGATTATGTATATAAAATGATGTCCTTGCATGTCCTGAGGTCCTGAGATGTGAAAATGAAGCAATTTGTGTACTTCAAATTTATACTGGTCGAAGAAAACCATGAAAATGATCTGCCAAAGTGAACTAAGACAAAAAAAATTCGAAAATATTAAAGAGATTCGAACTTGGGTCCTTTAAGTGATAACCAAGCACGTTACCTCTAGGTCATTTTACTTAGCTGAAGGTCAGTCGTTAAGTCTGAATCAAGTTCTAAACATTCTTCTCTAGCATAGTTTTCGTGAAAACGCCATTTTTCGATCAGCCAAAGCGAACCAAGTGTTTGATTTTTTTCAAGCTTTATAATTCTTATTAGCCTTGTTGTTCAATGACGGCTTCTGTGTTAAATTATCAGTATGAGGTGTGTCGACATGACGCAGGTATTTAAAACCAGTTGATTTTTGTATTGTTGAGAATAAATAGATTCTAAAATGCAGTTGATTTGGTTCGGTCTGGCTGAATGTGATTTGGAAAAATGGCGATCAGCACCATCGAAACATAATTGTATCCTCCAACATCCGTATCTCTAATTACGTGTTCAATTCTTCCACAGATTGTTACTATGAGTCGGTTGGAAGTTAGAAGTTTGACGGCGATGAGCATAACTTGAAATGTTCTTCATCTGGAACAACACTAAAACATTTTGCTGATTCTATGGAATGGTTTACAGTTCACTCTGGTTGGATGCAATTTTATTTTTTGTATGTTCTGCCAAACAGAAATTATGATTTTACTCCACGAAGAGCTGTCAGAATTACTGCATTTTTACATGGAAGGAGGATGATCTATTTCTTCATCCAATGGTAAAGAAAACTCAATTTTTCAAAAAATGGTCTTTGGTTCGGTTTAGCAGAACATATTATGTCATGTAATTCAGCATGACTCTGAGAGTTTACATGACATATAACACAAATTTACATGATATATCATGTAAACCATCATAACACTAAGTTTACATGACTAAAATGAAGTTTACATGACGTGTAAATCTCATTAGGGGTACTCACGAAACAGATTAAATTGCTGCGTAACTTACATTTACATTCACGGCGTGGAGAGTTGCTTTCACAGCTCGCTCACGAGTTAAGCATGCGTGTGCGACCCTTATGCCATTCGGCAAACTTTCAGATAAAACTACAAGGTAAAAGTCATCCATACATTGTTTTTTGATAGCATGCTTATGAACTGAGATAGTAGCAAGTGAATGTAACTCTTTGCAAATGGTGAATGCCATCCCTGTGCGTAAGCCATGATTTTCGGCTTATTTGAAATGTTTCACGATTTTGCGAATGAAATAATCAAAGATTGCCTTGGTGATCGCGACGTTTAATCAGTTTAATCAGTTTACGCTGTTTAGTGAATCCCCCTATTATTTTTATCTGTGCATGTCACGCATCTGAGACCCTCCCAAACTCCTGAAAACGCCAGTGTTACGCCTCTGAATGTCGCCAAAAATGATCTGAAACTTCCTTAAATGTCTCCGGAATCCCCCTAAACCCCTTTGGACCTTATATAAGGCACCTGCGACTCTCCAAAACTTTCAAAAACGCTTCTGAAACAAGCCAATGTTCTGAGACTTCCTAAAATGCTACTGAAACCACTTTAAGACCCACTCGGACCCCATGTAACCCACGTGAGACCCTCGGAAACCCCCGAAAACGAACCTGTAACGCCTCCAAAACCCGCCGTAAAATCCTCTGTAATTCTCTGCAATGCTTTCGAAAACAGACCCCTGAAAACGGCCCTGAGATCTCCTGATACACCGCTGAAACCCTTTGGGACCTCTGAAACGGCCCTGCAGTCAAAACTTCCTTCAGGGATTTTTTTCTCCAGAGATTCTCTAAGGTTTTCCTGCAGAAATTACTCCATTATCTACTCCTTAAGCCTGTAGTTTCTAGTTCAACAGGAATTGTTATTATTATTATTATTACTTTATTATAGAGATTTTCAGCCCTTGGCTGGTTCATCTCTTTAGGAATTGTTCAAGAAACTTCTTGACCGATTCCTGGCAGAAACTTTCTACGGTGACTGCCATTTGAACTGTAATTTCTTCGCAACTGCGTACTGCGATCGAAGAAAAAACGGTTTCTTGAGCAATTCAGGCAAGGAATTTACCATGCATCAAGATAGACTGAAACATTTCTTCTGATCTGCAAACAGCCCTTTAGCATTTTTAATGGAGTTTTTCAAGAAATTTTTCCATTAGTACCTGACGAGAGGTATTATTTCAAAGATTCCTTCTATTTTTTTTTATGTCTTTAGTGGTTCTGAAGAATTCCTCCAGGTTTGTTATTGATTCTGCTGGATTTCATGAAGACATTTTTCCATTCAGTAGTTTCGGTATTTTTTTGTGTATCCCTTCATAAATTGAATATATGATATTTCAGATGTATCTCCCGGAGTTCGTCCAAGCACGGTGTACAATATTTAGAAGGTGATAGCTTCCGGAAATCTGACAGTTTTTTTATGACGTAATTCAGATCGTTCATAGGCGTTTACAGAATGATCTAGTACTCCTCACCAATTTGATCAACGTAAAACGATAAGAACGACGTCACATGTTTACATTCAAAAATGATGTTTACATAGGTTACTAGCCTGCCTTGTGATATTTTTGCCGTGCGTCCAAGGATTCCTCCAGAAAATCCCACAGGTATCACTCAGAAATTTATTGAAAATTTTTTTCCAAAATTCCACCAATATTTTCATCTGTGATTTCTGCAGCCACTTCTAAGAGAGTTCTTAAGAATTACACCTATTAATTTTTCAGGAATCCTTTCAGAGGTTTCTCGTGCATTTTTGCCTTTCTCGTACACCAAGGTGTACGAAAGGCTATATGTTCACTCCAAAAACGAAAATTTTATAGAGCCCCCGGAGGGGTCAAGTGTTATATACCAATCGACTCAGCTCGACGAGTTGAGATGATGTCTGTGTGTATGGATGTGTGTGTGTATGTATGTGTGTGTGTATGTGTACAAAAAGGTCACCTCATTTTTAGATAGTAAATATGAACCGATTTCAACGACCGATAGTTCATTCGACGCGGTATATTGCCCCATTGTTTCCTATTGAAAATGGTTCAGATCGGTCCAGCCGTTCCGGAGTTATGGCCATTTAGGTGTTCCGGACCGGTACCCTAGGAAGGGGCCAGATATGAAAATGCAACAAACCCATGCATGCGACCCATCAAACCACGGCATTTTCGATTATCTGATGAACGGGAAGTAGGAAAATAGTCTCAGACTATATCTGAACCGGTAGTCTTTCGGAACCGGTTCCGGGTGTCCCGCCGGAAGTGGCCAAATGTAAAAGTGAACATAACCCATGCATGCGACACGTCAAATAGCGGAATTTTCGATAACCAGTTGAATGGTGAGTATGAAAGTAGTTTCAGACTATATTTGAATCGGTAGTGTTCCAGAACCGTTTCCAGGTGTCCCACCGGAAGTGGCCAACTAAAAAAGTGAACCAAACCCATGCTTCCGACACATCAAACAGCGGCTTTTTCGATAACCTGATGAACGGTTAGCAGGAGAATAGTTTCAGACCATATCTGAACCGGTTGTGTTCCGGAACCGTTTCCAGGTGTCCCGCTGGAAGTGGCCAATAAAAAAACCAAACCCAGGCATGCGACACATCGAATTGCGGCTTTTGCGATTACCTGATGAACGGTAAGCAGAAAAGTAGTTTCAGACTATATTTGAACCGGCAGTGTTTCAGAACCTGTTCCAGGTGTCCCGTCGGAAGTGGCCAACTAAAAAAGTGAACCAAACCCATGCATGCGACACATCAAAGAGCGGCTTTTCGATAACCAAATGAGCGGTAAGCAATAAAATAGTTTCAGCCCATATCTGAACCGGTTGTGTTCCGGAACCGGTTCCAGGTTTCCCGCCGGAAGTGGCCAATTAAAATAGTGAACCAAACCCAGGCATGCGACACATCAAAGAGCGGCTTTTTCGATAACCAGATGAACGGTAAGCAGTAAGATAGTTTCAGTCTATATCTGAACCGGTTGTGTTCCAGAACTGGTTCCAGGTGTCCCGCCGGAAGTGGCCAACTATAAAATTGTACCAATCTTATGTATGCGACGCATTAAAGAACGACTTTTTTGATAACCAGATGAACGGTAAGCAGAAAAAAAGTTTCAGACTATATCTGAACCGGTTGTGTTCCGGAACCGGTTCCAGGTGTCCCGCTGGAAGTGGCCAATTAAAAAAGTGAACCGAACCCAGACATGGCACACACACCAAATACCTGCTTTATCGATAATCAGATGAACGGTAAGCAGGAAAATAGTTTCAGACCATGTCTGAATCGCTAATACATATAGTAAACTGACAAAGTTGAAGGGGTGAATCCTGCTGAATGCGTCTGATGATGACCGAAGAATAGTAGGTCGAAACGCTTAACGCTAAACAAGCTGTTTATCACCGATAATCACCAACCAATCCTCTAAATAACATATCTGAACCGGTTGTGCTCCAGAACCGTTTCCAGATGTCTCGCCGGAAGTGGCCAGTTTAAAAAGTGAACCGTACCCATGTTATATTGGAATCCTATATAACATGGGATAATCATGCGTAGAACGGCAGTATAACCAGTGATAATAAAGTAAAGGCTAAACTGTGCAGAAAAAAAATTGCTGAAATGTCTTGATGACGTTCGGCATCCAATGCTAGTGAAGGTGGTCAAGCAGTCAACTGAGAGGTTTAATATTTTTGCAACTTCTTATCGTAACAGGCCATTTTACTTCACGCAAATCTGACAATAAAAGGCCTACTTTCCCACACCAAATTAACAGTGCTGTAATGGTTCATTACAGCACTGATTTGCGTTGCGTAATGAACCATTACAGCACTGTTTTCAGTTTTGATCAACTTATTGATGCTTTATGGACGCAGGTTTGAAAAATTGTGACAACTGCACAGTATAACCTGCTATGATCAGACTTCCTTAATCATGGCTATGAACATCAGTGTGCAGTTTGATGAAAAAGTTTAGTTAAAAACTATCCTCAAGTGGTAATTTATGAAGGTGCAAAAAACGTTGTACGCAACTCGGTGCAGAACTCGATTTTTACAGCACTCGTCGTACGACTCGTGCTGTAAAAATCTTCATTCTGCACTTTGTTGCGTAAACTACTATTTCAGCTCTGCTTATAAGCAGATAAATACGTTAACGTATAAATACGTTTAAACATAATACATAACATAGGAATATGAGCCATCAATAAGTTTCCAAATTCGATTAAGGCTTTTCTCTTAAGTCAAGAGGGGTCCCCCCTTGGAAATTTTGGGTCGGAATTCAACATTTTGAGGAAGGGCACAAATGAATAAACCAATATGTTTTTAAATTTTAAGGTGAAGAACCCTCCAGAAAATTTCTTACCAAACCCGATGAGTTAAGCGGTTTTGCTTAATTGTTTGAGTATTTTTTTCATCAAATACATTTATTATTTATCAACTCCACCCCCTCATTGATGAACGAGTACTGTGAAAAAAGAAGAAAATTATATTTGTTCCGTTCTAGAGTATTTTCAGGATTCAGGAACACTTCGGCTTATGGCGACGGAAATATCTTAGAGTACATATTCGACGAGAAAGGCGCTATCACCACTAGGTGGATTAATCTGGTTTTTTTTCCTTGGAATTACTTGCAGATCTTTTCCATAATCCTCCAATGATTTTTTTTTTTTTTCAGGGATAAAGCGGGCGCATCTTGAGTTGTTTTTAGGTGTTACCCTAGGTATGATCCTAGGGATTCATCCAGAAATTGTTCACAAGATAACCTTGGAAATTGTTTCAGGAAGTTTAGTCCAGAAATTCCTCCAAATAAATTACAAGAATTTCTTCTAGGAGTTTCCAAAGGTATCAAGTTTTTAATGGATTTCTTGAGACATTCTTTCAAGGATTTCATGGCAATTACTTCAGTGATTACTTAAAGAAATCTTCAGTACTTTTGTGCAATTTTTGGTAGAACTTCTCAAAACTCCGTGGAGGAGTAACTAAACCAATTCTGCATGGATCTATTAAGACATGCCTGGAGAATTTTCTGATGAAACCGTCAAGGATTTTTTTCAAAAACAGTTCCTGGTAGAAAGTTCTGTAGGAGCCACTGGAGGAATTTCTCAAAAAATACTTGGTGGAACCCTAGGAAGAATAACTGAAGCAATCTCTGTGAGATTGGACAAGAATTGTTTAGAAAGGTTCCTGAAAAACCTCTTGGAAGAACTTTTGAAGAAATCCCTTGCTAAAGCTCCCGAAGAAATTCTTAAAATTCTGAAGAATTCTTTAGCGATAAAAATATCTCCTTAAAGGCATTTTAGAAAAGAAAAGAAAGATACAAGAGCGCATTTATCAAGTACACTGGAAAATTTACGCTCTTTCAACCCTGAAACACCTCCACGCTGCATCAATAGATAATTTTAAACACTTTACCGCACAATTAACGACACTTCAACAATGCTTCCTGCTCCTGGTGGATGTAGCTATAGCTGTTCCGTAAACGCTTGACTGCCGGGAATTACATCCCTATTGTGCGAGTGCGAGTTTGCGCGCTTGGTGGGGAAGAGTGAAGACGACTCTCATTACATGGTTATTACGCCCGTCATATCACGCCACGCCACACTGTGCGTCACGGATCGACTCCGGTGGCGGCATGGCGGTGTGACAAATTCCTAGGCCAACTTGAAGATGTCACGGCACACTGCACGGTACGATTTGCTGATGCTTGCACTTCAGTGCGGTTAAACTGTCTTTATCTGCGGTTGGTTGAGTGAAATTGTTTGACATCAAAAATGTCACACCGATAGAAAGTCATTGTGCGGAGCGGAAGGATGAGAGGGCACCTCATTACATAACAGCAGCGTTGCTGAGAGCAAAGGGTTTCAACATGGGACAGCGAAAATATCATGTGCAATATTTCCCACGAGAGATAAGCAAGTCAAATCAAGCGAAGTGGTGGTTGGTTATGGAGATTATAAGAAATTGATGTGATGTGTGCGCGAAGGTATGAATCAATGAAGGCCCAGTGTACTGACTAAACATTGAATAGTGGACATTCAAACGATGTCATAAATGATGGCTAGATGCAAGCAATTTAAGTTGATTGGTATATTCCCAGAAGAATTCTATAAGTTATGATGACAAATTTAACCGTCCGCATTGGGCTTCAAAAATGGCCTCATTTTACTTCGGTAAAACAAGTGAATTTTCGTCTGAGAAGCTGAATCTCGAGATTCACCACCTTCGTATTTGGATTATGCGAATTCGGAGGTCCTTTAAAACTTTCACATTTTGTAAAAAAAAAAAAAATCTGCATTATAATGACCACTTGTATAAATATATTCATAAAAATATAACAATTAATTTTCAACCACCTACTTTGACATTCCCCTCGTTGAAACGCAGTCATCTCTCGGACGTCGCCGATCCCGGACGAGGAATCATGGTTCGGATGGTGGATGAAGACGATTGCGTCGTTATTTCTGTCACAGATGCAGCACCCGGCAGTGGAATGGGACGTGGAGGTCGTCTGACAGGTATGGGCGTTGCCGATCCAGCTCGCGGTCTCGGTGCCTGAACACCTGCCGGCAGCGCTAGCGGTTCGGGTGACGCACCTCTCGCTTGGGGAGGACGTCGGATTGCTTGGGGTCGCGCTTGTACCCTGGTGGCAGATGGTCTCGTTGCAGCTGGTCTCGCGGCAGGAGGTCTCGCCGCAGGTGGTCTCGTGGCAGATGGTCTAGCTACAGCCGTTCTCGATGCAGCTGGTCTGGGTGCAACTGGTCTAGGTGCGGCTGACCTGGCCGCAGGCATTCGTCCTGCGGGGGGCCTAGGTGCTACCCTTGGTCTAACTTGACGTCTACCAGCAGCAGTTGGCCTTTCTTCCGGTTCAATGGACATCGGCCCTAGCCAGGCGAAACTTCCATCGTATACTACTGGTGACCTCGCGACTGTCTCAATCATATCCGTTACAGCTTGCTGAGCTTGTTGAATCCTTTGCGTAGCTTGTTGACTTGCTGCTACTGCTGCGGCATCGACTGCGTTTTCCTCAATTTCTAAGCTCGACTCCAGGAGCGCTTGTTGCTGCTGCCGAGTTTTTTCGAGGAGATTCAACATTTCCTGTTGCATGGCTTCTGAAGCAGGAGGTAGTTCCTGTTGCGGGCTTGATTCCGCAAAGAACTCTGCAACAAATTTATCGTCATCATCCTGTTCACCTGCCTCTGGAGTCACGATTGTTTGAACTTCATCTAGAACGTCATTCATCGATTCGACTATTTCTTCGGCTCTGTCCAAAATAGCCGCCTTCTCTGGAGTTTTCGATACGGCCGATATAGCAGCTGCTTGAGTTTGTATGGATGCTTCCAGGTCATCGATGGTGTCGTCAAGCAAAGCTTCAGGGAAGCTTTCGTCAAGGAATGACGGAGACTCCAAGCTCAAGTTCTGCAACGCTTCCCTGAAATCGCGAAGGGTACCTTGAAGATTACGCGCTGCTGGAGAACGAGGATCACCGCCTTCCTCTATAACCTCTCGAACTGACTGATCTAAGGCTTCGACCATCCTGTTCGCTGTTTCACGTGCCGGACTTGAAAACAGTGACTCATCCATTACGTCATCATCAATCAACCCCAAGGACGACGTATCAAGATCCGTGATCCTCTTCTCCCATGCGTCCGCTACATCGTGCACCCGATCAGATAATTGTTGCAAGGCGTCAACCGTATCCAAACTTCTCTCGGCAGCATCCTGCACAACCGGTTCCGGTACTGACTCCGCAACTTGCTGGATTATCTGAGCCCCTTCCATGGTTGTGTTGATCACATCGGCTAAATCTTGGAACTGCAGAGATAACCGCAATGGACTGAATGGCTCGGGTTCTTCGGGTACAACTTCCAGTTCACCAACTCCCGTGGCAGGCGGCTGTTGAGCTTGCGCCGATTCCCGAACAGCTCTGAGTCTGGAATGCATAGCAGACAACGCTGACGCCCCTCGTCCACATTCAACCCTTAAATTTTCCAACGATGGCGAAGTTGGGAGCTCTTCGATATTTTGAATCAGCTCACGATGTGCCTCCACTTGCTGCCCAATCTGAGACATAATGGTGCCCAACCTCTCCATTCGCTCGGGTGTAGTCAACATGATGTCGTCCATCATTGAGCCAATGCTGTGGGGGGATTTTGGACTTATTGCGGGAACTTCGTCTCCCGCATCGATCAAACGACCAGTTGTTCCTCCCGGTGACACCTCTGGACTGTAGTACGGAGTTGTGTACTGAATTGGGCTGTGAACTGGAGGCCTAACAGGGGATCTATACTGCGAAGGACTTGGCATATCGTCAACAAACTCAATTTCTTCATCTTCCAAAAGACCCTCATCGACTTGTCTCGGGGAAGGTGAGTAAGCACGCGGTGTTTGCGCTCGTATTGGGCTGGGAATATAAATGAGTTCATCGCGTAGTTGGATATCTTCTTCGTCCAGCAGTCCCTCGTCTTCCACAAACCAATCGGAAATCTGCCGCGGTGCTCGCGCTGGAGGGGCAGCACGTGGAGTTGCGTCTCGAGGCGTGAGTGGTCTTGGGGAGGCTTCCCGAGGCGTCGTTCGTCTTGGGGTTGGTGAACGAGGCGAGGTTGGTCTCGAGGACTGTGATCCAGGAGTGGCTGGTCTCGGGGTTGGCATACGAGGTGTCACGGACCGTGGTGTTACTATACGTGGTAGACTTGCCGGTGATTGAATCCGCTGCTCGCCAACAGGAGTAGTATCCAGCAAGAACGGCTGAATCGTAGAGGCTTCTTCTTCTATGGTGAACTGGAGGGCCTTCGGACTAACAGGCCTCGAAGCGTAGAACTTTTGGAAAACGTTCCGCATCCTGTCGTCATCGGTTTGGAACACAAGTTTTCTACGCCTCGCGATTTCAGTACATTGTGCATCTATCTCTGAAAGTGGGGCTATTTCTCGCACGTCAGGGGACAGCTGCAAAGTCTGTTCGGAGGGGGGATGCTGCTTAATAATATCGCGAATCATAACACGCTCACCGCGTTTCGAAGGCGTCCCTGGAAAAGAAGAGATACAGGTTAATCTATTAAATATCGGAGGAAACAAAAGTGAAATTATGGAAAAGTATTCCTCCTCCCATTTATAAAAAAAAAAAGAATTTCGACGCCACTTTGCAAACAAATCATGGTTTTTACATGTTGATTACATTTATGAGTGTCTCGCCGAGGACAACACCGGAGAATTTCCAGGAATTCATGCTGGGGATTCAACCAGAAACTTCTTGTGTTGATTTCTCTAAAAACAATGATTTGATCAAGTCCTTCTGAGCACTTCTTCAGGAATGCTTTTGACGGTACTATCAAGGGCTTCTATTCCAGGACTTCCTTAAGGACAAGGTATTTGGAGGACATAGCTCAAAATTTCTAGAGCACCGATTTTTAGAACCGTTGAACGGATTTGGATGAAAATGCATCACGCTAATTGTTCAGTGTTTGTCAACAGCGTGATGCATTTAAGTCCAAATCCGTTCAAAGGTTCTAAAAAACGGTGCTCTAGAAATTTTGAGCAATGTACTCCAAATACCTTGTCCTTAAGGGATTCCGATTAGAGCTGATTTGGAAACTAAATGATATCCAGAAAGAATTCCAGCAAGAGTTCCAAGAAGAACCCCAGGAGGATTCCCACAAGTTGGATTGCGGCAATTATTGTGCGATCACACTACTGAGCGCTGCCTAAAAAGAACTCTCTCAAATTTTATGCCGTCGTCTTTCACCGATTGCAAGAGAGTTCATGGGGCAATATCAGGCTGGATTCATGGGTGAACGCGCTACAACGGACCAGATGTTCGCCATCCGCCAGGCGTTGCAAAAATGCCGTGAATACAACGTGCCTTCACATTTTTTCTATTTTAAATCTGCATATGATACAATCGATCAAGATCAGCTGTGGCAGATTATGCAGGAATACGGATTTCTGGATAAAATGATATGATTGATCAAGGGACGCTCTTGAGTCCCTTCGAATCTCGCAGAGGGTTACGGAAAGGTGATGGTCTTTCGTGCTTGCTGTTTAACATCCGATAGGAGTCTAGATCACCCCCCGCTAACAACGCAAAATAAAGTTGTCTCCTCGTCAGTCCCTTCTACACATACACTGATTAGCAGGGAGCTAGAGATCAGCAAACTCACACAAATATGTTCGCTACACGTAGAGCCGTTGCGTGCGGTCGGCCCCTGCCAAGGGCGCCAACCTCAGAGGGGCGCCGAAAATGCCTAAAACTGGAAGGAAACAGAATTATGCTATGCAAGCAAAATAAATTCCTTAACATTCATACTGGGAAATGCATTGAGATTACAGTGTTTTAAATAAACAGTATGAAAAATGTTTATTCTATTGTAATATCCATGTTCTTTTGGGCTAAAATTCTTGCAAATCGAGCAGAAATCATTCAAGACGTTTTTACCCAAAATAAAACTATCAGTGAGTATCTGTTCCCTCAAAACGAATTAAATATTCCAGGAATTCCTTCATAAATGTCACAAGGTTTTTTTTTTCGTTTTTTTTTTGCTAGATTTCCTCAAGAAAATCTTTCAAAAAATAACTCAGAGGTTCCACAAAGCATTTTTTTTAATTCTCTTAGAATTTCTCCAGAGAGTCTCTGAAACTCCGACAGGATTTTTTTCAAAAAAAAAGTGAACAAAAATTCTTCTAAACATTCTTTTTGAAATTTGCCGAAGGATTCTTTTAGATATTCCAGGGAGGCATTCAGGACGTAATCTAGGTTTTTTTTTTTTTTCAGCAATTAGTCAAAGAATTCTCCCGATTTTTCCAATAATTTTACATATTTTTTCAGAGGCAATTTTTTTTTTCTTATGGAGATGCCTACACTTCCGTAATTCTACAAAGTGACGTAAGCGACATTGAGAGTTTTGGCACAATGTTTGGTTATTATGCATAAAACTGTTACTCTTCCTCTATGTTTCTTTCCATAGATGATAGATTACGACTAGATCTTGCATTCTAATACAGCAGGCATACCACAATGTCATTTTTACACCAGATGTTATATATAATATACCAAAAAAAAATCGAAATTTTGAATGGCGCTTACGCCACTTTGCAGAATTACGGCAGTACAAACATATCTTCAAGGATTACCTAGAAACCCTTTTATAGATTTCCTCAGTAATTCCGCCATGGAATCCTTTGGAAAATATTTCAGAAATGCCTCGAAGAATTCTGACATTTTCTAGGGATTTTTTTTAGAAAATCTTTCATGGATTTCTTTAGAAATTCGACCAAAGTATCCTTCAGAAAGTCATCTATAGATTGCATTGGAAAGATGATTATATAACATCGCTTAGGAAATCGTCCATTAATACCTACTGAAATTGTTACATGCTCCCTAGGAATTGCTATAAATTTCTTTCGAAAACCTGCCATGAATTCTTTCAAAAATCACCCAGGGGTTTCTTCATAAAACCTCCAGAATTTTTTTAACAAACTTTTTAAGGGATTCCTTATAATTTTTTCCAAGTATTCTTTTAGAAAACTTTCCAGTGGTTCTCTACAAATTATTGCAGGTGGCATTCTTCATGAACTGCTCCAGGAATTCCTGCAAAAGTTATTCCATAAATTCCATTGGAAGCTCTTGCTGAATTTGTCGGATTATCATTCGAAATACTTCCAAAATTCCGTTAGCGTTAGCGTTAGCGTAGTTACGGTATACTTCGTAGATTGAATCCTAACAACATTCATGTACCATTCCAAAATTCCCAACAAAAACTCATGTAGACATTCCTTTAGGAATTCCTCCTAGTATTCCTACATGTTCATGGTTCCTCTAATAATAAATTAAATTTTTCTTACAGATCTACAGAAATATTTTGATCAAACTTCAGATCTGGTAAAACTAAATTGTGCATCGTGCTAACCGTGGTCTTCCTGATTTTGACTTCCGTCACTGTGACTTTGACGATCTCTCGACGTCTTTAGAGAGGGTCAACTGGTCTGGCATTCTACAGACCGATAACTTAGACGATGCCGTCACCAATTTTTACGACACAGTATTTTCAATTTTGAATGAAAAAGTGCCATTCAAAAGAAACCTACGACACTCTAAGACGTCTCCTCCATGGTGGACTGCAGAAATACGCCACAGTCGCAACGTTCTCCGCAAGGCCAGGAAAAGATACTTCAAGCAAAGAACGCACATAGCCAAAATGAATCTGCAACAATTGGAATCCAGTTACCAATCATCCGTGGATTCCGCCTTCAAGGACTACTTAAATCGTACCGAAACTGATTTGCAAGCTAATCCTTCCTCGTTCTGGTCTTATGTCAACTCGAAAAAACGTAATAAGTCTATTCCCAGCGACGTAACCTACAACAACATAAGGTCAAACTCAACCGATGAGGCTGCGAATCTATTTGCTGACTTCTTCAAAGATGTGTATGAAACAAACGATGTCTCCGCAACAGGCCCGTATATCGACAGTATTCCGTCATACAATATGTCCCTAGCACAACCCGCTCTAAGTGAAGTCAACATCCATGCTGCCCTCAGTTCAGTGGATCCTTCGAAAGGGCCAGGCGCGGATAGATTGCCTCCAGTTTTTGTTAGATCGTGCGCCGCCCCTCTCGCTGTCCCAATGACGATCATTTTCAACCGATCTCTTACGAGCGGTAAGTTCCCGACCGCCTGGAAAACTGCTGCGATCATCCCGATACACAAATCTGGTAACGTTCATAACGTTGAAAACTACCGAGCTATTTCGCTTCTACCGTGCTTGGCTAAGGTATTTGAACGTTTGATTTATGATGTCATGTTTCCTGTCGCGCTTCCAATCATATCGGAGTGCCAGCACGGGTTTGTTAAAAATCGGTCAACACTTACGAATTTGATGGACTACTCCAACTTTCTGTTTCCGTGCATGGACAAGCGCGTGCAAGTTGACTCGATCTATGTGGACTTTGCAAAGGCATTCGATAAAGTTCCTCACAATCTTGCGATTGCGAAACTTCAACACTACGGATTTCCCGCCTGGCTGACCAATTGGTTAAAGGACTACCTCACAAACAGAACGGCATTTGTATCGTTTGGGAACGCTTCTTCAATAGGATTCAACATTCCCTCAGGCGTTCCGCAAGGGAGCCACTTAGGGCCGCTGATTTTTGTGCTGTTTATTAACGACTTGTGTCTTCGTCTCCGCTCTGGAAAGCTCTTCTATGCAGATGACTTGAAAATATTTCGTTCTATCTCGTCTCTGCTGGACTGCGTTGCGTTACAGCATGATATCGACATCCTCAGCGAATGGTGTAACAATAACGGAATGCATGTGAACGTTAAAAAATGCAAAGTAATTAGTTTCAGTCGGGTACAATCGCCAATCTCTTTCGACTACGCATTGAATGGTTCTCCCCTTGAACAAGTGGAATGGATCAAAGACTTGGGTGTGATTTTCGACAAAAAATTGACGTTTGCTAAGCACATTTCGACGACGATAGCCAAAGCATTTGCCACATTAGGGTTCATAAAACGCAACACGCAAGAGTTCAATAATATATATACCTTGAAGACCCTCTACTGTACGCGCGTCCGCAGTATTCTAGAGTACGCCGTTCAAGTTTGGTCACCATACCACGCAACGCACTCTGAACGCATCGAACGTGTTCAACGGTCGTTTCTAAGGTACGCCTTAAGGAAACTTCCTTGGAATGACCCTCTGAGGCTGCCTCCTTATGAAGACAGGTGCAAGCTCATTAATCTTCAACCATTGACAAGTCGCCGTGTAATGCTCCAAAGGTTGCTGATATACGACATTTTATCTGGTAAGACTGACTGCTCATCGTTGCTAGCCGATATTAACATCCATGCACCGTGTCGCCGGTTAAGAAACAGAGGTTTCATCGCTTTACCGTTTCGCAGTACACTATACGGGCAGAACAATCCTTTCAGCCGCTGCTGCCAGCACTTCAATGAAGTTTTCGACGTGTATGACTTTGGGATGTCTAGGAATACATTTAAAATAGCTATTAAGGACCTGTGATAGTTTTTTAAGAATCAGTCTGTGCAGCATTTGCTGGAGACGTAGTGAAATAAATAAATAAATGAACGAAATTTGAAAAATTAAATCGTTTGAGGATTCCAGAAACCCTCTGAATTAAGCATGTTCAAATACAAAATTCAGTTGAACAAAAAATCAAGAGTTAAAAATACTGTAAGATTTCCTGAAGAAATTTATGCATCCTTTTTTATTTTATTTGCGTGTATTTTAACGTTTGCTAATTCTACACTCGCATCATTTATGTTAGAAATCGGAAATGGAATTTCTAATTATTATGCTGGTCTTAGTGAGATTCTTGAAGTGCAAAATGTGTAGGGTATTGTACCATTTGGGCAGGTGTACCTATTTTGGGCACTTGCCGCTATAACTAAGTCAATTTCAAACCGATTGATTTGAATTTTTGTACAGAGTTAGATACTGTACGTGCCTAACTCTATACAAAATTTCAAACCAATCGGTTTGAAATTGACTTAGTTATAGCGGCAAGTGCCCAAAATAGGTACACCTGCCCAAATGGTACAAGACCCTATGTACTTAAATGAATTTCTGTCTGTCTGACCGCTATGGATTCGAAAACTACTGGACCGATCGGTGTGAAATTTTGTATGTGGGTATTTTTGGGGCCGGGGAAGGTTCTTAGCTTGGTGCGGGACCTCTGCGGTCTCTGGAATGGGGGACTCCCATACAGATGACTTTGCGGGGGACGTCCCTATGGAGCTGTACGTAAGAACAGAGTAGGCAGGCAGTACGACGTTTGCCGGGACAGCTAGTACTCATAAAAAAGAAATAAATTTCGGATAATTTTTGGGCGACTTCTATTAAAATTCCCGAAGAAATACACGGAGGATAAACACTATTAAAAAAAACGGGATAATTTACTTTTTCGATACACCAAAATACATACAATACTCTGGCTACACGACATTTTCTTGATGAGTTTGAGCAACTGAAACGTCTCGAATGTCGAGATCGTTCCAATGCTCGTGAAAGAAGGGAAAGTGAGCGTCGTTTGACTGAAATGATGCTGCCCTCTACGCTGATGCTGGTGACTACGATGATCGAAGTGTAAGAGTGCATACAGCGGGTCCATGTGGTACACAAAACCGAAGGACGATCGATGAACGGGTTATTCAAGCGGCATCCAGCCAAAGCAAAGCGGGAGTTGATAGCAAGAGAGAACAGGCGATTCCGAGGAGTGCTTGTCCCGGTAGCGAAGAACACAACAGTGAATGTTACGGGGATGGTCCAACAAGCCGGCAACTGGCTGCTAGACAAGTGATGGGTAAGGATTTACCAACCTTTTCGGGAAATCACGAAAAATGGCCGATTTGGATTAGCAACTTTCGCTGGTCGACATCCACCTGCGGATTCTCCGAAGACGAAAACTTGATTCGTCTTCAACGATGTTTGAAGGGTGCAGCACTCGAAGCAGTTCACAGCAGACTGCTTTGTCCTGCCAGTGTTCCACATGTGATCCGTACTTTGGAAATGTGGTACGGTCGACCGCAAACGCTTATTCGCTCAATGACAGAACGAGTTCGTCGACTTCCCTCCCTAAGGACCAACGACTTGGATGGGATTATAGAATTCGGCCTAGTAGTGGATAACTTGGTGCAACACCTAAAGAACGCTGCACAGCAGGCGCATTTATCCAATCCATCACTGCTGCATGACCTCGTAGGGAAGTTGCCAGTGGGCTACAAGCTGAAGTGGTCAGCATACAAGAGCATGCAACACGACGTGGATCTGAGTACAATTGAAGAGTTCATGTCAACGTTGGTCGAGATTGCATATGCCGTAGCAGTCGATTTCCCCTGTGGTGACAAGTTTCCAAGACAAACCCAGAAGATTAAGGACCGAAACTTCGTGCCGACACACATGGAATCTGTCATGTCATCGAGAAACGAACTGGCTAATAGCAGAAGTCCGAGCATCAGGACTCCAAAGAAACCATGCGTGGTATGCAACATGGAAGGACATCGGGTTGCGGAATGCAGTCGGTTCAAATCGATGGACATTAATGGAAGGTGAAGCAGAGCGGTGTATGCAGATCTTATTTGAATTTTTATGGCAGATGGCCTTGCAAAACCGCAAAAGCATGTGAGGTCGACGATTGCCGGCTAAAGCATCATCCTTTGTTGCATTCACCGTATGCAGTGGTTGACGCAGCGGTTTCAACGAGTCTTCTTCTTCTTCTTCTTCTTCTTTGTGGCTCTACGTCCCCACTGTGACTTGGCCTGCCTCGCTTCAACTTAGTGTTTTTTGAGCACTTCCACAGTTATTAATTGAAGGGCTTTCTTTGCCTGCCATTGCATGGACTTGTACATTGTGAGGCAAGTACAATGAACTCTATGCCCAGGGAGTCGAGAAAATTTTCCCGACCGGAACAGGAATCAAACCCGCCGTCTCCGGATTGGCGATCCATAGCCTTAACCACTAGGCTAACTGGAGACCCCTGGTTTCAACGAGTCATCTAAGCGAATCTGTGGCGAGTGGGGGGGACCTTTGTTCAGAATCATTCCGGTAACGCTGTATGGGAAAAACTGCGAGGTGAACGTCTACGCTTTCGTCAATGAAGGTTCTAAGATTACTCTGTTCGAGGACGCCGTGGCTGATCAACTTGGACTAGCAGGACCAACGGAAGCTCTGAACTTACAGTGGATCGGCAATATAAAGCGTCGTGAACCAAATTCTGGACGGATCAGCGCTGTGATTTCTGGACAAGGATCGTCGAAACAATACCAGCTCTCCAACGCTCGTACGGTGGGTGGATTCCCAGACAACCAATAATCGTATAAGATGTTGCATAAGATGATAAAGTGGAGGCCATATGTGTGCATGCCTCCATTTAGGCACATGTAAAATGTACGCATATCGCCTCCACTTTATCATCTTATGCCACATCTTATACGATGACTGGTAGAGACTGGGTTGCTACTTTCGTCACAGACGGTAAATTATGAGGAAATGTATAGACATCTTTGAGATCTGCTAATACAAAGTTACGAGAAGGTGTCACCAAAACTCTTGATCGGTCTTGACAACTTAAAGCTCACCGTACCGCTGAAAATCAGAGAAGGAAGATGGGTAGAGCCGATGCCACCAAGTGTCGCATCGGGTGGAGCATCTACGGATGCGCAACGACGCCAGCATCGACGGTTGTATGTGGGCTTCATTTTGGAGGATGGACCGATCAAGAGCAAGAACTTACACCACACTGGACAATACTGGCGTAACGGATATAACCTCACACTTGGAATCCGAGGAGGACCAACGCGCAAAAATGCTGCTGCAGACAACTACGAAAAGAATCGGCAAAGCTTTCGAAACGGGGCTACTTTGGAAAGCCGATGATGTACGGTTCCCGAACAGCTATAGAATGGCTTACAAACGAGTGTGCTCCCTGGAAAGATGACTGAATCAGGATTCAATGCTGTGCGAACGCGTCAGACAGCAGGTGCGAGACTACGAGTTGAACCAGTATGCTCACAAAGCAACGCAACACGAATTGTCCACTACCGGTGCTGACCAGTGCTGGTACCTGCCGTTGGGGATAGTTCTGAACCCGAAGAAGCCGAATAAGCTGAGGATGATCTGGGACGCAGCAGCCAAGGTTGATGGGGTTTCGTTAAACTCCGCATTACTAAAAAGGTCAGATTATCTGACATCTCCGCCAGCGGTTATTGGAAAGTTCCGGTTGTACCAGTTCGCCTTAACCGGCGACATCAGGGAAATGTTCCACCGCTTTTTCATTCGTCCGCAACGTACGTACGTCATGGATGTGGCCGACTTTGGAGCTGCTTGTTCACCGAGTAACGCTCAATACATCAAAAATCTGAACGCAAGTCCATAGAAAAATATCCACGGGCAACAGAGGCCATCATCCACCATCACTACATAGACGATTACCTGGATAGCCTTGGAACTTTCGAAGAAGCTGTTAGGATCGGGCGAGGTGTAAAGGCCATACACGCTGAAGGTGGTTTTGAAATCAGAAACTTCTTGTCAAACGATTCTACTATAGCAACACTAGTTGGCGACGAATCACCAGAAGCGGAGAAAAACATTTGCGTAGAGAGAGATGAGCGGATTGAAACCGTACTCGGAATGAAGTGGATTCCTAGCAGCGGTACTTTCACGTTCACCGTTTTCGCTCACCGAAGAGGTCCTGATGCAGTGGAAGCAGTGAACACTAGAAGTTCCTGTGGTTAGCCTTGTAGCAGCGAAATCCAAGGTTGATCCTCTGAAGATGCTGACGATCCTTCGCCTCGAACTACAGGCCGCAGTTCTAGGATCGCGTCTGCTGAACAGCGTAATAACGGTGCACGCCCTGCCCGTGGCAAAGTGTGTTCTTTGGTCCGACTCACACCGTGCCGCCTGAATTCGGTCTGACCAGCAGCGATATCACCAGTACGTGGGGTTTAGGATCGGAGAAATTCTTTCAATGACGGATGTCAACGAGTGGTGAAAAGTTCCTACCAAAGGAAATATCGCTGATGACGCTACGAAATGGGGAACTGGGCTGGACATCAGGTCGGAAAGTCGATGGCTCCAAGGTCCGGCATTCCTCAAACCACCGGAAGAATCCTGGCCAAGTGAAATTGAGCAGATTAACGTCACGGAGGAGGAGTTGCTGTCGTGCAATCTTCTTGAAGAAATACATTCTTCGTTGGTGGACGTTGATAGGTTTAGCAAATGGGAGAAGCTACATCGTACCATGGCTTGCGTACACCGATTCGTCGTGAATATCCAACGATCTCAACAAAACTTGAAGCGAAACCTTGGAGCTTTAACGCAGGAGGAATTGGTAGTTGCCGAGAGATCACTTTGGATCCAAGCCCAAGCTGAATCCTTTGCATTGGAAGTACATACAACTATTGATTTTTTTTCTGGGTTTTGTTTGTCAAGGCTGAACCCGTTTTTCAAATTTCATCTCTACAAAGACCAATTTTTAGACGGAATAGGCTATGTTGCCCAATTTAACACTAATTTTTTTACATTGTGCCTAAGTAGTTTTAATCAAAATTATGCATTTTCCCTCCCATAGAAGTTTTACGGCGATGACATAGTGCCGCTTCAAAGTGAGAGTGAAAGTGCGCGTCCATAGGATTTTCGTGAATTTGCTATTGTTGATATTCTTCTTTGTGGCTTAGCACACGCGCACTCCCACTCTCACGCGTAACTATAACGGCACCCTTAGTCATGTCCGACCTCAGTCATGTGAAGTCTATGAAGCTATCAGAATAAATCTTTACCCACGGAAACTGAAGCCCCAGGAATGTTTATATCCTTGCTATTACTTCTTGGAAATAACATAATACACAATGCTGTCTATGTTGACAACTGTGCTTATGCTACTTCCATGAAATATTATGTAAAATGTTCAATCGAATCAATTACGATCAAATACCAATTGAAGACAATTACCGTTGCTGCGATAACACATATGTTAGTAGCCACCCACAGTATTGGCGCTATCCCAATGATAGACACTAGCTTTGAGCATGTCATAGGCTTCCGATGATACGAAAACAACCTAACTTTTAAAACAGAGCCAATCCGTTCATTTGTCTTATCGGTCTAAGGGCACCGTATTAGTTACGCGTGAGAGTGGGAGTGCGCATGTGCGAAGCTGCAAAAAAGAATATCAACAAAAGCAAATCCACGAAAATCGTTTGTACGCGCACTCCCACTCTCACTTTGACGCGGTACTATGGCAGCGCAGTAACCTAGGTGAACCATGTCATTTACCCCCCGTAACCTAGAAATGTCAGCCTAGTCATACACAAGTTACGTCCTTCAACTTATTAGAAATAATCAGTTTTTGTCCAAAATGTCACGTCGAACGCATTGACTTCAATAAAGCGTTTAAGTATGGTCCAGTGCACGAACTTAGGCTGGCCCAACCACTCTCAAAGAAAATTTCACGTTTGAGCGGTGTCGACACTTCTCAAAAGTCAAACCTCGTGTGAGAGCAAGCAGGCCAGTATAAATTCGTTCAGTAATCAATTGTTCGCACGATGGTTTCGAATCTATCAGCACTATTAAGTACTGTAACTTTCCTTCCTACTATTCGGTTGATTTCACTAGATTTTTGTAACATAAATGTTTTCCAAAAAAAATCCTCAGAAAATGCCTCACCGAATTCCTAAGAAAAATATTTGTTGAATTATCTGGTGAATCTCTGATAGTGTTCTCCAGCAAATCCGTAAAAAAAATTCCCTTAGGAGAAAGGTTGAAGAACTATAAATTTCTAGAAATTTTGATCTGTCAATGTTCCCGTCAACTGTTGATCAATATTTTCCCTAGGTATCTGATACCAATCTTAGCAAAAAACGACTTACATTTCGATTTAGCGATCCTCTGCCGTGGGTAGTCGAACTTGGTTTGGGGATCCAGCTCGAAGTCCTCCGGTTTGTACGTCAGGCCCTGCGTTCTACCTCTTTTAGCAAACAACGGCGGAGTCGGTGTAGCAAACGGATCGGGCATGTAGTCCGGCATCGGCACCATATCCATGTTGGGGTCTACTGCTGGACCTCTTGCGGGCATTCTCACGGGTGTTTTGGGCGAGGGTGGTTGCACTTCGATGGCAGGAGGATGCTGCGGAGACAATTGTGCTGGCGGCTGTTGAACTCGAGAAGCCTTCGGAATTGCTCCAGTGTATCTGGGAACTCCACCGGACAGTCGGGGTTGTTTGGGAATCGCACCAGTTGGCCGCGGGATTCCACCGGTTCTTGGCGGAGTAGTACTGGCAGCTGCTGCAACGGCAGCACCAACTGCCGCTGCTACGGCTTGTTCAACGGTTGTTGAAGTCGCGGGTTGCGGAGTCGTCCTTCGAGGAGGCGAAGGTTCTTGCACAAAGCTGGTGAGTTGTATTTCTGGTTCCGGTTCCGGTTCGGGTGCCCTAATCCCTAATCGTTGCTGAAGTCTTTTCGGCACTCGTCGACTGTGTTGCGAAAGTTTAGTGATTAACCGTCAAACGAACTTAAAATAATAGCTTTAATAAATACTTACGGTCTACCCGATCCGGAAAACTCGGCAAAGTGTTCATCGCGGATCTGGATCTGCTTCCGTCCCAACTGATCGACGGTGACCTTCAGTTTCTTCTTTTCCGTCCGAAGCAGGTTTTCTACACCAGCGTTCAAATTTCGCATGGTGGACTGCGAGGGGGCTTGCATTGGCGGAGGAATACGGGACTGGTTGGCCCGCTGAAAGTCGTAGATGGGCGTCAGCGTGTAAACATAGTAAAAATGCACTCCAAATTTAGGGATCTCTTGCGTTACGGCGAACTCCGTCGATATTTTGCCGCCGGTGAGACCGAACTGTGCCAACGGTGGCGGTGGTCTCTGAGCCAGTTCTTCATCGAGCAGCTTCTGGATGTCGGCGGTTTGGAATTCCTTTTGGAACGGTTCCAGCTTGTTGCCATCCACCGGACTGTTCTTGAAGGGGCCTACGATCCGTTTCTGCTGCAGAGTGATCAGCAGCAGGGTCATGAAGTGGTTGCGCCGTTCGGAATCTTCCGGGGACTGACATGCGGCCAATTTTCGGAGCCATTGCGCGGCAAGGACTCTGTCTGTAAGAGATTGAAGGGCACACATTTGGTCACGTGAAATTAATCAATTCTCCAGATGTAGAACACTCTACCTTCATTGTTGAGTTCCAAGATCAAAACTTTTGCAATTCGATAAAATAACTTGAAATTTTCTTCCAAATTTGGGGTTTCCATTCTGAAGTTAAATTCCGCTCCAAAAGGAAAAGACTACAGAAAAAATCCGAATGCTCCTCGAAGTGAAGAAGCTGCTGTCCAAAATGGGATCCTTGTAAAAAATGACCCTGTCAAGGACTCACTGCTGGGCAGTGCTTACTTCGATTGGCATCCAATCTTCCAACAATGTGATCGCATGATGACCCTATCACTAGGGGTGGGATATAGTGATTTAGGACTTATCGTGTTCTAATCAGCTAAAGAGGGACCACGGACCAGTATGAGGACCAATAGTCTTAGCAGTGTAGCGTAAGGCGCGTGGTTTATCAGCAAATTTTAAGGGTAACGAAATTTCCTTCCCGGGAAGAGTGGAGTGGATATATGGTTATCTGGAGAAAATTATTTCAGACGGCATTGTTTGTTACACTGATGGCTCCCTTCTGGAAGGTCCAGCAGGTGCTGGTGTTCTCGTGAGCTAAGGTTACATCAGTCCTACTCAATGGGTAGACACTGCCGAAATCTTTGCTCTTATGTGCGGAGTGCAATCAGCACTTCAGCAGCACGTAATGGGCAAAGTAATATACTTCTGTTCGGATAGCCAGGCTGCTATTAAAGCACTTGCTTCGGCCAATTGTAGGTCGAAGCTAGCTAAGCTATCGCTTGTAGATCTCAAATCGAGGAGCTGAATTCAGCAAACGCTGTTCACCTTGTATGGGTACCTGGCCATTCTCCCATCGCTGGAAAAAGAATGAATGATGAGTTCACTCGCATCACATGACTTCGTTTGTCCTGAGCCAGCTATTCCGGTATCGAAGTGTTGGATTAACCTTCAGATTCATACCTGGAGCTGCCACTCGGCACAAATAACACTGGAATAGCTTGGAGTCATGTCTTCAAATAAAATCGTATTGTACTGAGCCATCTCAAAGGGTGTGCGAAGTGTTTAACGAATCTGTCTAAGCAGAATTGCAGCATGCTGATGAAAGCGTTGACTGGTCGCTGACAACTCAGCTATTGCATGTCGAATATTCAGCAAGCTGATTCATTTGTATGTGATAGCTGTGAATCAAATTATGGATCTTCGTACCATATGATACGTAATTGTCCAGTTTTTGCGTAACTGCGTTTCCGGGTACTCGGTAAACACTTATTAAATGAAACTGACTTCAGAAACCTGAATATTTAGTACGTTCTGTTGCTCTTGACTCACTGTGGTAAAGACTTATAGGCTCTCTTTACGCGTTATGCGCCATCACAGTGCCCTTTTCAGGGGTTGTGATTCTGTACAACAACAAGTGAACTTCAATGTTTAACCACGGCTGCTGCGGAACAGCTCGATGTTGATTACGGAGCATTTTTACCCGTGTGGCATCAGGCTTTGACTTCCGAACGAACTTAACGAAGGTTTACTGACTTTTTTAAGAACTTGACACCAATGTAAGTGGAAGGTATTGTACGCATTTTTTTTTATTTGACATGCTTTAGTGAACCAAACCCATGTATGCGACACCTCAATTCACGGCTATCTAGGTAACATGATGAAAAGGTGGCAAGAAAATAGTCTCAGACCATTTCAGTGTTACGGAACCGATTCCGGGTATCCCGCCGGAAATGGTAAAATGTGAAATAGAATCAATACATGGCACATAGGGGTGATACACAAATTATGTCACGCAAAAACCGACCTTTTCAACCCCCCCTCCCCCCTACACAGCAAAAAAATGCTTGTGATATCACATCATTTTCGGTGCACATCAGTCACGTCGTAAAAGTGATGTACATATTACATCCCTTCTACGCAGCTAATAAGCCGCCGCAGCATGACAGAGGGTCTAGCAATCACTAGAACCGAATCGATAGATGAATCATATATAAATAAAATATTGGCATGGATTCGTACACTGATCCGTTGATTGTGAGGTATATCCCTTACCTCTCGGCTATTTCACCGAGTTGCAAGGTGGGTGATAAATATGATACTGTTTCTAGGTATCTGCTGGAATGGGTTTGTTGATACTTTCCGGTGCCAACCAGGGTGTACATCGTGAGTGTGATAAATGTTGGAAAACGATGTAACCGAATGAAATAACGTTCAAAAATGGTTACATCGCCAAAAATTACGCGCCTGGATATTACAAAATTATTTGCTGTGCGTCGTGAGCGGTCAATTATAAAAGGGAACCGAACCTATACATGCGACACATCAAATCGTAGCTTTTTCAATAACCTTATACAGTTACGTAATAACAGTATCTTAATAACAGTTAGCCAGCAAAAAGTCTCAGACCAAATTTGGGAGAACCGGTAGAGTTCCAGAACTGGTAACGAGTGCCTCACCGGAGGTGGTAAAACATAGAAGGGATCCAAAATCATACATGCGACTCATAAAATCGCGGCTTTTTAAATAGCTTGCCGAACGGTTACACAGCAAAAAAAATTCTTGTGATATCACATCACTTTCACTGCACATCAGTCGCGTTGTGAAAGTGATGTACAAACCACATCCTTTCCACGCAGCAAATAAGCCGCCGCAGCTTGAAAGTGAGTCTTGCAATCGCTAGAGCCGGAACGATAGATGTTTCATATATAAGTAAACTATTGGCATGGATTCGTCCACTGATCCGCGGATTGTGAGGCATATCCCTTGCCCCTCGGCTATTGCACCGAGTTGGAAGGAAGGTGATAAATATGATACTGCATCTAAGTATCCATTGGAATGGGTTTGTTGACACTTTCCGGTGCGAACCAGAGTGTACATGGTGAGTGTGATAATTGTTGGAAAACGATGTGTCCGAGTGCAATCACGTTCGAAAATGGATACATCGCCAGAAATTACGGCCTGGAAATCACAAAATTATTTGCTGTGAGCAGGAAAATAGCCTCAGATTACATCAGAAACTACCGGTAGTGATGCGAAACTGGTTCCGGGAGCATGCAGCGTGTCAAATGCCAGCGGCACATCAAATAGCGGAATTATAAAAGTGAACAAAATCAATGCTAGCTATTAATCAAAGCTTCTTGATAACCTAGTAAACGTTTGGTAAGATTAAAGTGAAGAAATGGTTGAAGTCTTTATATGCAAGAGAACAAAATCGTGACCAAGGTGAAGTGATCTGTGGTTGCGAATAAAGTGAATGAAGGTGGTCAAGCAGTCAACTACACTGAACGAAAACCCCATCCCGAAATCGACTGGTTTGTCCGACCATCCAGTCCAAATTACCAAAATCGTGTTATCGAATGACGAAACAGACATACGGCAATCATCCCAAACAGCGGATGACGATCATCTTATTCGCGTATGAGTCGACGCACGTCATTCCTTACCGAGCGCTTGAACGAGTCGGTCGACAGGTTCCCGGTCTCCACACGCGGCACTTGTTTGCAACAGTTTTATTATTTGATCTTTTTGCCCCACCGCACGTGTGGGTTTTTGATCAGTTTTGCTATCAAGTTATCCCCAATTAACAGTGCAAAATAGTGTCATAGGTGTGTGCGCTTAGTGAAGGAAGCGAACTAGCTTGACTTAAAGTCAACTAGTATCGTGCCACAGTGTTTAATTCGACATCACTATAAGCCAACAGTGGTCGATTCATTCCCGCACCAACAGCAGCAGAAAGGCAGCAGACGGCTCGGATTGTTTTCTACCTGCAGTGCGGACGGCTTGCTGCTGTAGCTACAACGAACATCGAACGGCTAAGTAGCACTTTTTTATTATCCATTCGCCCCCCATTGTGTTGAATTTGTTTTGCTCATCCAAACCAAAGTCGGTTCAAGGTTGCCCAGGCATATTTTCTGTCTCTCACCTAGTCCGAGTTTTGAACTCATATAGGGCGTTACAGAATAAGTATTGCAATCGGATATAAAATATTTTGCAGTTTTTTCCTTGATTTTTTTTTCTTGTTTTTTTTTTCTTCCATTATAAATTAAATTTACAAAGATTTGCTTCTGTTTCATTGACGTTTTACTCTTCTGCGGTTGATTTTTTCCCGCATGGACGTTTCAAATGGAGGCGAAACGCCTCCCAATGATATCATTGCTCGTACGCGGTTTTATCAGCCATCTTCGCCTGGACCTTGGGTTGTCTATTTCCGGCGCAAATGCAAACCATTGAATATGCTTTCGATTTCTCGAGAGCTGACGCGTAAGTATCCTGGGACCGTTATTCACCAAGTGAAAGCATCCAAGCTGCGTGTTACCGCACCTAGCTACAAAGCAGCAAATGAAATTGCTCAACACGAAGCGTTTACTGTTGAATACGCCGTCTATGTGCCAGCACGAGAAGTGGAGGTGGAGGGGAAGATCCTCGACGAAATGCTGACATGTGAGGACATCAAGACCGGCTTTGGTCGATTCAAAAATAGGTCAATTCCTGATGTGGCTATCCTAGACTGTAAACGCTTATCTAAGGTTTCCATGGAAGGAAATAAAAAGGTGTACTCGCCTTCAGCGTTTTTTCGAGTGACTTTTCCAGGTTCCGTCCTCCCGGAATTTGTTGTAATTGATGGTGGTTTTTACCCAGTGCATCTTTTTAGGCCGAAGGTTTTTAATTGTACCAAATGCAAGCAGTTTGGTCACAGTGATAGCTTTTGCGACAACAAGCCCCGTTGTGGCAAATGCAACCAAGCTCATTTGGAGGACTCTTGCACACAGGAAGCGGAAAAATGTAGCTACTGTGGCGGAGATCCACACGACTTGCAAGTTTGCCCGGCTTACAAAAGACGCATTCGAAATGAGAGTCGCTCTATCATAAAGCGCTCCAAACAGACATATGCGGAGATGGTGAAATCTTTTAAAACACCAGATTCCGTGTCTGAATCAGCTGTCCCAGTTGAAAATCCCTATCAGGAGTTGTCTTCCGATGATCAGGACGATGGCGAAACTGATGAGGGTGGATCTCTTTCGGAGGTACACGCACCTGGAAAAAGGAAGTCATCATCTTCCCCGGGATTGCGCCGAAAGGTCTTTTTAAAGTCTTCCCTCAAAAGTTTGCCTAATGTTAAAGGAGACGGGGTAAACTTAAAAACTCCGAAGAATCAGGTTCCTCCAGCTTCAGATCCATGTTGTAGCAAGAACCTGTCACCCCCGTCTCCGCCTGTTAAATACACTTCAAAGAGAAATAATCGGCAAGGTAGCAAGAAAAAAGCTACCAAAGTTCCTCGCAGTTCAAGTAAGCCTCCTAGACCCAAGCGAGGTCTGTTTACTTTTAGGGTTCTCGTGGATCGCTTATATAATGCCCTCAGCCTTCCAGAAACACTTAGAGGCATTATTGATATGTTTATACCTACAGTAGAAGAATATCTTCGGAATCTGACACAATCATGGCCCCTCCTTGCTGCGATCATATCTTTCGATGGATAATTCATCAAGTGAGGTACAAGATATGATCACTGTGCTACAGTGGAACTGTCATAGTCTAAAACCTAAATTAGATCTGTTTAAGTTTTTGATTCACAACTCTGATTGTGATATATTTGCCCTTTGTGAAACATGGCTTTCTTCTGAAGATGAACTCAACTTCCACGATTTTAACATTATACGCCAGGATAGAGATGACCATTATGGGGGAGTTCTTTTGGGGATCAAAAAGACTTACTCATTTTATAGAATTCCAATCGCGACTCATCCTGGCGTAGAAATCGTCGCTTGCCAAATAAACGTAAAGGGTAAAGAACTTTGCGTAGCTTCCGTTTACATTCCTCCAAGAATTTCAATCAACCGCCGTCATCTTTGGAATGCGGTTTCTGCACTATCACATCCAGTTTTAATTCTGGGTGATATGAACGCACATGGTACAGGGTGGGGCGAACCATATGACGATAATAGAGCGGCCATTTTCTATGATTTGTGCGACGATTTCAATTTGAACATTTTAAATACAGGTGAAGTGACACGTATTGCATCTGACGGCAAAGAAAGTCGTCTCGACCTATCACTGGGGTCAAGTTCACTATCATTCGATTGCTTGTGGAAGGTAATCGAGGATCCTCATGGTAGTGATCACTTACCCATTATAACCACCATAAAGCATAATAGTGAAAGGTCAGACCATCCAATTCAGGTTCCTTTTGACCTCACAAGGAATATCGATTGGCAAAAGTATGCAGAAGCGGTATCTTTTGGCATCGAATCATTCAATCCCCTCCCACCTTTGGATGAGTATCGATTCCTGTCTGAACTTATATATAAGAGTGCATTAGAATCACAAAAACGACGTGTTCCAAGTGCAACCTTCAAAAGAAGACCAGCCACACTAGACTGGGATGATGATTGCACCCAGTTGTATCTTAAAAAATCTGATGCTTTCAAAACTTTTCGTAGGCACGGTACCTCAGATCTTTATCAAGAGTACGCAAAGCTCGAAAGACAGCTGAGAAACCTGCTGAAAGCGAAAAAGCGTAGTTATTGGCGACACTTCATTGAGGGTCTCTCAAGAGAAACTTCAATGACAACGCTTTGGAGAGTGGCTCGCAACATGCGAAACCGCTCTTCTTCTAATGAGAGTGACGAATACTCCAACCGTTGGATATTCAGCTTCGCGAAAAAGGTCTGCCCAGACTCAGTCCCAGCACAACCGATTTCTTGGGAAACATCCCCAAGAGACGGTTCTCTGGACAGACCCTTCACTATGCTGGAACTTTCTATGGCTCTTCTTTCATCAAACAATTCCGCTCCGGGACGCGATATGATCAAGTTCAATCTTCTAAAGAATCTCCCAGATATCGCGAAAAGACGATTACTGGACCTGTTCAACTCATTCATGGAGAACAACATCGTTCCGCATGAATGGAGACAGGTCAAAGTAATAGCTATTCAAAAGCCTGGTAAACCAGCGTCTGATCATAATTCTTACCGCCCAATTGCTATGTTATCATGTTTAAGGAAATTGTTGGAAAAAATGATCCTATCACGACTCGATCATTGGGTCGAATCGAATAACTTGCTTTCAAATACACAGTTCGGGTTTCGCAAGGGCAAAGGAACAAACGATTGTCTAGCGTTGCTTTCTACAGATATTCAACTGGCCTTTGCGGAAAAGGAGCAACTGGCTTCAGTTTTCTTGGATATTAAGGGCGCCTTTGATTCAGTTTCCATAGGAATATTGTCAGAAAAACTGCACAATAGTGGACTTCCAGGAATTTTAAATAATTTCTTGTATAACTTGCTGTCAGAAAAACATATGAGTTTCAATCTCGGACAACTGACAACTTCCAGAATTAGTTACATGGGCCTACCCCAAGGCTCATGTTTAAGTCCCTTGCTTTATAATTTTTACGTGAAAGACATTGATAGTTGCTTGGAAGGACAATGCACGCTAAGACAACTTGCAGATGATGCTGTGGTTTCTCTAAAAGGCCCACACGCAGAAATTTTGCAAAGACCATTGCAAAATTCTCTAAATAATCTGTCAATCTGGGCAAGAGATTTAGGGATCGAGTTTGCTCCGCAAAAAACTCAATTGGTTGTGTTTTCTAGAAAGCGGAACCCAGCCCAACTGAAACTCAATCTTTTGGGAATAGAAATCGACCAGTCTTTGACTTCGAAATACCTTGGGGTCTGGTTTGATTCAAAAGGCACTTGGGGTACCCAAATCAAGTATTTGGTGCAAAAATGTCAACAAAGGATCAATTTTCTACGCACAATTACCGGAACATGGTGGGGTGCTCACCCGGAAGACCTCATAAAACTTTACAAAACGACTATTCTCTCTGTTATTGAGTATGGCTCTTTCTGCTTCCACTCAGCAGCAAACTGCCACCTAATAAAGTTGGAACGAATTCAATACCGTTGTTTGCGTATTGCTCTCGGCTGTATGCACTCAACGCATAATGCGAGCCTTGAGGTCCTGGCAGGGGTGAAACCTCTCCAGAACCGATTCTGGGAGCTCTCGCTAAGGTTACTTATCAAGTGTGGAGTGAGCAACACACTTGTCATTGAAAACTTCGAAGAAATGCTCAGTCTGAACACTCAATCAAAATTCATGAGAATCTATTTGTTCTACATGTCATCTGACATAAGCCTACCAAGTTATAATCCTCCCCGTGTACACTTCACCAATGACAGTTCCTCTGTTAAATACGATCTGTCCATGAAACAAGCTATTCATGGAATACCAGATCAACTTCGATGTATATCTATTCCTCGCATTTTTAACGAAAAGTACCAAAATGTCAATTCCTGTAAGAGACTCTTCACTGATGGGTCTCGCATAAATGGATCCACTGGTTTCGGTGTTTTCAATGAAAATTTCACCGCCTTCCGCAAACTTCAGGAACCTTGTTCGGTTTATGTTGCTGAGCTGGCAGCAATCAACTTCGCTTTGGGGATGATTTCCAACATGCCCGTAGACCATTTCTTCATCTTCTCGGATAGCCTTAGTTCGATTGAGGCACTCCGGTCGATGAAACCTGTTAAACATTCATCTTACTTTCTTACAAAAATAAGGGAGCAGATGGGTGCACTGGTCGAAAGATCATACAAGATTACCTTTGTATGGGTCCCCTCGCATTGCTCAATTTATGGCAATGAGAAGGCGGACTCTCTCGCAAAGGTGGGCGCACAGGAAGGTGAGATCTATGATAGAAGAATTTCACATGATGAATTTTTCCATTTTGTTCGCCAGAGTTCTCTTCAAAGTTGGCAAAATGATTGGCGAGATGGCCAGCTGGGACGGTGGTTACATTCCATTATTCCTAATGTTTCTTTGCGAGTGTGGTGGTATGGTCTGGATGTAAGTCGCAATTTCATTCGCGTGATGTCAAGACTTATGTCCAACCATTACTCGCTAGACGCGCATTTACACAGGGTTAACCTCGCGTTGAGCAATGTTTGTACTAAGTGCGGTTCCGGTTATGATGACATCGACCACGTAGTTTGGCAATGCCCGGATAATGACGCCTCCAGAGCGCTACTTTTGGATACCCTTGAGGCCCGAGGTAGACAACCCTTTGTCCTTGTGAGAGATGTGTTGGGGACCCGCGATGTCACATACATGGGATGTATTTTCGACTTTCTCCGCTCTGCTGGTATAAAAGTTTAATTTGCTTGTGTTTTCTTCTCCAGTTTTTTTTTTCTCTGTTTTGTCCTCTTTGTGTTACCAAGCTGCTCCTGACCATCCGGAAGACCAAGTCCCACAACAAGTTGGTACCAACACCACAAGGCACCGAATACGCTAGTAAGATGCGATTCACCCCCGGATGACCAGCAGTGAAACCTTTGGCCCAATCCTTACCCTGTCCATCCCTCAAAATGTGACCTTCTCACCTCGAGCTGCCACGAGTACCCTGGCTTCCACCCATTACTAACAGATATCATTAAAAAGTTATTACTCTGTATAATGTATACTATTAAGTACAAAGAAAGATCCTCGGCTCCGTAAAGCGTTATACGCGATTGAGCCCCAAATAAACGAACTAGATAAAAAAAAAAAAAAAAGAGTCGACGCACGCTATGTGAATGAATATTAGTTGCAGAGCGAAGGCCACACAGATGCACCGAGTTTATTCATCGATAGCGTAACAAGTTCCTTGATCGTGACACCCGGGACATTGACGATTTGTATTCGCATGTCCTATCCTGGACATGTCATATTTTTTGATACTTTTTTTCGAAAAAGATAGCGGTGACATTATTGTTATCAATCGCTAAAAAACAAAGTTGCTCGACCATATGGTCGACATTCTATTTTCAAATCGCTGTCATCCGGTTTAAAGATGACATCATTTGGCCGGCGGACCATACGGTTTCCGACCGAATATCGTTAAGGGGCGTGATCGTATCGCCTCTCAGTCGATCTTGGGCGGGGGGTTTCGTTCAGTGTAAGAGGTCTGAATTTTTCAGCTCTGTTTTGTCATTGAACATGGTGATGGTCAAACTGCGCCTAAAACTCTCCGTCATCAACAATGTACGGTACCGGCGACCGCCACGGTACAACCTAGAGCGACTGAAGCAACCGGATGTCGCCTCAGCATACGCGCAGAATCTCGAAGCCGCGTTGCCAGACGAGGGCGAGCTCGATGAGGCCCCTCTAGAGGACTGCTGGAGTACAGTGAAAGCAGCCATCAACGACACAGCCGAGAGCACCATCGGGTACGTGCAACGGAATCGACGAAACGAATGGATCGACGAAGGTACAGAACGGTTTTGAAGGAGAAGAACGCAGCGAGGACGGTAATGCTGCAGCAAGGGACTCGACAGAACGTGGAACGTTACAAACAGAAGCAGAAACAGCAGACCCGCCTCTTTCGGGAGAAAAAGCGCCGCCTGGAAGAAGCAGAGTGTGAAGAAATGGAACTGCTGTGCCGTTCCCAAGAAACACGGAAGTTGTATCAGAAGCTCAACGCATCCCGCAACACTGAGCGAAAAATTCACTTAAATTCTACTGGAAATCTTAAGTAGATTTTTTCCATCTAACTTTACATTTGAAACTTAAATGATTAGTAAGTGAAAATATTCTACTGAAAAAATCCAATAAAATTTAAGTGAAATTTTTCACTGCCAATTCATATGAATTTAAAATATATTTTTAGTATGATTTCACTTGTTTTTGCTCTTATTATTTTATATTAAGGTAAATTCAAAAATATGGTTCATCTTCGTGCCATCGGAGACCACCAAATGGTTCCCTTGATAAAGAGGAAACATTTGAATTCACAGAACATATTGCCACACTCATGCATGGTTCGTTAGTGATGGCTGACAGCTACATGCTTATATTTTGCATACTTTCGACTGCAGTAAAATACACCTGAAAACCATATACAATTTATAATACGATACAGTGCGAAATTTCCAATAATTTTCCATTGGAGATTCACTATACTTTCATGCGGGTTTCACTTAACTCTTGTGAACTCACTGAAAAATTGTGTTTTGAACGGTTACTTGACTTTTTCCAGTGAAATCAAAATGAAATTTCCTCTCAGTGAACGGCATCGTGCCGCGATCCGAAATATGCAGGGATAAAGACGGAGGCCTCTTGACCGTCGGACGTGAGGTGATCGAAAGGTGGAAGCAGCACTTCGATCAGCACCTGAACGACGTAGAGAACGTAGGCACGGGAGCTCACGGCAACGGAGGAAAGGCAACGGACGACGCCAGTGCAGCGGAGGACGGAAATAAACCAACTCCCACGCTGAGGGAAGTTAAGGATGCCATTCACCAGCTCAAACCCAACAAAGCAGCTGTTAAGGATGGTATCGCAGCTGAACTCATCAAGATGGGCCCAGAAAAGTTGGCCACCTGTCTGTATCGGAGGAGCGGAAAGAAGGGGTAATCTGCCCCATTCACAAGAAAGGCGACCATTTGGAATGTGAGAACTTCAGGGCGATCACTATTTTGAATGCTGCCTATCCCAGATCATCTTCCGTCGTCTGTCACCTAAAACGAATGAGTTCGTGGGACGTTATCATGCCGGCTTCGTCGACAGCCGGTCGACAACAGACCAGATCTTTACCGGACGACAAATCCTCCAGAAATGCCGTGAATAACAACGCATCACCTGTTCATCGACTTCAAAGCGGCATACGACAGTATTGACCGCGTAGAGCTATGGAGAATCATGGACGAAAACGGCTTTCCTGGGAAGCTGACTAGACTGATTAACACTTATGTGGCCGGCAGAGTACCCGGGTACCTTTTTCAATTTCAAATCTCGATATTTTAATGGTTATTGAGACTAGGATGTTGGAACCCTGTTAGATCTTAGAACTCGTGAATATACATCTATTAATGGGGTTGACCGAATTTTAAAGTGAGGAGAGGCTCCTGCATTTTTTTTATTACGTGGAAGGCCGGCAGGGTGCTCGGGTACCCACGAAATTGGAATGATCATATCTCCGTCAATTTTTCATCGATTTTGGAAATTTTTAGCTCATTCAACCCAGAAACTCATCATCTATCGGGAAAATATTTGGTTAGACCGATCTAATCACCGTGGTTTTCGGAAAATCCATATTTTTGGGAGCATGTCCTTATACCATATTGAAACCCACATTGTTAAGGCTAGGATACCTTAAAGTGTTTATGGTCAACCATGGCCCCACGGGAAGCGTGTTTCGAAATCACAGTTTCAAAGTCAACACGTTTTATGATTCCAGGCCGGTCAGATACAATATGTCAAAGCAATTTTACGATGCTTGGTACCGAAATTGCTACTAACCTACCGAAAATCCCGTATATTGTATTGTATAAAAACATGGATCCGTAAATCCGGATTTTCCGGTACCTATGGTGATCGGACCGCTCCAACCAAATACGATCTCGATGGATAATGAGTTTCTGAGTTGCGGGTACCCTGCCGGCCTTCTACGGGTGTTTTTTTTTGCTGGCCACACTACGGTTAAAGCAATGATAGACGGTGTGCAAAACTGCGTAAGGGTTTCGGGTGAACTATCCAGTTCATTCAAATCTCGCCGGGGACTGCGACAAGGTGACGGACTCTCATGCCTACTCTTCAACATCGCTCTGGGAGGTGTGATGTGACGAGCCGGGCTCAACAGCCGGGGAACGATTTTCACAAAATCCGGTCAATTTGTGTGCTTTGTGGACATAGGCGAAACTACCGGGGGTGCCGGAGGTGCCAGGCACCCCCTAGAATTTGAAAGCATTGCTGTGAGATATGGAGAGCTGAATGATGAATGAACGAACTAATGAATATTTGTTTGAGGTGCACCCCCTGGCAAAAATCCGTAGTTTCGCCCATGTTTGTGGACGACATGGATATTATTGCCAGAACATTTGGTACGGTGGCAGAGCTGTACACTCGCCTGAAACGCGAAGCAGCAAAGGTTGGACTGGTGGTGAATGCCTCAAAAACAAAGTACATGCTGGTAGGTGGAACCGAACACGACCGGATCCGTCTGGGTAGTAAGTAATGTTACGATAGACGGGGATACTTTCGAGGTGGTGGAGGAATTCGCATACCTCTGATACTGACGACTGACAACAACGTGAGCCGCGAAATTCGGAGGTGCATCATCAGCGGAAGTCGAGCCTACTACGGGCTCCAGAAGAAACTGCGGTCGAAAAAGATTCACCCAGGCACCAAATGCACCATGTACAAAACGCTAATAAGACCGGTGGTCCTCTACGGGCAAGAGACATGGACCATGCTCGAGGAGGACCTGCAAGCACTCAGAATTTTCGAGCGACGCATGCTAAGGACGATCTTTGGCGGTGTGCAGGAGAACGGTGTGTGGCGAAGAAGGATGAACCACGAGCTCGTTGCACTTTACGGCGAACCCACAATCCAGAAGGTGGCCAAAGCCGGAAGGATACGGTGGGCAGGGCACGTTGCAAGAATGCCGGACAACAACCTTGCAAAGCTGATGTTTGCAACTGATCCGGTTGGCACAAGAAGGCGTGGAGCGCAGAGAGCACGATGGGCGGACCAGGTGGAGCGTGACCTGGCGAGCATTGGGCGCGACGAGAGCGGCAGCCACAAACCGAGTATTGTGGCGTACTATTGTTGATTAAGTCTTGTCTTAAATGTGATGTTGAACAAATAAATGTATGAATGTATGGAGAAGGTAAACTACCATCTAGTATGTGTATTTCAACGCAAATTGGTAAGTGCTCTGAGTTATTTACGTCCAATTTAGTTTACGGACATCGCCCCTCCGCCAGACCACCACCCCACCCCACTATGGGGCGGGTCCATACAAACAGGTGGCCAAAAATATTTTCGCGTCAATTTCATAATGTCTTGCTCCTATTCGTAGGGTTTATGCCTGAAAAATATGAAAAACATGTTGAACAGGTTGTTTTAACACGACAGTTTCAAACAGCATGAAATAATAAGGGCATTGCATGCTTTTAGGCGTATAAGGATTTTTGTTACCATTTACAAAATGCATCCAAGACCAGATTTAGACTGCACTATGGTTGATCTACCGAGGGAAGTGGCCATGACAACCAAATGTTTCCTCAGAGGTTTTTAATGGCCAATTGGGAGATTTTATATAGCAATATCTCATTCATCGCCGACAACTTGATTGGAATTGCAGAATAGCAGCTAGTAGCAGCCAAATTTGATTTCAATGTCTCCCAGGGATCCTAAACAAAGACATAGAAGTAGTCCCGAAGCGAAACATTGCGAAACTTTTTTTGTATGAAACTGTTTGTATGAGAAAAATTTGATTTTTTAATGTAGCACCATTTAATACTTTTACAATCAACATTTCAACGTCTGATATATCATTCGACAGGTTTATAAACAACCTTCAAGAATCTGCTTTAAGGTGAAACGGTTCGCTGTGTTATTTTTTTCTATTTTGTCTCTCTTTCTAACAATTTGCCTTGCGATTTTGAAGATGGTAATCTCGAGTTCTATCTCACTCAAGATGCTGAAAACCAATCAGCATATGCACTGCAAGTAAGCATACACAATGATAGGTTTTTGATGCAAAATATGAAGTATAATCTGAGATGACCATCTTAGTAGCAACAGAGCAATGGCGGACATTTCCTCGACCGTCCCGTTCGCCCTTAAAAGTTCAACTTTTTTCATTTAAAAACACATAAAAATGATGGAGGAATCCGCTCGATTTCCGTTCAATAAATTTATTATGTTCCATTCTCATTTGATCAAATTATATCAATACACAGGATATGAGTACCCTTCTTCAGCCTATGCTTCTATCTTCATCCTATTCCAAGAACAGATCATTGAAGCATCGATTGTTTCCGCTTTGTTTGTTATCATGTATGCTCGCTCACTCCTAACAAAAAATACAAAAATGAAAAACAAAACAAATAGTGCTTATTTGCTTTGTTTTCGATAGAACGAAAATGGGAGCACTTTGCTGAAGTAGGATTCCATTCGCCTACCCATCACACATAATGATTTACACATCACCTTCTCATCTCAATCCCTTCCATATCGGATTGATTCCATTTGCCTGCCGGCCATTTCCTGGTGCCAATTAGTTTAATTTGTACAAATTGCATTGAAAGTCCATCTAAATTATCGTAATTAACCTCACTCGATATGCGAATTCATTTCAATTAAAATTACTAAATAACCACCAGCTGGGGTAGACCGTACCGAACCGGGTGAGAGCCATAAACTCACCACCGACCGCACCGCCATCCTTTGGAACGGGAAACAGCCATCAAAAGGGACTGCTGCACTGCTGCAACCCTTCGACTCAACAAAAGGGGGTCGCCCGGAGGAAAAATGCGCAACAAAGTGCATTGGAGGCCAACCATAGAGAAGGCTAGCTAGCGACGAGGCAGGAGGAGGCCATTTGCATATGAACCATATAACGGCCCGACCAACTCAGTGAATTACATGGGGGTGAAGCAGTCCGGTGGTGGAGAGGTCAAACAGAAGAGCCACACAGAGCTGATAAAGGCCAGACATAATCGTACGTGTAAATGTACACGAGCGCAACCACGTGGTAAATTTAAAATAGAGGGTTTAATTTTGCTCTGGCTGCTGCTGCCACTATATTGTGTTGGGTTTCTTCAGCATGGTTACATTTGGGTACAGCGTAGACGGGATTTCACAAACTGGTACTTGAACTATTTACAGAAAAAGTATCAGAGTTGAATGTTTCTGAAATCAACAGACCACTGTAGAACCCTCGTCGGTGCACCGACCGTCAGTCTAGACCGCAAAATTGTTTTTCGCTGGCAGCAAGGATTACTGCAACATGGAAAAGGGATCTCAATGAGATTTGCCACGGGGCTTTTTGCTGTTTGGTCGCTACAGTTGGAATATTTTCAAAAATAATATTATGATTCTTGTACAGCTTCGGCTCGTGGTTTGATATTACTGCATGCTTGCAATACCAGCTACCGTATGTTTCACACTTGAAGCCCAATTATGTAGACATGGAAGTTGGTGCGCTATGATCATTTTTTTATTCCAGTCTGCCCTCGGTTTAAATATGAATCGTCGCCGCCACCGGTGTCAATTACAATTTGCCGAGAAATTCAGCAAAACGAAAGCGTGTGAGGTCAAAAAATCAAATTATTTCATTTACTGAACCGAATCCGGACGAGATGCAAATTGTGGAAAGTGTGTATGCGGAATGTAAATATGCACCGAATGACCATCGCCTGGATCGAATGAGTTCTGAGAGAAATAATTATTAAGTTATACTCGATAGCACTTTGATACGAAAACAAGCGTTTAATTTTATACCATTTCGGGAACATTGGAAAGACAAACATGTATGGAAAGATAATTAAAGTTATTTGTTCCAGATTTGCATGAGGTTTCGTGGTAAAATTTGTTCAAATAGGTGATTTCTATCTTATACCGTCTGTCACATTTTTGCATCATTTATTAACTATCTTTTTCCGATTGTTTTCCATCCCTGGCTTTTGGCTTTTTTATCTTTTTACTGTTTTATAAATCATTTTCTGACTTGTTCTTGTTACTAATAACCTCTTGTTTTTATCTCTTAACTTCCATCTTCTGTCGTTATACTTCGTCTTCTATTTTCTATTTATTTCATACTTCTAACTTTTATATTCTAGCTTTTTGCTTATAGTTTTAAGATTATTGTATGCATCTTTTATGTTTTATCTTACATGATTTATCTTATGTTTTCTATTTTTTTATATTTTGTCTATTCCGTCTAATATTTTTTTTTGTTTTTACATCAAGTCAATTACTTTGTTATTTACACTTAACAACTGATGAGTACTGATCGATAATCAAATTGAATCTGCATCACAATTCAAATAAGAAACTCTATATTTCTTTTAACCCACCCAATCAAACATTAAGCACCCAGCTTAGGAGTCATCTCATCCACGAACCGCACGTTACTCACCGTTAGTTGTACCCACTTACGCCTACCGTTGCAGCCAGTTGAGCTATCCACCACCAGCAACGTAACTCCAGCACCGACCATCAGAGGGCATCCACACAGAGAGTACAACCATCCATTCATAAACACGATCCATCAATTTTGGTGTTTCCTTTTCTTCCCATTTCCTCCCCGATCATTGGTGTTTGCATTTTATTTATACGCCAGAGCCACCACCGTTTCACGGCGATGATGGTAGGTAGGGGAACAGAGCCCAAAATGCCAAGATGGGGTAAAATGGCCCAACTCATAAAATCATTCCTGAATGGGACTTGATCATTGCTGTAGGTGAATGGTGTCAAGATATGTTTGCATTAATCATTCTTCTAGAAGCTAGGTCACCAAACCTACGGAAAATCTTTTGATTTCCCAATGAAAATTGGCAACTTCCGGTTTTTCGTGCTTGCAATTAAGGTTTTTGGGTGATTTTATTACCAGCCAAGTGTTTCCAAGGAGATTGAGGCACCCATGGAGGCGCATGGTTGTTGATGTCTACGCTATCCATGTTAGGGGTCATTCAAATATGACGACCATCGTTTGGCGGCGAAAGGGGTGACACTCCATGTATTGAGTATATGAAAAAAAAACGCGACAGAGGAATGAAAGTGAGTCGAAAATGCCAGAAAACTGATGGACGTAATTTTTGAATGTTTTCATGAAGTGGCATCTTACCCCATGGCAGGTGGCCTTTTTGCACCACTTCCGTTTTACGAACCAGTTTTTGAAATCGCTTTAAATCGATGAAAATGCAATAATTCAGTGAATATTTTTGCTGAAGCATCGAGCAAATATTGTCTAGTTGCTGTTACCACTTTGAAAGTCTAACAAATGAGGCTTTATATCATTGAAAACGATGAAAGTTTGAAAAATGGCATATTACCCCACTTTCCCCTATACATCGTCATCGTCATTAGCGATAGCATAAGCTTTATATTTGTATGGTAAGTAGGTAAAGCATAATAAAGCACAACTTAACGGTCAATTTAAAGCTGCTCGTGTACATATGGTTGGTATATGGTATAGTTTGAAGGACGATTAATTTTTATTAACAATTTTATGATTTTTTTTATTTCATTATTTTTAGCATCCCTAAATTTCTATATTTTTTTTCTCAAAGCTCGAAGCATTTGATACAAAAATGTTTTGCATTTATTTTTTGAATATTGTTGCAAGACTTAGATTATAAATACATATTATTGTCTATGAAACTTTTTTTTCAAAATAGAAGAAGAAGAAAAAGAAAATCGGGTCATGCACTGTTCCTTTTAATTCCACTAAGAATTTGCACCCTTTCTCAGAAACGCATTTCGACCTCAACTCTAAGTTCGTCTTCAGTGTCTTGTACTATGATGGAATGATAGGAGAAAATTTTTATATACGTACATTGTCGCTATAATATTAATAAACAATATCATCGAAATGATGATCAAAACTTCAATTTTATATGGTTAAAAAAAATTAATCCGGTTTAAAAGACATTACAATCCATTTTGATATAGGGGAAATAACCTATTCTCGGCCGTTTTGTTCTCTTCGTCTTAGGGTTTTTTTTAAACCTATTGAACTCAGAGTTGGTCTCAAATCCTTCCCAACTAAGCTGAATTATATCGCCAAGTTTCAGATAATTTGGCTGACAAAAACCTCCCATGACGAAGAAAAAAAACCTGCCGATAATACCCATTGTCACCCTATGTATATTAGACCTGGCTATGTATCAGTAAAAAATATAAAAAGCACTGTTGAAAATGCTTTGACATCCATGTGCAGAACAAAACATGTGCTCGATGAACGAATTGAGACTTGAATTATGAAAAGAAATCCACGTACTCCGGTGAGACTCGAACTCACGACTTCCAATTCGCTAGACGGGCGCTTCTATTGCTTCAAGCTACGGAGTTACTCGACTATATCCGTCGCTAGCAGGCCTAGAACTGAACTCGATTCCACAGTCGCACATGGTTATCTTCTTTTCACAATCCAAACCTCTAGCGAATTGGGAGTCGTGAGTTCGAGTCTCACCGGAGTACGTGGATTTTTTTTTTTTCATAATTCAAATCTCAATTTGTTCATCGAGCACATGTTTTGTTCTGCACATGGATGTCAAAGCATTTTCAACAGTGTAATTTCTCACATGGCTTGGTCAGCCAAAGCAAAATCAAGAAATTGACATTCAAAGTATGATTTCCTAGAAAAGAAAACAAAAACATAAAAACTCAAACTATTCATTTTTATTCATTCTGCAGTCTGCTGCCAAAAAAAATTGACACACGTAAAACCTTAAGTTTTAAGGCATTAATGTGTTGGAAAATAAACAAATTTAAAATGACAAATAACGAAAAAATCATTGTAGTTCTTGGGCGATTTTAACCTCCGTATCCTTAATTAGCTAGACAGGACGCGTGAGCAAACTTGGCCGCCCAACAGGCAAAATTCTTCGGAGATGAAAGCCAAACAGAATTCATTGTCCACCTCTCCCTGCGCTCTTCTTCAAAGCTCACCATCCTCTTGGGTCCATCTTACGGGCTCTGGGAGTGCCTACGAGCAACGATGAGAACATGTTAAATATTTTAAAATTGTTGCGTTACTTTTTTCCATTTCAATGTGTCCATTTTCCAGCACAATTGTGCCTTAGAATTTCAGGCTGTGCATTGAACTCCGAAAAACAACATTCTAGTTGAAACATAATTGTTGTTGATCACAAAGTGATTTGATGTACTGAACTTGAAGTGCACTCAATTACATTGCATTGTATTTATTATTACTATTAAGAATAACATATTTATCAATATAAAATAATGAACTGCTCTTGAGATGCTACTGTTTAAATCATTGTTGATCACTCAACTCGCCTATTTTCCACTGAATGTAAGATATTGAGCTTCATTTGGATCCGATTGATCAGTGTTATTTATTTCATTACTTATTTTTAGCCAAGAATTTGGAAAAAGGAAAACTGTTTTGAGTTATTTCCATTTTTGAAATATTTCTCAGAGAGGAACCTCTTCATAATCACACGACACGACGCGGAAACAGGACATAACACTTTTTGTTCTTACAAATAACGAAAAAAGGATATAAATTTACCTTTTTCAACGACCGGTTTCGGGTTTGTTGTCACCCATCATCAGGACGATGATGTCCTGATGATGGGTGACGACGATGTCCTGATGATGGGTGACAACAAACTCGAAACCGGTCGTTGAAAAAGGTAAATTTATATCCTTTTTTCGTTATTTGTAAGAACAAAAAGTGTTATGTCCTGTTTCCGCGTCGTGTCGTGTGATTGTGATATAGTTCTTACGTTGCACTAATCTCAAAAATATGAGTGAACCTCTTCATCTTTTCCAAAACGTTATAATGAATAAATTAAAACTGAAGGCTCTTGCAGAAGTTATTCATTTCTAAGCCAGAATCTTCAAATGTCCTTACCAAGCCGGAAAAGAGGAATCATCATCGTAATAGAATTTCGAAGACTAAAAATAAAAGAAAAAGAAAAAAAAACAAAGCATATTTGGAATTTCAAGTAGAAAATCATGCAATAATTTGAAAACCGGAAAGTGTTTACTTCCAAGAATATCTCCAACAGATACTTGATCAGTGTTGCCAGCAATCAAATCTAGTCTACTTTACACATACACAGCCATTCATTGGAAGAATCCTGGAAAATGGTAAAATCGAATACTTCTACCATTTTTCTTTTCATTATCATTATACTTGCAAGGCATTGGAGATGTACTGTCGGGATATAGCAATCACCGACTCCCACCGAGTTCAACTTTGAGCAGCGGGCGAGAGCGAAACACGCCACACCATCTGGCAACACCCCTTCCCTTGCCGCTACACACCAACACATGCAAGTCGGGCTCTCTACCGACGGTGCCAGCAGAGTGTGAATCATTCCAGTTTCAACCGTGTATCGAGCAGTGGCGTAGCTAGGAATTTGGGGGCCCGGTGCGGAAGCAAATTGGTAGGCCCCCATGAAAATTACATAATATGTACATATTTTACAACGATAAATCTATACATTTGACTGTCGAATAATCTCACTGTTATATTTTGTACAAATCTTTGAAAAAATCTCGCTTTTTGTACTCAATATTCTAGTGATGCTGGCAAAGGAGGTTTAAAAATTATCTATCTTATCTTATTTTCTGTTTTCCTTTATGATTTTTTTCGGGAGCGTGAGATTTTTTTTTATAAGAATGATGCTGAAAATGTTTTAACAATTTATTTAGAAATTACACCAAATAATCATTTATAAACGCTTTCAAAGATTGCTTTACTTTTTTCTTTAAGAAATTTTTCTTAAAGAATAATTTGTATTCAAGAAACTTTTAAGTTGTAAATGCAAGGATATCATTCAGTATTGATGAGGAATGATATTATTATAATTAGCCTTATTAATGAGGCTTTCAGTCCCTTGGCTGGTTCACCTCAGACATGCAGGAATGTTTTCAAAATACTACAGAGTAATTCAAAAGATTCTTGCAAAGGCTTCATCGAGTATTTCTCGAAATATTAGTTCAAGAATCTATCAATTATATTCTGAGGATTCATCTAGAAGATCATCTAAAGAATTCTTTCAAAATTCCAGAAAAAATACTACAAAAAATCATCAATGATTCATTTAGAACCAGATGTTCTTCCAATAAATTGCATCGGGATTCCCTCAGAGGAAGAGAAGCCCTTCTAGGGTTTCTTTAAACATTATTCCGTTTCTTTCAGAGAATCCTCTTAATATTCCTTTGGTGATTTTCCATAGATTCTTCAAGTATTTCTCAATTCTTCCCTCAAATAACTCTTTTAGATATTTCTCCAATAATTAAACTTGGAATTTCCTCAAGCATTCATCACTTATATCATAGTGTCCTTTTAAAGATTTCTTAAGAATTACTTCCTAAGATTACTTCAGAAATCCCACCAAAAATTCCCTTTTCCAAAAAAAATCTTCAAGGATTCTTCAAAAAGTTTCTCTAAGGTATTACTAAGAGATTCATCATAGAATTTCTCCATTAATTAAACAAAATCTCCAAGGATTTCTACTAAAGAAATTGAATTAATTAAATTAAATTAATTAAATTAAATTTTTAGATGGACTTCTGTAGGAGTTCTGTAGGAATTCTTTCGAAAAATCCTTCTGGATTTCCTCTAACGAATTTTTCAATATCCATCAACTCTAGGAGTTTTCTCAAGAGTTCCTTCAGGAATTTTTGCTAGTATTCCTCTGGGCACTCTTCAAAAAAAATCTATTTCTCCAGAATTTATGATTGATTTAATTATTACGTTATTTTTTATATAATCCGTGCTCACTTCTAACAAATATACAAAAATAAGAAACAGAACAAAAACGCTTCATTCCATTGTTTTGAGTGGGATAAAAATGGCAGCGTAAATGGCTAAATAGTAAAGAAACAGATATCCTATCTTATCAAAACAAATAACTTCTCCAGAAGTCTCTCCAAGAATTTAGGAAATGTTCTAAGGTTATTCAAAATTCTAAAGGATTTCCTTTAAGGCAGCCTTTAGAAATTGCTCCCAAAATTCCTTCAGGATTTTTTCCAGAGATTTCTTTAGTAATTCTCTTGTGATTTGCCCGAAGATTCGTTCAGATTTTATTCAAGTATTCTCTTAGAGTTTCTTCAATTGATTTCATTCATTCATTCCTAAACTGATTTTTCCAGGTATTTTACAAATAATTTTGTACAAGAAATCTTTTGGGGTCTTTTTATGCAAGGATTTCCTCATGTATTTATTTAATTACTACTGCAAGGGCTTTCCGGAGATTCTTACACAAATTCCTCCAAGAAATTCCACAGGAATTCCTCCAGGGGATGCATTGACTGTTTTTGCTAGATTTTTTTTTAGAAATTCCTCTAATAAGCCTATTCAAGGATTGATAAATTCCTCCAATGAATACTTTACAAACTCAAAAAAAAAACAAAAGAATTCTTTCAATTCTCACAGAAATTAATCCTAGAAATTCTATAGAAATTTCTTCATACATTTTTAGGAAATTGTTTGTGATCTCTTCTGGTAATCTTAATTTTTTGGAAATTCTTCTGGTAATTCTCTTGAGATTTTTCTCGGTCGTTCCGTTGTAAATTCGTGGATTTATTTTTAATTTGCAAAGATGTATCTCATAGAACATCAAAAGTAATAACAGACGAAATTTAATAAAGAATTATCAGAAGAAATTTACAGAGGAATTACCAAAGAAGCTTTTAAAAGTTGCCACTTAAATTTACAAACGAATCGACTAATTAATTTTCAAAGTACCTGTATGTGTCTCTGACAGGTTTTGGGCCGCTGATTCCGAATCCGGGCTCAGATTTGTTTCAGGACGCCACAATTTTGAGCTATACCTCAATTTATAGGGCAAAATATGCGATTTTGGGCTTTTTTGACTGCAAGCCGTTAAACATGGAAATATTTTTTTTAAGTAATTAAAAGGTAAAATGGTCAATTAACATCTAAATTTACGACTCACGCAAAATATTTCGTTTTATCAAATCAAATTTGAAAGATTTAAGCATTTTATGTTAATATGTAAACTTGCATGCAATTTTTGGAGGGTGGTTTGTATCGTACCTAACATAACCGCGGCCCAAAATCTGTCAGAGACACATTAGTTTGCTCTTGAAACAGACCAAAAGTTAATTTTTGTTACGCTGTGCTATTGAAAGAATTACAATAGTAATTGTCAGGTATATGAGCAAAGGGACTGCTGGTAGAACTTTTAGAGAAATTGCTGAATCCCGTAATAAATTTCCAAACCCAAAGAATTTCAAAAAGTTCTGTCAAAGATATTTTCAAAAATAATAACCAAATTCAACTTTGAATATTATTGCCGAGAAATTCCAAAAGAGTTATGCCGAAATAGTTTTCAAAAACATTTGCAGAGCAAATTTCAAGAATACTCTTATAGGAACTTTCGGATCAAAACCAATCAAAGCATTTCCCAAGAATTTGCCAAAAAAAAACGCCAAAAGATATTTGAAAGTTTTTTTTAGGTAACTCACAGAAAACTCGCCGAATAAATTACCAAAAAATGCCAAATGAATAACCCAATCAATTCCCGTAGGGATTGGCATAGAAGTTTCCAGAAAAATGTTAAAGTTATTCCAAAAGTTATTACCAGAGGTTTTCTCAAACGAATTGTCAAAAAAAAGTCAGTGAAAAGTTGCAGACGGAATTCCCAACAGAATTTTCCTAGAAATAGAAATCCAAAGAAGTTCGTAGAAATAAAAATCAGAAGCCATTTTTGTAGCATTTCTGAGAATTAGTTGAAGAAGTTTCCAAAGGAAATGCCTAACAATTAATCAAATATATCGTCAAAGGAAATTTTCAGAGCAATAGCCGAATGGATTCTTAAATTAATGTTTAAAGATATTCCTTAACGAATCTGTAACGGGTTTCCGTATTAATTACTGAAAAAGATAAAAAAAATCCGAAGAAATACTTCAAAAATTGTAATAAATGATGTAAAAATTCTCACAGGATTTGTTCCAAGAGATTCTACTGCAATTCCTCAATGAATCCTTTAGGAATTCTTCCAAGGTTTTTATCAGATTTTTTCTATTGATACCTTTAACGGTTTCTTTAGCGATTACACCAGTTTCGTCCGGATTTATTTCACGAAACTTCTAACGAAATGTTTCTAACGATTTCATCAATATTTTTTTCTCAAGTACGGAGCTCCAAGAACTCTTTCTTGGATATCTTTTACGATTCATCTGGGAAATACTTCAAGGACTTCTTTACAAATTCCTCGAAGATTTTCTGCGAAAGTTGCAACAGCGATTCCTTAGGAAACTTCTTCTTCAATTCCTTGAAGGATTTTCATCAGTATTATGTAATCCCAAGAACTCTATAGAGAGTTTCTTAAAGATATCCACAAACGATTCGCACATGTTCTCTTCAGCATTTTTTCAGAGGAATACTTTGGAGTTCCTTCAAGATTTTTTTAGAAACTTCTTCAAGGGTTCCTTTTGCACTACCTTATACGATTTTTCTTGGAAGTCCTATCAAGGATTTCTTAAGAATTTGTTCAAGCATTTCTTTAGTAATCATACCTGCAGGGATTTCCTCATAAATTCCTCTAATAATTTCTGTAGAAAATCATTCAAAGATTCCTTAGGCAATGTTTTTAAGTCCTTTTTCACAATTCGTTCAAGAATCTTTTAAGAAATTCCAGTAAAAATTAATCTTTTCAACAAGGATTTTGTTTTTCAAGTTACATATAAAAGTTCGTTCATGGATTTCTCGAAGTTTTTCTTCAGATAATCCTACAAGGATGGACACATTCATCCCTAAAGAATTCCTGCACAAATTTCCTCAGGGGGTCTTACAGAAATTCACCCAAGGCCTCCTGCGGAAATTCTTTTGAAGATTGTTTTTTTTTATTTGCACCAAAGAATTTGGAATTCTTTGGGGTTTCCGTCATTGATTTCTTGAGAAATTATCTAGGCATTTCATAATTAGTTCTTCCAAAATTTGCTTACAGATTTTTTTCAGGAATCCTTTAAGTAATTACTCATAGTACTCCTAGTACTTGTAGTACTACTTCATAGTACTGTAGTAATCCTTCCAGAACATCATCAAATATACCTCCAAAATCAACCCAATGATTCTTTCCTAATACATCTTAGAATTCATCTAGGCGATTCTTAAAGATTTTTTTTAGAAATTTCTACAAAAAATCCTACAGACATTTCTACAAGAGTTCCTTCGGGGTGTAAAGAATTAGCATTAAGTTAAAATTCACAAATACAAAGAAATTTAAAAAAAAAGTTCCTTCGGGAATACATTCAAATTTCTTTGGAAAATCTCCCAAGGATCCATTCGGGTATGGCTTCAAAAATCTCAAAAAATCATCAAATATATTTTCCATGAGGAACTACTGCAAGATTCCTTCTTGAAGAAATCTCTAAAATCATTCTTGGAGAAATTCCTTGAGGTCCATCTGAAGGATTTCTTGAAGAGTTTCATGATATAATCCTTGAATGGCTTTATGAACGGTTCCGAAATGGTATTTCTGAACGACTGCTTGAAGAAATGCTTACAAAAAAATCCCAAAGGAATTCCTGAAGGATTTCTTGATAATTGTTTGAAGAAATTCTTGAAGAAATGTCTGGAGGAGTTCCTGAAGCAATCATTGTAAGTATTCATAAACCAATGCTTAGAAAGTTTTCTTAAGCAATCCCTGAAAAAAGTTCTGAAGTAAATCATAGAAGAATTTTTGTAGAAGTCTTTGAAGTAACTGCCTGATAAATCTAAAAATATATTCTTGCCCGAAGGAATTCCCGCAGAAACCCTTCAAGAACGTAACATGCGTTCAGTTCTTAATTTTGATAAATGGGGCCCCTGAATTTCAGCTGCTATCTTACGCTAAATCAACACCTATGTTTGGTTCTGTGGTTAGGATATCAGGGACATTTTCATAATGCTCATGAATTATGGAAGTATAATCGGTACTGAATATCGTAAAATTCAATTTTGATTTCGAACACATTTTTTATTGTATTTTGGGGCTCCTGCAGGTGCAAAGAGTAGTCATCAAATTAATATAAACAAAACTAACGAAACTACATGAATAAAGTTTGTACATTTATAATTGTTAATAACACTAGTTTACAGCATTTTTGAACTCGGTAAGCTGATGATCATTTTTGGTGTAGAATCATGCCCTGAGTTCGAAAACGCGAAAGAAAAAAATTACAGTAGAGCGGAAATTTTTTCGACTTTCCATACAAGGCTGATGATTTGAAATCGATTTTTGTTCTATTTTTAAGTAAAGTCGCTCACTTCAAACATCTCATTCTCCGTAATCAATGCTCCGATTGAGCTTAAATTTTTACTGTAACTCGCCTACATATGATTTGTCAAATAAACGTCGAGAAAGAATTTTTAAGTTGGTTTTTTCTTATTGAAAAAAATACTTTTCATCAAAAAATTTTAGGAATTTTGCTAAAATTTAAGAAGATCGTCCCTAAAATTCGCCAATATCTTGAATTTCATCAATCTGACGCGAAACCTGTATTCAGGTGATCGAATGGTATTGTATTCAGCTTTTAATTTATGGAAAAATATTTTAAAATGGTTGAACAAAACGCAATATATTTGAATTTTAGTAAATTACATATTTTTAAAAATTGGAAAACTCGATATTGAGCTAAAACTCAAAAACTGTTCTACTCAAAATTTTTTGAAGGTCGGTTTCGAAATCAGCACTAAATTGTGCTTCAAAAATGTTGGTCGTTGACAGAAGTTCACGACTTTCGTTTTATTTTGTAAACTTGTGTAATAGAACATCAAAATAGCCATCTGTGTTCCCCATTCCAAAATCTCTTGATAATCACGAAGAGGCCCCTACATACCTATCAGCAGATCGGCAAGTATTTAACTTATACTTATATGTAGGAATCTTTCGCTAATCACAGAACTTTATTCAAACTGGGCCCCCAAATTCAGGGGGCCTCCAAATCAGGGAAGGTTTATAACACTAGACCTGCCCTGATTTGGAGGCCCCCTAGGTTCGGGGGCCCGGTGCGAACCGCACCCTCCGCCCCCCCCCCCCCTTGCTACGCCACTGGTATCGAGTAGCATAATAAAGTATCTTTTCCTTTCGTTTATAGTAAAACCGCGTTTACTTATTCCCTAGTGAAAATCATTCCCACTGCCTTGCTTGTTCGCTAACATGTACAACAAGTATTTAAATGGCCAGGCCTAATGTGCAGCATCATTGAATACAATGGAACAAAACTATGGAACGGTGACATCTCGTCAGCCGCTCCGTATCGTGTCATAAATGTGAAATGTGAAGCAAAAACCTTGGGAGTGACGTTGCCAAGAAAGTTAATGTCACGCCGTTGGATTTCCTCTTCCTAGGATGGGACATAGGAATTTGCCCCACATGTCCTGGCTCGAAAGCCTAGGCTTGCTCTCTCAGTGTTGCCAGCAATCAAATTACTCTGAAGTAACGAAGTGAAATATTAAATTGGGCTTGATAATCAGTGTAACATTGAATAGGCTATCTTGCATCGGATCTGAAACATTGAGCTTTATTTGTCCTATATAACCAGTATGGGTGCCTACGGTGGATGTCTACATAATCTCTTAATCTTGGCTGAACATTAGAATTAGATATTAAGTCTTAAAACTAAAGATAAGAAATCCTTCAGGGATTCGTTTAAAATTATGGACAGGCATTTCCCCCTGTATATAATTTGAAACTTTAATAAATGTAGCCAAAATGCTGACATTCTGTGTGACACCTTTGCAAACACTTTGAAAACAAATTTTAATTTATTTATGGGAAATTTCTAGAAAAAAATGTTGAAGCTGAATTGCTCTTAAGATATCGCCTTGATTAACAGAAAAAAACATGAGAAACTTATGTTGAGTTTTGGAACTTCTTTCATTGAAAAACTGGTTCTGGAGGGATTTCTGGAAAAATCCATGGAGAAGTTTCTGAAGGAATCTTCAAAAAATAACTGCATAAATACCAGACAATGGTACTGGTGAAATTCAAAGGGATCCCTGGATGAATTTCTGAGAAGAATTCCTTGAGACATCTCAGGAGGAATTTACAGACAAATTTTTGATACGATTTCTGAAAGGAATTTGTACACAAACATCTCTAAACAATTACCTGGAGAAATTTATGAAGGAAGTCTCGCAAAAAATGTTAGAAAAAAATAGTAAACTTTGAAAAAACCCATCGAAGAACAGGAGAACCCTGTGCAGATATTGAACGAAAAATTTCTTGAAAAAAACCTTGAAAATTAAGGAATTTCTGCAGGAATTGTCTGCAGGAATCTTGGAAAAAAATCTAAAAAACAATCCAAAGCAATGCATGGAGAAATATTTGATGGAACTGTTGGAGAAACCCCTGTTGGAGTTTCTAAAAAAATCGGTTAAGAATTTTCTAGAGGATTTTTGCCTTTCTCGTACATCAAGGTGTACCGAAAGGCTATATGTTCACTCCAAAAATGAAATTTTGATAGAACCCCCGGAGGGCTAAGTCTTATATACCAATCGACTCAGCTCGACGAGATGAGATGATGTCTGTGTGTGTGTATGGATGTGTGTGCGTGTGTATGTGTGTATGTGTACAAAAATGCCACCATAGTAAATATCAACCGATTTCAACGCTTTTGGTTTCAATCGACGCGGAATATTGTCCCATTGTTTCCTATTGAAAATGATTTGAATCGGTCCAGCCGTTCCGGAGTTATGGCCATTTAGGTGTTCCGAATCGGTACCCCAGGAAGGGGCCAGATATGAAATTGCAAACCCATGCATGCGACCCATCACACCACGGCATTTTCGATTATCTGATGAACGGTAAGCAGGAAAATAGTCGCGAACTATATCTGAACCGGTAGCATACCGGAACCGGTTCTGGGTGTCCCGCCGGAAGTGGCCAAATATAAAAGTGAACCAAACCCATGCATGCGACACATCAAATCGCAGCTTTTTCTGTAACCTGATGAACGGTAAATAGGAAAATAGTCGCAGACTATATCTGAACCGGTAATGTTGCAGAACCCAGAGTGGCCACTCAACTCGCTAAAAAAAATCCCGGTTATTTCCCGGTTTCTCCCGGTTCTTCAACAACGTTTTCCCGGTTTTATAAAAAACTGATTTATATGGTAAAATAGGAACACTGACAGTACTATTTTCAATTTTCTTACTTTTATGAATTAAATTTCAGAGTGGGTAACTAAACCTTAGGAAGACTACAAGCGGTAGTCGAGAAACGCGTATCTGTCAAAGGATAAGCATTAGAGGGAGAAATTAAAAGGTACAAAACTGATTACAATTATTCAAAGAAGGTATTCTACTTGGAATGTTCGAAAATTCGGAAAGGATGTTCTGCTTAAAGGGTACAAATGCCGAAAAAGGTTATTGCTGGAATTCCAGATATATGTCTGGGAAAATATTCTGAGTCCCTGTAAAAAGTCCTACTGGTAGCCAAATTATAACAGAGTTTTTGTTAGAAGTAAGCTCTGACAGAAATATCGTTAGATTCTTTATATAATATCCCACTAAAATTATGATTTCTTATGGAAATGCCAAATGAATTTGTAGTATAAAATTGTTTTGGCATCATTGAATTCCTAGAGAGTCTGGAACAATTTCTAGAGATTTTTTGGGAAAATCTTTTGAAGAAAATTGTAAAGGTAATCTGAGATTTTTTTTTGTGGAATCTCTGTAATAATTATTGGAGGAATATTTGCTACTGTTCGGTGTTGTCTTTATTGATATAATACTAATAAAATACCTTGAATAACTACTTTCACCGTTCTAGAATATATTGTTAAAATCCCCAGCTATTTTTTTTTTTCAAAAAATCCTTGAAAAATTTCATAAAAAAACTCTTGAGAACATTTTTGAAAATTATAACAATCTTAGTGTTATTTCTGAAAAACTTACTTGAAGAATGTGGTCGATACTTGACCATTGGTGGAAACTGGCGGAACCTTCGGCTGAAGGTGGCCTCGATGAGTGGCCTTGATGGATGGCCGATGAAATCGTCTCAATCGGCTGATTGAGACGGACACACTGCTACGTTTGCAGTTTGGCGGAATAATCTCGAACCTTTCGAAATATTGTATCCTTGCGAAACTTCAGGCCGATTGCTCTAATGGTTTGAGAGCGTAAGGTTACTGAAGTGGCTCAGATAAAATATTGTCGAAGAGGTGAAGTGAAACTTCTGAGATGAAAATTCAAAACCTAAGAGCTGGTTACTTGCATTAGAAGTCCTGGCTTTCTTAGAGGATTGAAATCCACCTTGGTAGAGGAGTCACTTCCCGAGGATGAGTTCTTTCACAGTGAAACGCACTATTTCGACTGACAAAAGATCATGTATTTCGTTGGTTCAAGTAGTGCTTATATACTAATTCTAAACCTAAAGGAATCACACATCGACACCTTATCATGCTTTCTTTCTGAATCACGTGATCAGCCTACGACTGCGTGGTGCAGTAGGGTCCTAACCTTATCAGTTGTTAGGTTGCGTATTCTCTTTTGGTTCGTTTATACAGGGCGACAGTCTACTGTGATGATTCATTGATTAAACTTGATAAGCTATTAGTGCATGGAAAGAGGCAGATAATTACGTCTATTTAATGTGTCGAAATCTATGATTTATGTAGAAATGCTAACTCTTCGCAATGGTTGCGAACATTCACCCCCCGCGCTTAAATCTAAAGCGTTATTGGATTGTGGGACATTAGACTCAAAGGGAAGTGGGGCCAACTTGGATACTGGTCGGCGATACAGACCAGCGGCAGTCTGGACATCAGCAACACGAATAGTGCAGTCAGCACCTGGATACACTGTCACAATTTTGCCTAATTTCCACGACTGGGGCGGCGTATTTTCTTCCTTTAACAAAACTACAACTCCTGGAGTAATGTTTTTTGAATGTTTGGTCCATTTTTGACGAGTTTGCAATGTGTTCAAATATTCATTTGACCAGCGTTTCCAAAAGTGGTCCCGTAATTTCTGTAGATGTTGCCAACGGGTCAACCGATTTTCTGGGACATCTTCCAAGGTAGGTTCAGGAATAGCAGTTAATTGACGACCTATGAGGAAATGCGCTGGTGTAATCACCTCGAGTTCAGTAGGATCAGTGGAGTGGGAAAAGAGAGGGCGTGAATTGAGGATAGCCTCAATCTGGGTCAACACAGTGTAGTATTCTTCGAATGTTAGGGAAGCATTGCGTAATATTTTCTTCAAGTGTGTTTTTGTGCTCTTCACTCCGGCTTCCCATAGTCCACCAAAGTTTGGAGCGCGAGGTGGAATGAATCTCCATATTATCTCCCGTGGTTGACAGAAATCATTCAACTTTCCTTGCATTTGATCCTTTTGAAACAACAGATATAAATCGTGTAGTTCAGTTCTAGCACCGGCGAAATTAGTTCCATTGTCTGAATGTATTTCTTCGACAAGACCGCGTCGGGCCACAAATCGATGGAGTGCTGCTATGAATGCTGCTGCAGTCAGATCCGATACGACTTCGAAATGTATTGCCTTTGTAGACAAACAGATGAATAGCGAGATATAGGCCTTGACCGGTACTGATTTTCTTCCTCCTCGACGAATAAAAATCGGCCCTGCAAAATCAACTCCTGTTCTGGAAAATGGAGCGGAAGGAACCACTCTGGCTTCGGGCAAGTTACCCATTGGTGGTTGAAGCAGTTTTGGGTTGGATCGGAAACAAATAATACAGGATCTCGTTACCTTACGTACTGTGTTTCTGGCGTTGAGGAGCCAAAACCGTTGTCTAATGAGGGATATTAAGCCGGACGGACCAACGTGTAAATTCTCCTCATGTAATGCTCTCACAAGGGACTCCGTTATAGGATTTTTGTTTGGAAGAATTAGTTGGTGTTTAGCATTGTATGATAATCGTGAATTTTGCAACCGACCTCCAACACGCAGAAGATCGTTATCTATGATGGGACAAAGGTTTGCAAGTCGACGAGTAGGTTGACCAGATTTCAGGGAATGGATATCTTCAAATAGTTCGGTTTGTTGGATATATCTGACGATGACTTCCAATGATTGTCTCATCTCAGGAATGGTGAGAAATTTTGAAATATTTCTTAGGGACCTAGGCAATTTAGTGTTCCTTATAAATCGCAAAATATATCCGACAATTCTTTGGAGTCGTCGGAAGGAACTAAATTTGGTCATAAATGGAAGAGTCTCGAGTCGAACGACAGGCGTAACAATCACAGTGGGCTTCCATTCTGGTAACTCGCAATCTGGAATAGGTTCAGGTTCTTCATTCTGGATCACATGGTTGCGGAGGAATGATGGTCCATTCCACCACAAATAGTTCACGGCAAGCTGTTGTGGTAGTTGGCCGCGGGATACCACATCAGCTGGATTCTCATCTGTTCGTACATACCTCCATTGAGCGTTTTGTGTCTGATTGTTAATCTCCATGATACGGTTGCGAACGAATAATTCTAGTTGAATGGGAGACTTTCTTAGCCACCCAAGGAAGATTTGGCTATCAGAATAATATGTGATTTGGTTGAAATTCATCTTGAGGGCAGGAACAACCTTTGAGGCTAATCGAGATAGCAATAGCGCAGCACAGAGCTCCATTCTTGGCATGGTTAGACCATTTATTGGCGCTATTTTGGATTTACTGCATATCAACGTAGTTTTCACGATTTGATTTGATACTGCACGAATATAAATACACGCACCGTATGCCAGGTTGGACGCGTCGGCGAACCCATGAATTTCGTAATGAATAGCTGCATGTAGTGCCATATATCTTGGAATTCTGATTTGTTGGATTTGATGAAGTGAATCACGAAATATTTGCCATTCCGTAAGTAAATCACCTTCAAGTATATCGTCCCAATCTAACTTGCTTAACCATACCTGCTGCATTATAGCCTTGGCGTTCACTATTACGGGAGACACCAAACCAAGGGGATCGAAAAGCCTTGCAATTTCGGAAAGAACACGACGTTTGGTCGGAGGTTCTTGGTTTGATGAAAAACAATCAGGAACAAAGAGGAAAATGTCCTTTTTTGGATCCCATAGTAATCCTAGCGTTTTTATGGATTCGTTTATATCAGCATCTTCAAAGGTAAGGAATTTTTCTCTTTCCCCTTCTGGAACTGTTTCAATGATGGCTTCGTCGTTAGCACACCATTTGTGTATGGGAAAACCTCCGGAATGCAAAAGATGGGTCAGCTCCAATCGGGATTGAATAGCATCTTCGACGGTATCGGCACCAGAAAGGACATCATCAACGTAGAAATCCTCTTCCACAATTTTCGCCGCTACGGGATAGCGTTTTGTTTCATCGATGGCCAATTGCTTCAAAGTTCGCGTGGCTAGAAATGGTGCACTGGATGTCCCGTAGGTGACGGTTGTCATTTCTAGAACTTCCAGCGGATCGGTTGGTTCTTTTCGCCAGAAAATTCGTTGCAAGGATGTCTGGCTTGGGTCGATGCGGATTTGGCGATACATTTTGGAAATGTCTGCAGTAAAGGCATAGCGATGCCTACGAAATCTTAAAAGAATTGAAAAGAGGTCATCTTGGACTGTTGGACCAATCATCAATGTCTCGTTGAGGGAAACACCCGAGGATTTCGCTGAGGCATCAAACACAACTCTAAGCTTTGTTGTGGAACTTGATGGTTTGAGGACTGCGTGATGTGGTAGATAATAAGTTATCTTTCCTGGAGTGTCGTCAAGCTCATTCACTCGCTGGCAATGACCAAGTTGTTTGTATTCATCAATAAATTTGCCGTATAACTCCTTCATCTCGTATTTTTTCTTAAGTCTCTGTTCTAGCATAAAAAATCGACGGAGAGCAAGGGATCGATTGCTCTTTAGGTTAGATGCTGTGTCCTTCAAAGGTAGCTGGACGATGTAGCGACCGTTGATATCACGAGTAGTTGTTGAACAGTATTTGGATTCGCATTGCTGCTCTTCGTTAGCAATGGAGATGATCCGACGGATTCCAGAAACCAAAACTTTTCCATGGTTTTATTCAGTGGTTCAAGAATGACAGCATGGCACTGTTGTCGGTTGTAGATTAAATCCACGTTTTCGTCGTCCATAGCTCCAGCGACAACCCATCCTAGACGAGTTTCTTGAAGTATAGGAAGATCGTTGGAAATCTTCAGCTGATTTGGCATCAGTAGTTGGAAAAATAGCTTGATTCCTATCAAGAGATCTATTTCCCCTGGAATGTGGAACGTTGGATCTGCAAGTGGTAATCCGGGAGGAATTGACCAGAATTGCGTGTTGATTTTTCGAGATGGCATCACACCTGTGATCCGATCTGTAACGAGGCACTCTATTTGTGCATGATAATCGGAATGTATGGAACGTATTTCAGTTTTGGCCATATTGTTGAGAGTTGTCTTTTTTCCATTGGCCCCAATAATCTCAACCTTGGCAGGAATGTGTGGAAGCTTTAGCATTTGCAGAAGTCTTGCCGATATCAAGTGAGCCTGCGATCCACAATCCAAAAATGCTCGGCATGGATGAAATTTGCCATTACTATCCAGAATATTAACAACAGCCGTCATCAAAAGGCTATTATCAAGAGGAGCCTTACTTATTGAACAAGATGTTGTAATAGGTTTTTCTTCAGGAACTTTTGGGATTTGTCCAAGCTCTTGTTTGAATGGCACAGGTTTCGTATTCACAAAGGATGTTTTCTCAACATGTAAAAGTGTGTTATGTTGACCTTGGCATTTCTGGCAGGTTCTGGATGAACTACAGGAACTGACTGGATGACCTTTTTGTAGACAATTGTAGCACATTCGCAGCTCTCGAACCTTTGCTTGGCGTTGAGGAATGGACATGGCACGGAAAACCTCACATTTGAAATTGGAATGCATACCAGAACATATATCACAAATTGTCTCGGAACTTCTGGTAATAGCACATGATTTGGCTTGTGCGTTCTTCATTTGGTTGGCAGCATTCTTTACAGGGATATATGGCTTCATGATTGATGGAATTTTCGATGAACCTTCACAGCGTTCGAGGATGGCACACCGTTTCTTTAGAAATTCAATGGTGTCTTCGTAGGATGGAATTTCCTTATGCGGGATGGATGCTTCCCATTCTTTCCTGGTATCCTTATCTAATGCTCCAGACACAAGATTAACTACAAATCTCTCTCCGACTCCATCCAACTCGTTGTCGATAAGTGCTAACCCATCGACGTGCCGAGTCACTTCATCGATGAGTTCTCGTAGCTCTTTTTGATTTTCCCGGTTCAGACGACGGAGACTTAATAAACCTTGGATATGGATATCAACGATTACCCGTTTGTTCTCGAAACGGTCTTCGAGAATTTCCCAAGCGTGGGCGTAATTGTTGTTATTGAGAGTGCGTGCGTCGATAATGCCAGCAGCTGCTCCTACTAGAGAGCGTTCGAGATGGTACAGCTTGATGCAATCTGAGTCGGTGGAGGATCGCATCACATCCGAAAACATGGTTTTAAAGCGAGGCCAATTTTCTGGTTTGCCATCGAAAGTTGGAATTGGAGCCTTTAATGGCTGCTGCTGAACAATGATGCGAGGGCTTTCGTTGGTTTGCACTTGCGGTTGGACCACGGAACGGTCACGGCTTGCCTGTATTGCTCGTTCCAGCAACACATAGGTTTCATTGAATTGTGTTTCGAACACCAGGTATACTTGATCTTGCTCATCAATTCTCTCGGGAGGGCACACTGCCACCACATGATGATGGATGTTCAAGAACTCTTTGTAATGATTTTCCAGATTGTGGGAAAACATTTTCAATTGCGCGGAGTCATATTGAGCATTTGTCGCGTTAGCCTCCTCAATCGCTTTACGAATGCGCGTTATTTTGGCCTTGACTTGGCCACGTAGATGAACTGAGGTTTTCATATCCGACATCTTCTGTGCGGTATTTACTTCTTTCACTGGAGTATGTTCAATCGGCATTGGTAAAACACTTTTTTTACTTCAGATTTTAATGTACTTAATGTAGAAAGTTTGTTCCGATCGTTAGGTTATAGTTCTTGCACTTTGTAATGGGTCACTTTTACTGTTTTCTGGGGACACGTCTTTCCCTAATATTGTTCATTTGCTACAGCTTTGTAGCTGGACACAGAGATTACCACGAAATTTCTTTGATTTCCTTTCACTGATAATGTACTTCTTTACGACGATGCTTTCCTTTCTTGGGTGTTATCACGGTTTAGAGGTTTGATGGTACAATCGGCTGATTGTCACCAACTTGTTTCCGGAAGCAACGGTCTGGGAACGGAGTGGACCGATCATCCACCTACAATTGTGGATTTATGTCCTAACTATAGATGTAGCTGTGCAGAGGAATCCTTGTATTCCTCCTGGAATGTGGTTGGACTGGACTAACCCCTGTGGCTAGCAGCAACCTTTAGCGGATGGGTGTCTCCGCTCACACGGTTGTGGATCAGATATCCGGCTCGAAGGACCAAAAAATGGTCGATACTTGACCATTGGTGGAAACTGGCGGAACCTTCGGCTGAAGGTGGCCTCGATGAGTGGCCTTGATGGATGGCCGATGAAATCGTCTCAATCGGCTGATTGAGACGGACACACTGCTACGTTTGCAGTTTGGCGGAATAATCTCGAACCTTTCGAAATATTGTATCCTTGCGAAACTTCAGGCCGATTGCTCTAATGGTTTGAGAGCGTAAGGTTACTGAAGTGGCTCAGATAAAATATTGTCGAAGAGGTGAAGTGAAACTTCTGAGATGAAAATTCAAAACCTAAGAGCTGGTTACTTGCATTAGAAGTCCTGGCTTTCTTAGAGGATTGAAATCCACCTTGGTAGAGGAGTCACTTCCCGAGGATGAGTTCTTTCACAGTGAAACGCACTATTTCGACTGACAAAAGATCATGTATTTCGTTGGTTCAAGTAGTGCTTATATACTAATTCTAAACCTAAAGGAATCACACATCGACACCTTATCATGCTTTCTTTCTGAATCACGTGATCAGCCTACGACTGCGTGGTGCAGTAGGGTCCTAACCTTATCAGTTGTTAGGTTGCGTATTCTCTTTTGGTTCGTTTATACAGGGCGACAGTCTACTGTGATGATTCATTGATTAAACTTGATAAGCTATTAGTGCATGGAAAGAGGCAGATAATTACGTCTATTTAATGTGTCGAAATCTATGATTTATGTAGAAATGCTAACTCTTCGCAATGGTTGCGAACAGAATGTTTCGAGCAAACCCTGAAGAAATGTCTAGTAAAATTTCTCGTGGTATTTTTTAAGAAATTCCTGGAAAAATCTATGGGGAACGTCTTGAATAAACCCCAAAAGAAATGCTAGACTGACTTGAAGAATCGATAATATACTATCTGGAGAACATGTCCTCAAATATAAATATTTGGAAATTGAAATGAACATTGGGATAAAATTATTTGTTATTTGACAAGATTTTTCATAGGTAATGTAGAACAATACATTTCTACTGTCCAAGAAATGTTGTGTGTTGTACATGTACTACCTGATCGTAGGGACCATTCATAAACCATGTAGACTTTTTGGGTGAAGTGGGAGGGGTGGTGGTGTTGGTGTCTGATCAAAGTCTAAGCCCCAGACAAATTTCAAAATGTTTGTTTGGTCGAAAGTCTGCGAAGGGGGAGGGGGGGTCTGAGATAATTGAATTAATTCATTATCAGATTGAAAATTATTATCCTTTTAAAAATAAAAACATCAAAACATAAAAAATGGCAGTTTAGAGAGTGCATTTTCATTATCTTAAGCTTCCCATTTATACCTTGATGTTCCAAAAAGAAGTGTAACTACAACTAGCAAAAAATTGAAAAATCTCAAAACAAACTTTACGGATATGACTAGCTTAGAAATTTTCTAGAAAGTATCTGAGAGAAATCTTTCCAGTAATTCTCGAAATCCGCATACGAAACAAATAAACATATAGAAGACTGGTATAGTTGGATCACTATGCTATAGATTATGTTTTAGGTTAAAAAAATACAATATTATTTTTATTCCGTGTCGGGTATTTCCATCACTGCGACCAGTTTTTTGATCTATTGTGACAAAAAAAAAATACAATAGTTTGCATAGACGAGATTATGCTCGACTTTCAATACCAAGGAAGGTTGCTGTTCCAAGCAAATTCCCGGTATTTTCCCGGTTGTTTGTGATTTCCGGTTAATTCCTGGGTTTTCCGGTATTCCCGGTTGAGTCGCCACCCTGAGATCCGGCTCCGAGTGTCTCACCGGAAGTGGCCAAATATAAAAGTGAAACAAACCCATGCATGCGACACATCAAATCACCGCTTTTTTCTGTAACCTGATGAATGGTAAACAGGAAAATAGTCTCAGACTATATCTGATCCGGTAGAGTTACGGAACTGGTTCCGGGTATCCCGCCGGAAGTGGCCAAATATAAAAGTGAACCTCAATTCGATGATGACCTTAAGTGATAAAATTCTTCTATTCTCATGATTCAGAAATTCTTAGGTGGTGCAGTCCCAGGTCGCTGTTATGAGCATTTCCTCCTTTTCGTCCGTTACCAAAGCACAGATATTTGGGGCTGATCACTGACTCTAAGGCAAGGTTGATTGCGTCGACGGAAAGAGAATGAGATCATATTCGACGAGAAAGGCACTATCACCACTAGGTGGATAAATCTGGGTTTTTAATTAATGCTCGAGGAAATCCCCAAACAAATAAAGTTATACATGAAGAAAACTCTAGAAAAATTAAAACATTAATATCTTAAAGTTCCTCAAAAAAATCTGAATTTCTCAAGGGAAAAATCTCTGAGGCATTGTGAAAAGTTTAAATTGCATCTTTTTGAGAAACCTTCGAAGAAATTCCTGGAGAAACTCCTGGAGAAATTCCTAAAAGAATTTCTTGAGAAGTTTCTTAAAGAGTTTTCAGAGATAATTTTTAAAAAAAATCTTGCTAAATTCTGTCAATATTCCTGGAGACTGTCCATAAACCACTTATTACAGATCGAGAAAAATCTTCAAACTTTGAATGTAGATTTAACCCAATAAATTATTCTCGTAGTATTTTTTTCCTCCTACGTGGTTTTTGGTTCATACATTTTTTTAACTAGTGTGGAACATGGTCTTGGATTATGGACGCTCCCTGCAGGAATTCCATAAGAAATGTTAACAAGCATGGACTTATATTGCAATCCTTGAAGGACTTTCTTATAGAATCCCATGAAATATCACAGGAGGAATTTCAAAAGAAATTTCTGAGGAAACCCGTGGATCAGTTGCAAGATGAATCCTTTGATATTTTTTTTAACTCTAGAAGAAGTGCCAAAGAAACTACCCGGGGAAATTCCTGAAAAAATCTCTAGAGAAATCCATGGAGATTTTTTTCATAGATATCCATGCATTTTCAAGGGATACTAAGAGGAATCTTTAGAGGAATTTCTGCTAAAATGAAATCTAAGAATTCCTGCAAGAATCTTTTTTTTTTGTTACATACCATATTTTTTTGTTTTTTTTTTTTTTAATAAATTCTCGAATGGATTCTGGCGGTTAACATGGAGAATTTTCAATATATCTCAAAAAGAAATCTTGCAAAAATCATTACAGGAATTTCAGCAAGAATTTCCCATAATGACAAAAGCGACAATAACAGAAAAAATCATTAAATAATAATTAATGGAGGGGTTTTCTCGGAATAATTCTTAACCAAGCATAATTATTTCGTAAAACATTCTAGACTACATACTTAATGTATAAATTTATTTGAAGTATAAGGCGCGTACGAGTATAAGGGGCCCTAAAATTTGCGAACGTTGAGTATTTTACCATAACAACACTGCTCACGCCTTAACAGATGTGGCTGTATGGGCCCTAATGCAATTCTATATTAGGCATCAAACCTCGGTAGCAGTGCGTGTCCATTAGACCTGTTCACTTTTTTTGACCTACCCGTGTCACATCAAATTATCAATCCACATGCAAAAATAAGTCTTCAGTCCAAAAATGAGCCAAATTGATAAAGGTTTAGAGGTGTATCAAATCGATTTTGTGTTTTTTCGAGCATTTTCACGAAAATGTACTCCAATATCCAGAAAATTGCACCGAAAAGGTATCGAAAACACCGTTTAAATATAGTTAGAACAATACTCTACAACTTTGCCGAAGACACTACGGTGTTTAAATTGCGTATTTCAAAGTTATTCAACAATGTTCGCTAAAAAATCGCGAAAAAATACAATATTTTTACGATTTTTCATGTAAAAGTCATGTAAATTTACATTGTTTTAAGTGACTAATTTAATAAGCTATTGCTCCTATGTGTTACGAACATTTCGTCCATACATCATTTTAGTGTAGGAATTCGTTTTCATTGACTAATTATCAAAGGTATGTCACGTTGATACTAAAAATCGCATAGAGTTGCCAGCACAAAATTAAACAAAGTTACCCATGATTAAAACGTCATTACATTTCTTTGTCGCACCTGCATCAGTTTCAATTTGGTGTAGATGGTTGAGCATGAGACTGCCGATTCAAAGATTCAAGGTTCGAGCCCTGGAATAGGATTTTTTGCGTCTCGATCCTGCTATAAGTTAATGAGACTACGCTCTGCAATTCTGCATCTTATTGCAATTTGGCATTTAGCCTTGTTTCGAAACCGTAGAGTGCATAGAAAGAATGAAGTTTCCCTTTATCTTGTAGTTGTATTGCTTGTGGCTAGATAGATGCAAGTAATCTCCACAGTTGTATGATAAATGTTGCATCCAGAAGCAGTTCCATCATCGTATTGAATTGTTTTAGCTAAATTAATCGGTATCAAACAGATGTCCAATATTTCGTCCAGCTGATCTCGTCGACACGATTTCTTGTCAACAAGTAAACTAAATATCTAGCTAGTCCTGGAATGGGCTTAATTGGCAGGTCCCGATCATCATTATTTGGGAGATTGCGTGTAAGTCATGGGCCATGGCTCATGGCAGATTCATCATCCTAACTGCTACAAAGAAAGAAAAAAAAAAGTTTATTATGTATTTGAGCTTGAACCTGGGACCTTGTGATCCGCAGGCTCGAGCCTTATCATCTGCGCCATTTCTGATACTTGAATCAAAAGACATTAGAATACGATGGCATGACGTCTTAATCATGGGTAACTTTGTTTTAATTCGTGCTGGCAACTCTACGCGATTTTTAGTATCAACGTGACATTCTTTTGATAATTAGTCATTGAAAACGAATTCCTACACAAAAACGATGTATGGACGAAATGTTCGTTACACAAAGGAGAAATAGGTAATTAATTTAGTCACGTAAATTAATGTAAAATTACATGACTTTCATATGTAAAATCGTAAAAATATCGTGTTTTTTCGTGATTTTTCAACTAAAATTTTTGAATAGCTTCGAAATAAGCAATTTAAACACCATAGTATCTTCGGCAAAGTTGTAGAGTATTGTACTAACTATATCCTAACGGTATTTTTGGCAGCCTTTCTGAGCAATTTTCTGGATTTATGAGTAAATTTCTGTGAAAACGGTTAAAAAAACACAAAATCGATTTGATACACCTTTAAATCTTTATCAATTTGGCTCAATTTTGGACTGAAGACTTGTTTTTGCATGTGGATTGATAATTTGATGTGTCACGGAGAATCGGAGAAAAAAAGTTTCAAAGTGAACAGGTCTAGTGTCCATCTTTAGGAGCTACAGACGAAATAAAGTTTACTTGGAAATCATTCCATACGTGAAAAAAAATTGCTATAACTTTTTCTCTTGGTGAAAATTTCAAGTTAAGTTAAATGTATTCCAGAGCTCATTATATAAGCCATGAATGGTCAAAATTTCGATGCAATCGATTCATTGAATTCGGAGATAGAACAGCTCAAAGTTGGCTATCGGATAATTTTACTTTTTACAAGAATCTTTATAACTTTGTGGAGAATGGCCCGATCTTTTCCAAATTTGAACCACTGATACACATGTAGATGAATCTAGACGAATTTACAGTAAAAATTTGAAAATATTGGATGCACTTTTCGAAAAGTTACAGCTAGTTGAACATTTTTTGAAAAGTGAAAATTTTACCTGTCCCGATCATTTTGTCTATCCCCTGTATCTGTCATAGGATGCAAACACATAAGCTGAATTAAACAGAACAATATTGAAATCGATTTTCTCTAATGTATGATCTGGTGTAATAGTAATTGAACGAAGAATTATAATGTCTGCATGAAATTACCGTTCATCAATTTGTTTTTGCACGTTTCTACGGAGAAACCTAATTAGAGTTGTAGTTTCATTGCACCCACACGCATCACTACGAAAATCTCTGTTGTTGCAGAAGATAAAAAAGTTTATAACGTTTCTGACTGTAAGCCATCGCCCATATATACCTTTACAACTCCTAATCAGGCACTATAAATCACAATTACGTCTCCAGACAGATCGTGCAACTCATTCCTACAAATCCGTAGAGTCCACCTCCTCCGGAAAAAGGACACCTCACAACATTGGGTTTTTTTTGCCTTTTCGTCAGCCACAAGGCTCGTTTCTTCCCGTTCAAGGCAACCTCACCGCGCCGTCTCCAACAAGGGTAAACATCATCAGTACGGTCGCAAAGCAATGTAAGTAAAAACCCCCGAACAGCCTAACAACAGCAGCACGGTGCGAGGGAGGATACCGAGAAAATTGTGAATTTTAGCTTTTGTCTACTCGATTTAACGTGTGGTGGTCATTCTCCCTCCTGCCACGCTAGTTTTCCAGTTTTTTCCCCGTCTGCTTCCATCCGTTTTTACGTCCTTACCAAACCAACATGTAGAATTGTAGAGAGTCAAACAATTTGGAAAATTTATGTCGCTTCACCGTATGGCGTTGTTGTACCTTGCATTGTCCTGAGGCTTTCTGTTGTTCCTGTTTCTTGGGACCAGCCAGCGCTGCCCATCAGACTTTGCACAAACAAGACGAACTTTTTTTTTCTCGTCTTTGGATATGACAAATAAAATTGGAATGAGACGACGACGATGACGACGATTCTAGCAATAAGATAGACGTCTGGCTTGGTGGGATCAAATCTTGCGTGGCACTTGCTGAGTTTGGTGGAATTTTGGATCATTTATCATCTGGGTGTGGTAAGAAATCACTTGCAAAATTGAGTTGAGGAAATATTACTGATTTTTGAGCTTTTGGTAACACGACTCGAAAGTATTGCTGTTTTGTTTTCTTCTAACTATACAACTTTTATTTTTCTTTATTCGTTTACTTATAAATTTAACCCGAGAGCGGTCGCGTCTTGTACTGAGTACACGTACCATGAAAAATGCACGCTTGTGATACACAGCGTGAACGTGGTGCCGTTGAAGGTGGTCGAAGACGCGACTGCTCGAGGGTTAAGATGATCATAACAACATGTAGGTAGTGCCCAGTGGGCAACAACCGTTCAATAGGATGCAACTGCTTTGGGGCGATTTAGAATCTGAAGTGCATCATTTTCCGTTAATTACCCCTCCCCCCATAGGTTTTTACTCTTCTTTGTGGGCTTGTGGGCTTCGTGGCCAAGCGGTTAGCGGCGTCAGTCGTTTAGGTGTCTCGTAAGCCTCGGAGTGTGGGTTCGATTCCCGCTCCAGTCGGGAAAAACTTTTCGTCAAATGGAAAATTCTCCACTGGGCCACTGGGTGTAATATGTGTAGTCCGTTGTCAAATGTTTGTAATGTTCAGTCTGTAGAGGCCGTAAGGTCGAAGACGGTGTAATTGTCTTTTTTTTTTCTTACCATAGTAATACTGAACATACTTTTCCTTACGTTTCGTTATGCTAGCTCAAGTTTCAAATTTTATTTTGAATGTTTTTCAATGTTGTGACGGAATTTCCTTCCAAACAATCTAAAAACTCTCATGCTTTCACCTGCAGTAAATCGTACAATGCAAAACCTGCTATTATTGGCCTCTTCAACTTGTGAGGGCACCTCAATCTGGTAGGGAGACCTGGGGTAATATGCACCCACGAGAGCAAGACGCACTCACGCTATTTCACTAACTGTGACAATGAAGCTTAGGAATGTTAGAGTGAGATGGTTGTAGCTACTAGAGACCGAGACCACTCTGCGTCCCCACAAACAGCACAGATGGGGTGGTTGTTAGTAGGGTAGAATGTGAGATCTAGAAGTCACCTTTGGTCGGTGATGCGTTCTATGGACAGGGGATCTATTTAGTTAGACGGTAGATTTTATGTAAATAGATTACTCTGAAGGTGAAGCGGCACAATTCACTTGGCTGCATAACTTATGGGCATTATATGATAGATTGGCACTGTGCTGGGAGAATTGCAAGGAAGAGAAACGGCTCTTTCAACCCGTTCCTGTTGTACCTACACTGAAAAACGGCTTGCGGTTGAAATTACTATTCTGAGGGTCAATTTAAATACACGACGCCACTAAATTTGTGCAGAATGAATTTCGTTCCATTTCAACAGATTAATGTTTTCAATTTTACCATGAATTCGATTTACAATTAAAAAAGTTTCCGTTGGCAACCCGATTCGAATCAAGAACCTCGCACGCTACTATACTACTAGATAACTTCAGGCGGGATTCTTGGAGAAACACCAGCAAAAATACTTACAAGAAACCAAGGGAATCCCACTTCGAATTTCTTACGGGTTTCTAATGGATGAATCCCTGGAAGTATTCTGCCGTGAATCGCAAGTCAGTCCCATCTGCATTTTGGGCAAAAATGAGTTAATGGTTGTTTTCGACCTTTCTTCGGATGATCTATCTGCTACATGAATAAAAATATATAGTTTGTTCAGTAAAATTGAAAAACAACACCAAGCCAGATTGTCCCATAACGAAATGTAATCGCAAGTCAGTCCCATTACGAATACAGGGGATACTCAAAATAACTGGGATAGGTAAAATTTATACTTTTCAAAAAATGTTCAACTCGCTGTAACTTTTCGAAAAGGGCATCAAATATTCTCAAATTTTTACTGTAAGTTCATCAACTAGTTGTGTATCAGTGGTCAAAATTTTGAAAAGGTCGAGCCATTCTACACGAAGTTATAAAGGTTCTAGAAAAAGGTATAATTATCCGATAGCCAACTTTGAGCTGTTATATCTCCGCATTCAATGAACCGAATGCGATGAAATTTTGATCATTTATGACTTACATAATGAGCTATCAAAAACTTTTGACTAAACTTAAAATTCTTTACACGAAAGAAAATTATTACGATTGGATTATGTTTCTAATATACCATTAATTTATCCAAAACTGCATTATCGTTTCAAAATTTGAAATAGTAATTATAGTTCATTTAAATTCCCTCTAATTGACTTCAATATGAATATGTTTTGAAAGGAAGTAACAAAATAACTGACATTAAATTGAAAAAGTAATGGGATGCATATGAAAAATAGATAAATTTACTAAAAAAACATAAAATACATGAAACCGTCATAACTTTTTTTCTTATTAATTTTTTCAAATTAAGTAAACTGTTTTTCAAAGTTCATTATATGAGTCATAAATGATAAAAATTTCATTGCATTCGGTTCATTAAATCCGGAGATATAACAGCTCAAAGTTGGCTATCGGATAATTATACCTTTTTCCTGAACTTTTATAACTTCGTGTAGAATGGCTCGATCTTTTCCAAATTTTGACCACTGATACACAACTAGTTGATGAACTTACAGTAAAAATTTGAGCATATTTGATGCCCTTTTCGAAAAGTTACAGCGAGTTGAACATTTTTTGAAAAGTGAAAATTTTACCTGTTCCAGTTATTTTGAGTATCCCCTGTAAGTGTACCCTCCAGTACAACACCTAACACTGTTTTAGCCAGTTTTATATTTTTCACTGTAACGTTTTTATGTTTGACGCAATGTGTGAAAGTTTCATGATGATCGCAGAAGTTTTCAATTTATGGCGATTTTATGAAGTTTCTCATAGAAATAGTATTTAAAAACTTCAGAGTCCATTTTCTCAATGCCTACTTTTTACAGATGGGACTGACTTGCGATTCACGGCAGTATTCCGACAGCAATTTTTGAAGCAAATCCAAGTAAGAAATCTACAACACAAAGCTCCTAATAAATATCTGGAGCAATCCTTACAAGTAAACCTTGAGGAATCCCAGAGATGCCGGAAAAAAGAAGTAAATTTGATGACTTATGATCACATCAACAGGCAGCGTTTGTGGTTTGTTCTGTTCCAGAGAATATTAATTAAGAGAATAGCCTTTAAGCTCATAAAGCCGATGGTGAGTGCACTTGCAATGAGCAATACCATGCTAAAGGTGGTGAGTTTGATTCCCGGTAAGCCCTGTGTCCGTTTCATGATCGACATTTCTTAACTAGCCTGTGTATACATATGCAAATAAACATTGATTGTAGGGGTTAAAGTTTTTGAAAGTTCTCTTAAAATGCTAAACTGAAGAGCAGGATGTGTCCCAGTTGGAACGTTGCGCCAAGAAAAGAGAGCTGGAATATTTAAGCCATTTAAAACAATATTGATTTAAAACATTGGCGAGGGTTGGGTGTTAAAACAGCATAAATGTTTTAGAGCATGAGCATGAGCATGAGCATAGATGACCGCACAATTCGTAGTTGCTACTCCGTGATTGACCAGAGCAATCGAAATTGCACAGGGAACCAATGAATAGGGCTTGGGACTAGCTTACTATTCTCAATGTACACAGTTCGAGAGCTCTCAACTTTTATAGGGTCAATAACGGCGCCGGCCACGTCCTTACGGTCATCGAGGATGGGAGGGAATGTTAGTAAGACAAACGTTGTTATAAAGACCGCGAATCGCTGCATCCCAACGTTTGTCTCAGGAAGGATTTTTTGTTAGTAGGGTAAGGTACATTGTCAGTCCGGGAGTCACCTATGGTTGGTGATATGATTTGACAATGGATCAATACATATACACAGACCGCCGTTAACAACCGACCACTTTTCGACGCAAAAACTAGCCAAAAAGAAAATGCTATCGCGCGTCTCCATTCCACTAGGGAGCAGAAACCTTTAGTCTATTCCACACAGAAATACACTCAACGCGACTCACTTGTCGGCGCCCGGATTTTTTCTCGACCGGCGAGCCCGAACTAACACTTTTCACTCTTTTGTGTAAATGCAAAAAATGAAAGAAAATATTTATTATCAACTAAAAGTGTATTGGGAACTAGCGCCGACGGGAAGCGAAAAATTCGGAACCGACTCGATCCACCGCACACTAAATTCAACCGCGTCGATTTTATTCTTTCTCGTTCACACTGCAGCGCGATGGGAAGAGAAAAATTCGAAACCGACTCCGCCGTCGAAATGCTCACTTGGGAATAGAAAAGGAAAAAAATCGAACCACCGAAGCAAACGCGCGCGACACTGGCACCCGGACGAAATCCCATCACACACTCCCGTCGAAATGCTCACTACCGAATAGAGAAAAAGAAAAATAATCGAACGACCGAAGCAAAAACGCACGACACCGGCACCCGGACGAAATCTTATCACACACTCTGTTAAAACAGCATAAATGTTTTAGATTGCAAAAAAAGTTTGGCCGTTTTTAAAAGATAAAGGGTGTCCACAATGAAATTGGCAAACAGAAAATATATAACTATATGTATAACTTTTGATTGCGTTCGCCAAAACTGCTAATTTTTTGACCATGAATATTATATTATGTGTACCTAATACCATAAAATTTTCATTAAAATCGGTTGAGTATTGGCTCAGATATTGTCGATATCATAAAATGAGATTTTTGAAAATTTGGGCACCCATTTCAAAAAATTGCTTAGGCTGTAACTTTTTTGTTACCTCATCAAAACGTTTGAAAATTTCACTCGATATTTTTAACACAGTATCAAATAAGTGGTAAAAATTTGATCGAAATCGGTTCAGTATTTTTCTAGTAAATATACAAAGCTCAAATCGTTCCAAGGTAAATTTTAGGTACTTTTTGACCATTTTTAATTTCGCGTGCACTATTTTGACTGTAGAACTGGTAACACCGATTTTTATAAAACTTTGAGAGTGTAAAATTGTTGTGTTAAACTGTTTACAGTGAAAATTTCAGCCATTTTTGTTGAGTACTTTCAAAGTAAAAGTAGTTTGAATTTTACTATAGAGTAAGGTGGGGCAAAAGTTCTACCCTAGTTGAAAATTCAATTTTTCTCAAAAAATCGAAGCAGATAAAAATAAATGAATAACGTGTGGTGATTCTACCATCCATCAGCTAAAATTTTGCTGAACAAAGTTACGCCAAATGTCTTTTCAGTTTTGAGTTACAACACTTTTTGTATATGTGTGTCTTATTCGAACTCTTGCCCCACCACTGGGGCAAAAGTTCGAATCTTGTGTTTGTGGAATTTTGCTAACCGTAGCACACTATTTTGATACTTTCGTAATCGTATATGATGTTGGAACTCCAGTTAGCCTAGTGGTTAAGGCTATGGATCGCCAATCCGGAGACGACGGGTTCGATTCCCGTTCCGGTCGGGAACTTTTCTCGACTTCCCTGGGCATAGTGTATCATTGTCCTTGCCTCACAATATACAAATTCATGCAATGGCAGGCAAAGAAAGCCCTTCAATTAAAAACTGTGGAAGTGCACAAAGAACACTAAGTTGAAGCGAGGCAGGACTAGTTCCAGTGGGAACGTTGAGCCATAAAGAAGAAGAAGAAGAAGAAGAAGATGTTGGAACTGGAATACACTTTGAAGTTCGATCTGCATTTTACCGAAATGAGGGTTAAATTTACTACTCCAAAAATTAGTAGTTTTCCGCCAAATTCAGATAAAACAACATTTCTTTTCAACTTTGATCGAATTTTCCCACCAATTCCATCATTTTTAGAGATAAAAGGTACATTTTGCCGAATTTTAGGTTTTTACCTAAAGTTGCCACATGACTCGAACTCTTGCCCCACAATTCGAACTTTTGCCCCACTATGTGTAAAATATGACTTCCAAATCTTTTTTGCAAAAAGTTATACATGCTCAAGCTTCTTCAAAATATACCTAGTTACGCCCCAAAACAAAATATTGAATTCGATGTCATTACAATTCCATTCCATGCGTTGGAAGGATCATCGCATGATACAATTTTTTGATCAAAAACCAACATTTTGTCATAACTTTTCGAAATATTGATTAATTTTCATAATTTTTGAAGTGAAAGACTCTTTTTCAGAAAGGCTTCGAACAACCTTGACACCCGAGAGTAATAATTTGAAATGAGTTCGAAAACTTCAAAAGAAACTTTTGCCCCACTCGAACTTTTGCCCCACTTTACTCTACCAAAAACCACATCTGCTTATTGTGACATAGTGCGACATATATGGCTGTAACTTTTTAACGGTATGATCAAATTGAATGAAACTTTGACAAATTAGTTCTACATACATACTCTACGTACATAAAAATTTTCATTGAAATCGGTTCAGTATTTTTGGCGCCAGAGTTGAAACGGCAAAAAAGTGATATTTTCCTAAATGTTTGTTTGCACAAGATTCTCAAGTGGCAGTTCCGTTGTTTCAACGATATCTCCGCCAATACTCAACCGATTTGAATGAAAATTTTATGGTATTAGTTACACATAATATACTATTTATGGTCAAAAAAATTGCTATTTTGGCGAACGCAATCAAAAGTTATGCAATATTTTCTGTGTGCCAATTTCATCGTGGACACCATTTACACTAGTTTTGTATATAGTGTAATTTTTCTATGACGCCTAAAGACATCAACTGCATTACATTGATTATAAAATTAAAATTCTGAATGAAAAACATATTTATTTTATCACTTCAAAAAGGCTGACAAAATCGGGTCCTCACTGTATATCAGTGCAAGTCAGCAATACAAGCGGGAAATTTTACAGATTGTTTTCCCCTTTTAATTTTTCAGCTCCTAAAATATAAAGCAGTGTCTAAGTTAATGTACTACGCTACTAAATTGTAGTTTTATTGTCACGTTTGCATAGATGGTGCGTTATGCCCCGCCTTCCCCTACCGCAGAGTCAACAGTCGACAACCGCCACACAGAAAGCAAGCAAAAATGAAATGGTTAGTCGCATTCGCATTCAATGGTCTAACCACCAATATAAAAAATGTACGATCAGGGCGATTTGTTCGGGACGCTAGATAATTAAAGAACCTACAAAAAAGGGCTACTCGCTTTCAAGCAATTATCAAATCATCATCCTCTGATTCATAATTATGTGATTGATAACTGCACCACAGAAGCCTCACAAGGAAAGCAAAGTTCGTTACCTGTGCCTCATAAAAAAGGAAAACGACAAACCGTATAATTTCTTGTTAACTAATAAACAGTTTGGGCTCGTTAGTTCGACTGCGGAACCTTTTTCGAGGCTGCGGTGTGGCTCCAGGATCACCCATTCGCCGTGGTGGTTCCTTTCTTTCCTCTTTTGACATGTTTATATTGACACACACTTCCAACATCATCATCATCGTCCGCATCAACCACGGATCGTTACGGAACATGCAATCGATAAAGACCCCGCTCTTTGGTGCTGCCGACACCGCAGAGCAGAAGCATAATATTCTCCTCTTGCAGGAGATGAACCACCAGCAGGGGGAATCCTTGCGTTCTCGTGTCGAGGTTTTCCCTCCTTAGGAGTCCACATCTCGAACGGTATCATACCTTTGAAGTTTTTTTTTCGTCTTCCGAAGCGGCTCGGGCTCGTCTTGACCCTAAGGGCACGAATTGAATTATCAGGTGATGCCGCTCGCAAATGACGATCGAGGGACAGGAGGGATCAAAACAAACACGTGAGGCGCCCAATAAAACTAGGGCAAATATCTACACGAGGCGATGAATGGAACGAACCACCCGAATGGATGAATGAAGCGAAAAAATCCCGGAGGCATCAAAAGTCGATGACCTTCAACAGCCTCCGGCAGAGCGGTAAAATCGCGGTTCGTTTGATTATTTGTCTGACACGACGACGACGGCACAACAAGTCATTTGTGTCCCTTTTCTACGAAGAGATACACCTATTCGCTGAAGAAGATGTCCTTCTTTTGCAATCCCCGGCTAATCCCCGGAGGTATTCTATTTCAAGCATGACCGTCGTGGCGATTACCACCGACAAGTGGTGTTTGATCTTTATGGACTGGAAATACTTGTTTTCTGGATAAAGGACCCTCCTTCTGTATTGGAAGGATAACATATTTCAACTCAAAAGAAGGTCAGCAGAAAGGATATGAGACTTAAACTGCATAGTGAGATATTCACACCGAACATGTAAATGAAGTGATGCGTAGGAAGGGATTAGGGTTTTCAGAGAGTTGTCTATGGATAGGATGAGAGTTAGGGAGCATTCACAAACAACGCATCATATTTTAGCCACATTCTGGCTTCGTTTTCCCTATCATATCCCGTTGTCTTATACCTATCGCAGACTCCCGCCTATTTTCTCAAATACTACGTAATTTATGAATGTTCTGTTAGAAGATAGCTGATCTATGGAAATGAATAATTATTAGAATTGGTACTATTCGTGAACGCTATTGTTATATATTATCCATGAAAACTTTGGCACTGTCGCTCATATTTTAGAAAGTTTATGAGTAAAACATATTTACTGGAAATGGAATGAATAAACTTTTTTTATCACGTTGATAAGATGATACTTTTTAGCTGAATATAGGGTAAGTGTACCAGTTATCGCCATAGTGGTTCCCTATTTGGCCATAGTAAAAATTTAGAAAGTTGTCAAGCTTTGACCTATTATGAACATTTTAGTAGCAAGGATTTAAATGTATTTTGTCATCAAAATTCTGGAAATGATTTAATTTTTTAAATTATTACAAATAACCACTATGGCCAAATAGGGAACCACTATGGCGATAACTGGTACACTCAGCCTACAACAAACTAGTACTCAAAACTTTGTTATCATATCATCACTAGTTGAACTCTGTTACGATGCAGAGCTAATTAATCGTTATCTTGAACCATAAACTCATACTCATTAGTGTATAGGGTTAATGTACCAGTAGTGGTGCTATTAGTAGCTCCTTGTAGAAAAATAATTGAATAAAATTGATAATACCACAAAATAAAAAGCCTGAAAACGTTAATCGGTAGTTTTTCACTTAAATTTGCTAGGAAAAATGTAAAAACCATTGTTTATTACAGTTTTTGCTAATAAATCACTTGCACCAACTATAGGTACACGGTTCCTATTATGGAGGAAAAATTTAGCATTGGTTCCTATAGTGGCGCATCCCGTTGAATTCTTATGGGACCCACCACTATAGGAACACTACCACCACTATAGGTGCTAAGGAGCCAACAATTTAAGGAAAATAATTGTTTAAAATAGGTTTTTCGGCAAATCCTTAACACAAAACTGAATTAATGTCGAGCACTTGACACTGAAGAAGTCTGTAAGTCACAGACGAAATAGGCCTATCTGTCCGAAGATAAGCACAGTAGTAGAATTAAAAGGAATTTGCTCGTCCTTTCTAGTTTTTCTTTAAAAGAGTTATTCATTTTTTATTTTCTTTTGCAAAAGTGAAGTATTAGTGAAGTGTTTTTAAAACTAGAGTCTGAAGTGAATTAATGTTATAAATTGATTATGATGCATCTATTAAAAATGTCATTTGCATGCTTTTTGTTTGAAATAGTGCTAAATTGGCACTACCACCACTATTGGTACTACCTCCACTAAGGGAGCTTTTACCCTATTATATATTCTTGTGCTATTTTTGATCAGCTTAACTGGGTTATTTAGCCCAGGAATCCAGTGCTTGAACTATCCAAAATGTCCATTGGGTAGATAAACATGAAGACTGGGTCAACACAACTGTCGAATCCCTTTTTGGTCTTTGACAAAGTTTTTCGGCACATCCAAGACTATTTCTTAACGTCGGTCATATAGTTGATGAAAAAATTTCATTTTTAAATTTCTTATGAGAAAAATGCAAAAAAATGAGTTTTTCTATACAAAATTTCAATCGCAATGCGAAATGCGGGAACGCTACCAATCGCTCTCAAATTATGCATAGTTATTATGGACGCTAGAAACAATAAAAAAAATTGTGTTTCTGGTCGATGCGCTCAAATTTCAATTTTTGAACCTCGACAATACTTTTATTGAATTCCATAATAGCCCAACTATCATGGAACCCTAAAATCTGACATAAACTGAAAATGAACTGAAACTCAATGTTTAGAAAACAGAAATAGTCATCGTTCGAGATAAAGCTTATTGGCTCATTATTTGAAATGCCTGTAGGAGTCCCACCGTAGCTTATCCCGGAGGGTCCATCAGATTTTATTTTTCGGGAAATTAAACCAAGATCGGTGGTTCTGATCTCAGATTTCTTCAACAGTTCCATCTAGAATTTCATCAGCATTTCGGTTTAGGAGTTTGCCAGAAGCTCTATAAAAAAATAGTGCAGTTCTAAGTGGGATATCTCCAAGAGTTGCATCTGGCATATGTGCTGGAGTACTATCTAGGGATTTTCAGAAGTACTTCCTGAAATTACACAAAGAGTTTTCTCAGTGATTACCCAGAAGTTTTCTCTTGGATTTGTGGTATCCGGAGGAAGGAACCGACACAGCAGAAGGCTTTTCAATCGGCTGAAGCCCAATTAGAGGAAATCAAACACAATCTCCTTGTTTCGGCACGACTGACGTTTTATTTACATTTCCTTCATTATATGAGTCCTCCAGTAGTTGCACCCCTCAAAACCTTTGGAAGTTCCACCAGGAATTCTTGCAAGAGTTTCACCAGAGAATTCTTCAGGATTTCCATCAGGGATCCCTTCAGGAGATCCACCTGAGATTTTTCCAGAAGTTCTATCTTGAATTTCATCAAAAGTTTACTTGGAATGTCTCCAGCTATTCTATCAAGGATCTTCCCAATCCTCGTCAAATATCCCCTGGATGCATCGAAACCACCATTTCGGTACACTAAAACCTCCATTTAGGTAATGAGTCGGGACTGCCTAAATAGAATTTTTACCTAAATGGATTCATTACCTAAATGGATTCAGTTTATTACCTAAATGGATTACAAGGTTGCAAAGAAGTTCAACAAGGGAGAGTTACTAGGAGATTTAAAGGAGATCATGCGGAGTTTCAGATGGCTTTCAATGAGTTTCAGGAGGGGGTGGGTTTCAGGAGGGGAGGGGCTTCAGGGGCGTTTTCGGGGGGTTTGGAGGGTCTTAGATCAGAATTGTCATTCAAATGACTAGCTGGGAACGAAACACGAAAAACCTAGCGAAAAACCCTGCAAAATTCCGCCAGACTGAAAAATTATTGAATGTCGGGTCAAAGTCGGGTCAATTTTTATCGTATGTTGGGCCATTGTTGGAGCAACATCGAACAACTGTTGAGTCTATATTGGGTTTGGTGGCCAAAATAAAAACAGGTGAATGATAGGTTGATGTCGGGTTTGACGTCATCAATGCTGGAGCTGATATCAATGGAATGATGGAAGAATAGTTTATTATCTCAATTTCAACTGGAAATGACGCTGGATACTGGCACTTTCAACACTGCATGGGAGGGGGGGTGTTTAGGGGGCAACATTGCACCACCACCCCCCATACCCACCCCCTAACACCACTCACTACTTCTTTCCCATAAACCAGTCTTATACCTAATCTTAAGTACTCCAATTGATTTGAACACAATCAAATTCCATTTAGGTAACGTTACCTAAATGGAGGGACCTAAATAGATTTTACCTAAATGGATCCTACCTAAATGGAGGTTTGAGTGTAATAAGTCGGGACTGCCTAAATAGAATTTTTACCTCAATGGATTCATTGCCTAGAGGTCTCCAGTTAGCCTAGTGGTTAAGGCTATGGATCGCCAATCCGGAGAAGGTAGGTTCGATTCCCGTTCCGGTCGGGAAAATATTCTCGACTCTCTGGGCATATAGTGTATTATTGTGCTTGCCTCACAATATACAAATTCATGCACTGGAGCGGACCTGGTTTGATGGTTAGAACACTTGACTATCACGCCGAGGACCTGGGATCGAATCGCACTTCCGACAAACTCGCAAAAAATGTGAGTTCTTCCTTCGGAAGGGAAGTAAAGCATGGGTCCCTAGATGAACTAGCCTAGGGCTAAAAATCTCGTTAATACAGATAAAAAATTCATGCAATGTAGAAGTTCTCACGGAACACTAAGTTGGCGAGAGGCAGTCCAAGATCCAGTGGGAACGTAGAACCATACAGGAGTAGAATAAGGATTCATTACTAAAATGGGTTTGAACGTTGCATAGAAGTTTAAGAAGGGCGAGTGGCCTGGAGATTTAAAGGGGGTCTTGCGGAGCTACAACAGGCTTTATATAAAGGGAGTTTCAGGAGGAGGGTGGTCAGAGGTGTTGCATTGCGACTTCAGGGGTGTTTTCGAGGGTTTCTGAGGGTCTAAGGTTACATGGGGACCGAGGGGGTTTTAGGCTGATTTCGAAGCCATTTCAGAGGATTTTGGGCGTTACGTAGGCGTTTTCGGGGGTTTCAGGGGTTTCGGAGGGTGTCAAGGGCGTTACAGGCGGTTTTGAGGAGGTTTAAGGGGACCTATAATTTCCGTAGATACATTTCAGACCACTACTCTTAAGTGAGCTTCAGGGAGATTTCAGCGGCGCTTTAAAGCGTTTCATAAGCATTTCAGGTGGTTTCAGAAAAGATTCAAGTCGTTCCAGACCGATTACACTTGTAGATCCAATGACCTCATCCGATTAGATCATAAACAAACATTGAACTTACCAAGCACACAGTTGCATGACTTTGGGGCTGTCCATAAACCACGTGGTCATTTTTTTGGGACTTCTCAACCCCCCCCCCCCCCCCGCGTGGTCATTTGTCCATACAAAAATTTTTATTCGTCCATACAAAATGCTCATAGGCCAACCCCCCACCCCCCACCCCCCTCATGACCACGTGGTTTATGGACAGCCCCTTTCATTCAATCATTCAAGCACACAAGTCATGCATGTAGATGCTCAAGAAAGTCTTTAGGTAACCTTAAATCAAACCACCCCCCCCCCTCTCTTGTCGCTCCAACTTGAGCATGCCCTAAACTCCTCTTAATCCACTCGCTAACTCATTCCTGTAAACTAACCATATCCCTAGTGTTAAATACTTCAACTGCTCTGAACACAATCAGATTATATTTAGTGACGTTACCAAAATGGAAGAACCTAAATAGATTTTATCTAAATGGAGTCTACCTAAATGAAGATTTGGGTGTATTTTCAATAAGCTTTTCGTAAAAAAAAACAGAATATGCCCCAACATGAAGTTATCACGGGAGTTCCATTCGAAAATATTTTTAATATATGCGCTACGGATTTGTACATTGCACAGTGGTCCACGAACCAAATTTACGAGGAAGAAGCATTTCACGCCTTCAAATGAATTTTTAGACAAATATGGTCTTCTACAAAGTTGTCCCTAATAATAAGACCCTCTTTCCAATGTGCATGAAAATTAGGGTAGTCCATATTTTCAAAGAAATTGGAAACCAAACTTTTTTATTTGCAAGAATAACTATATACATTCTTCGGAAAAGTTCAATCAATTTTGAGCAAGTTTGCTGAAGATAGTTTTAATGTAGCTTTGAAATTGACCGATCTAGAGATATTTTTCTGAATATGCCTAGGGTGGTTCAAGAAAAACCGGTTTTTTTTTTTTTTATTCTTAATCACTTAACCTAATTTACAGCTCTATTGTCCACTAGGGCACTACGTGAGCGTTTTTCAATTGACAGCTATACCTATTGTACAGAGCCTAGATGTATTTTATTATACTTTATACTTTATCGAACTGGTTGCCTTTCTGCTGCTTTCACTTTTCTACTCTACATGTAGAATGATGAGCACAAGGATGGATGATAGGTGGCCGTTGTTCCTTTCCAGTCCGATTGGGGGTCCATTATGAGTAGCAGTTCGCCGATGTCCAGGTATCCGGGTCCGTCTGAGCCATGGGGCTCAGAAGAGGGTCAGTGTCAGCCACTCTCGGTGAAGAGCAACTGACGAAAAATTGCAAGTGCCGGGGCTGGGAATCAAACCCATGACCATCCGCATATGAAGCGAACGTGTGACCAACTACGCCACGGGCCCCGGCATAAAAACCGGTTTTCTGACATTAACTTTTCCAGTTTCGATTTTTCATCAAAGTCGCCCAAGAAACACGTTGCATTTGAAGACGCGTCGTTTCGTGCACTGAGATGGTCGTTATCTCTTTTGCTTCAATAGTTAAAGGTGTTTTTTTATAAAAAACATAGTATTTTGAAAAGGTGATATGACGGGTTGGGGCAAACATAAAAAATATCTTTTGTCATTCAAAAGAAGACATATTATAAATTAGAGGTGTATTATTTTTGTAACTCAAGTAAAAAATACTTTAAAAGTACCTATTTTTTTTCTAGATAATCATCAAAATCTTTTGAACAGAATGACATAGCAACATTCCCAGCGCACAAAAACGTGCGTAGTCTAAGAACCACTTTTAGAACTTCAAAAAACGCACATTTTCGTGCGCTGGGAAAGTTTCATTGATCATGAAATCATGAAAGATTTTCATGATTTTCTAGAAAAAATAGGCACTTTTTAAGTATTTTTTACTTGAGTTACAACAATAACACCCATTGTGCAATGCCACTATTGCAATTTTACAGAACTGATGCATCCATGCAAAATTTAAATTAATTACAGTAATAAGCCATACATGAATGTTCTGAGCTAATCTGAGAATTTTTAGGAACCTTCACAATGATGTCGTGAAGTAAATCTGAAAGAAATTTCCTAAGAGCTCTACAGAAAAAGAAACGTCTGAAAGAGAACTCCAAGAAGAACTCCGGAATAAATTACTGGAGAAACTTCGAAAAGAATCCCCGGAGGATTATAACTCTAGCAGGAATTCTCAGATCAGATCCGGAAATAGTTTCCGAAGTAGCCCTACAAGAAAGTGAAGTTCCGGAAGTAATTCCTGGAGGAGCTCCGAAAAAAACTCTCAAGGAGCTTCGAAAGTAAAAATCCGGAATTAATTCTTACTGATGCTCCAAGAAATATTCACCGATATACTCCAGAAGGGGTTTCCAGAAGGAAATCCATAGGAACGCCGAAAGAAATTCCTGGAGGATCAACTCACTCAGCAACATAAGAAGAAATTCCTATTTAATCTTCCGAAGAAATTCACGGAGACACTCTGCAAGGGACTCCCTGAAGAAGCCCAGAAGAACACCTGAAGAACAGAAAAAGAAATTTTATGAGAATCACTAGGATACGCTTAGGATAAATTTCCGGAAGATCCAGAAAGAATTCTCTCCAAAAGAAAAATCCGAATGAACTTTGTTACCAGCTTCCATAGGAGAGGTGGAAAGGTTTCCGAAAGAACACCGGAAGGAATTTGCATATAACCAGCGGAAGGAATTACCACAGCTAAAGGATTTTCGGTACACGGTACATTTCCTAAGGTACTTTATCTAAAGAATTTTCCATTTGATGAAATTGTCTATGGAACTTAAGGAAGCTGTTCTGGAAAAGCTGTAGAAGATTTTTTAGGAGAACCTTCGGAAGGAAATTCATAGCGACTGCAGATTGCCATTGCTGGAACTTCGAACTTTGAAAGGAGATTCCAGAGAAACTGTGGATATAACTTCGGAAGAATTTTCTGGATGATATTCGAATAGAATTTCCTGACAAACAGGAAGAACTCCGAAAATTTTAACAAAAACTATTGTTGGAGCTCAAAATTGAATACCTGAAGAATTACCGCAGGAACTCTTGAAGATATTTCCAGAAATTTACATAGGGTTTCCAATTCTAATTCCCGTCTATCTTAGTACCGACCAAAAATGATTGAATTTGTTTTTTCACATAGCCTAACATCTCATGGCCAATTTGGTATCTTTTACTAATTTATAAATTAGCTTCCATATCATGTAAAACATTAAAAAAACTACAATTTCTTGAATATAAAAAGATTGAATAATTGTCCCACGAATTATGTTGCCTTCTTTTCCATGTCTATTTTGGGCACAACCTGAATTCAGTTTCCGGTATACCTTCTTTGGTACATAAAATGGTTAAAAATTATGACTTGACCGTAGATGTTGTTTATTCTAAAAGTCGGTCAAATTCTTCCCAATCCTAATCAAATCATGCATTCAAAGAACGATTTAGCAGCAAGATTCAATTTGCGCTAGAATAACTCCCAAAATATTTCAAATTATATTATTCCCCACCAAATCGTAACACGCCATCACAGTGTAACGAAGAATTATTTTTTGTGGTTGTGAAATACGATATTTCATACGCAGAAAATCCACGCACACATTTACTTGCATCCTTCTTAGGCAAAGCAACTGTAAGCAAACATTTTATCGGCGCGAAAAAAAAAATGTTTAATTTAACAACTATTGCTGCATTCTACAGTAGTGAAGTCAAACTTTGAAGTGCTACCGAGCTATTTGGATCATCAATTGAATCTGGTTGACTGAACGGTGATGAAGAATAATTTGACTAGCTTTGCCTTCGTCGTACCCAAACGAGAAAAATTGTCAACTCGTTAGTGAAATTTAAATGTAAAATTTAATGTAATTATTTGATTTCCTGTGACAAAGAGGCTGGTTATTGATAGTCTAAATCCTTTTACTCCTATTGAATGCAGCATTGGCAAATGTAAGTCAGAATATCTGTAATGATTGACTATTTTCGGTGTGATGTGACGAGAATTAACGCATATGACGAAGTAAATGTTTACTCTATTTCGTCTTGGATGCCAATCTTAGACAATTTGGAGTGGCCCACACTTATATGAAAAACAAAAAAATCGAAAAATGCCAAGTCTTACCTCCTAAATCAGTTGCTTTGGACTCCCAGAAGCTACGTTCAAAATTTGAGCAAAATCAATTAAGCCTAAGGGGGCGCTCAAAACTCGTGAAGTTTGTATGGGAAAACTTGGCCAAATGTATGCAGAAATTTTAGGTTTTTGAGTTTTGCCGCTAGGTGGCGCTGTAAGCGTTCAATAAATAAACCCTTTGGTATTATTGTAGGTGACTACATGCCAAAGAACTTTGTCGAAGACCGCGAAGTGATCCGACGGCTGCGAAAAAAGTTATACCCTAGGCAAAGTAAGGCAAAGTATTGAGATTTCATTATTGATATTATTCGGCAAAAGGTTATTGCAGCCATAACAAATTACAAATGCTCCATAGAAAAACAAAAAGCGCTCCATAAAGAAAAAACATATGTTCCAGGAATATGTGCAATGTTACCCATAAATAATTCAAAACGTTCCATACTTTATGAAAAATGCACCTGTAAAACATAAAATTTTCTCATCAAAAATGAAATTTTGCACCAATAAATAATACTAAAATGTTCCATAATAAAATACAAATGCTCCGTAGAAAAATGCAAATGCTCCATGAAAAATTAAAATTGTACCCATAGAAAATTGAATATTGCTCCATAGAAAAAATAAATTTCACCATAAAAAATTAAAATAGCACCATAGAAAATAGACAAATGCTCCATAAGTATTATCAAACTGTACCACATAAAATACAATTTGTTCCATAAAAAAATGAAAATTCTCCATAACTTTAAACATTTGCACCAATAAAGCAGTGCAATGTAAAACAATTCAGCCCTGTCAAATTTAATTATGAGAATATGCTATCTATGGATGGTTTTTAATTTTTCATGGAGCAATTCATATTTTCTATGGTGCAGTTTGATAATACTTATGGAGAATTCATCTATTTTTTATGGTGCAATTTCAATTATTTATGGTGCAATTTAATTTTTTTATGGACTTCTGCAGAAACGCCTGAAGATATGTACAATATACCAATTCTATCCATGGGCATTTACATCATAACCATTATAATCATATTCTTGCCACATATATCATATCCCTCGGTGTAGAAATTAGACACTTTATCGTGCAGTCAAAGTTCGAAACAAAACCCCACCAGTAGGAAGAAGACCCACTTTGACAGGCACCCAGGGAGAGAAACTAATACACTCAGGAAAAAATCTTCATTTGATCTATGTGCCAACCCCCATGGATTTTTGCAATGGGGTTTGACTCATGAAGAGTATGTGCAAACTTAATGAATCATCGCCAACAGTTATTTTCATTGAATCGAAGGGGAGATTCCATGGAATCCATAACCAAGGCACATACTTTTGAAGGATTCTCCCAATGGAATGCATTGATTTTATATATCGTTTCAATGTGAGGTGTTTTATGTTTATAGCATTGGGAGCAGCACTCGAATAAAGCTTTCGTTTCATGTATCAGAAATAATTCAAACGAAATTACATTCAATTTGCAACTTTTAAACATTTTAAAATACATATAGTGAATGATTGTACATTGAATGTAATTTCGTTTGATTTTTTCTGATACACGAAACAAATGCTTTGAAGCTAATGTTTTACAATAGGCAATGATGAGGATTTTACAATATTTTTTTATACGAAATAATATATGACAGTTTAAACTTCAATCAAGATTTGAATACAATTTTTCAGAAACATGTATCATACTCTTTATGCAAGGGTAGTTATAAATCCATTGAAAGGAAATCAGTCTTTTTACGCACATAAAGTTTGTTCAGTACGTTATGAGGCATGACTGGCGGACCATCTACATCATTTAAGCTAAACATTTTGTAGCTGGAAGGTTTCTCTATTAATTCGTATGCAACATAGTGCTCATTCAGTTCGCCTACTTTCCAAAAAAGTGCTATCACGAAAAGATCATCTTTTTCAGTTCTCAAAATATCTACTACTTCACCTCGGAAATGTTTGGCTGAATAGCGATGGGCGAACTTGGTGGACTCGGAACAGAATCGACGTTATTCTGCGGCAAAACCTTTATTGTCCGGTTTTGGGTTCCGAGGACTTCAGATGTCTCCGTTGAATCTGTGTCATTTGCAGGCTCGTTCTCTTTCCTGGATGTGTTCTCCTCTGACTCTTCCGGACTTTCACAAATCAGCCAATCCTCGACGATTTCGACGTCTTCGAAGCCAATAATGCCGAATCCCTATGAATGAGAAACCAATGCAAATAAACCATATATGGCAGACATAAGCTAAAATCTTACAGATTCTTGGCGCCAAACGAGAATTCTTCTGAAAATTTCGTCGATGTTCCAAATATCAAGAGGTCCGGAGCCCAGTACTGCCTGCAATTCGTCTCTCGAAATTCGCGACAACCGTACGAAGTCGATGTCAGCACCTTGGAAAAAGTAATTATTTGTTATTTTCGATTGTAAATATATTTATAAAAATACGAATACCTTCAAAAACTGTTAAAATTTCGCCAGGTAATTGGAGATCACGCAACACGAGCTCGCGGAAACTGTTTTCTTCGGCCATCTTTGTTTTTTTTAATGAGTTTCGTTTCCCATCCGAGTATGAAGCTGGCACATACCTCGGATGAGATGTCAAATGACATATATGCTAGTCGCAAATGTGCGACATTTGAACATGGTATAATGAGTATTTGATACAAATGGAATTAATGAAGTTGATAAATTGACTATGGTATATGCATCTGCACATGAATCAAATGAAGATTTTTTCCTGAGTGTATGAACCTACCTCACGCCTAACTCGTTTGTATCTACACACACATTCCTAACCAGTATCATCCTCATCATCGCCGTTCTACCTATTGGATACCAGCCCTCGGTAATGGACCCGACTGAATGCATTCTCCCAGTCCAATCCAAACATTCAGCAGGACCTGAAGCCCCCTTACTGTGCAAGAGTGTCTCTAACTGCACCACTTTTGACAGCGTGTGTAATATGATTCTCCCAAAAGATATAACCCGTCGAGCATCCCAATCCCAATCTCAATCCCAATCTTGAAACCAGCTACAATCCAAATATTATGAGATGTGAAATGCTTACCCAGCTAGAAGCCGCACACGGATATCCTTGAGAGTCTCATTGCAACCAAAACCTTAGTAACGTCCCTTCGAGGGACTGCCCGACAAATTGAACTGCCAAAGATCGGACCCAGCTTTCGGAGTGGTTCTAATTTTCTCATTCGGAGGAATTCTGGGGGCTCAACGCAAAATCCGAAGCTAATTTTCGAGTGCAAAGGTATTTGAAAAATCTCAAACGCAAACACTGACGCACATACACGGTTTCCGAAGCCTTCGGGCATGTCCAAATATTAGCTCACGTACAGGGGGTAGACAAAATGATCGGGACAGGCAAAATTTTCACTTTCAAAAAAATGTTCAACTAGCTGTAACTTTTCGAAAAGTGCATCAAATATTCTCAATTTTTTACTGTAAGTTCTTCAACTAGTTATATATCAGTGGACAAAGCTTGGAAAAGATCGGACAATTTTTCACGAAGTTATAAAGATTTTAAAAAAAGATAAAATTATCCGATAGCCAACTTTGAGCTGTTATATCTCCGGATTCAATGAACCGATTGGAATGAAATTTTGACCATTCATGACTTAAATAATGAACTCTGGAAAACATTTAACTTAACTTGAATTTTTTAACATGCGAAAAAGTTATAGCGATTTTATTTTTTTTCACGATTTTTTAATAAATTGGTCTATTTTTAATATGCATCCCATTACTTTTTCAATTTATTGACGGCTATGTTGTTACTTTCCTTCAAAACACATTTATATATAAGTCATTTGGAGGGAATTTAAATGAACTATAATTTGCATCTTGAATTTTGAAACGATGTTGAAGTTTTGGATACTTTGGTGTTTTATAAGGAAAATAATCTAACCGTTGTAATTTTCTTTCGTGTTAAGAATTTTAAGTTGAGTCAAACGTTTTTTAAAGCTTATTATGTAAGTCATAATTGGTCAAAATTTCATATCATTCGGTTCATTGAATCCGGAGATATAACAGCTCAAAGTTGGCTATCGGATAAATGTACCTTTTTCTTAGAATCTTTATAACTTCGTGAAGAATTGTCCGATCTTTTCCAAATTTTGTCCACTGATACACAACTATTTGAGGAACTTACAGTAAAAATTTGAAAATATTTGATGCACTTTTCGAAAAGTTACAGCTAATTGAACATTTTTTGAAAAGTGAAAATTTTGCCTGTCCCGATCATTTTGTCTATCCCCTGTATAAGGCGAACACCAACCAAATCAGATAATTAAAGCAGACCAAAAAACGAAGATTGACAGCCTAAGAACAAAGTACCTGTTTGCTTTTGCTATCTAGACCAACACCAACGGCAAGGCTTTCCAAACACGTTTCCCTATCGAAAGAAAAAGCTAAAGGAATCCAGATTTCTAGATTTCGTGTTTATTTTTCTGCACTTTCATGCCCTGTGTTTTTTTTTTTCGACGCACGGAGCCAGAACAAATTGTGCGTGTATGGCGACGGATCCGACGGAGGTTGCAAGGAGGCTCTTTGTTTGCTCCGGCTCCTAATGGTGGAGGTCCTTTTTCTCTATTGGCATAACTTGTTGGTTGTTCTTCTACCACCACCTCACGCGTAATATGGGCCCACGTCGGAGCCTATATCCGTACATATTGAGGTAAATCACACCTCACAGGAGAACAAATCTTTTGACTATCACACGTTACCCTCGTTTCGCCGTGCTGCGCGCAGTGCAGGCAGTGTAGGAAGATTCAGCTTTTTTATAAGAATTAGGTATATTCTAGAAATATATTTTTGCGTAACTATACATTTTTATTATACAGACAGTTGACGGAACGCAAGCACACCTGAATACTCGTGGAGATTCCTCTTGGAATCTCGTGGAGATTCCTTCTGGAATCTCGTGGAGATTCCCTCCGGAATCCCGTAGAGATTCCTTCCGGAATCTCGTGGAGATTCCCCTCGGAATCTCGTGGAAATTCCCCTCGGAATCTCGTGGAGATTCCCTCCGGAATCTCGTGGAAATTCTCCTCATAATCTCGTGGAGATTCCAATCGGAATCTCGTGGAGATTCCCCCTGGAATCTTGTGGAGATTCTCCCTGGGATCTTGTGGAAATTTCCCTCTGGAATCTCGTGGGGATTTCTCTTGGAATCTCGTGGAGATTTGTCTTGGAATCTCGTGGACACTCCTCTTGGAATCTCGCGAGGATTTCTCTTGAAATCCCGTGGAGATTCCCACCGGAATTCTGTGAAGATTACCCTAGGAATCTCGTGTGGATTTTACCAGTAATTTTATGAGGTCCCCCCTGGATTCTAGCGAGGATTCTCCCTGGAGTCTCGTGAAGAGTTTTTTCTGGAATCGCGTGGAGATATTATCTGGAATGTCGCGGGGATTTCCTCGGGTCTCTCGAGGAGGTGTTCCTTAAAATCTCGTTGAGATTCCCCCTGGAACTAGCCCTGGGATCTTGTTGAGATTCCCCCTGAAATAATTGTGAAGATTCTCCCTGAAATCTTGTGGAGATTCGCCCTGGAATCTTGTGGAGATTCCCTACGGAATCTTGTGGAGATTCCACCTCGAATCTTGGAATCTCGTGGAGATTCCCTCCGGAATCTCGTGGAGATTCCCTCCGGAATCTCGTGGAGATTCCCTCCGGAATCTCGTGGAGATTCCCTCCGGAATCTCGTGGAGATTCCCTCCGGAATCTCGTGGAGATTCCCTCCGGAATCTCGTGGAGATTCCCTCCGGAATCTCGTGGAGATTCCCTCCGGAATCTCGTGGAGATTCCCTCCGGAATCTCGTGGAGATTCCCTCCGGAATCTCGTGGAGATTCCCTCCGGAATCTCGTGGAGATTCCCTCCGGAATCTCGTGGAGATTCCCTCCGGAATCTCGTGGAGATTCCCTCCGGAATCTCGTGGAGATTCCCTCCGGAATCTCGTGGAGATTCCCTCCGGAATCTCGTGGAGATTCCCTCCGGAATCTCGTGGAGATTCCCTCCGGAATCTCGTGGAGATTCCCTCCGGAATCTCGTGGAGATTCCCTCCGGAATCTCGTGGAGATTCCCTCCGGAATCTCGTGGAGATTCCCACCGGAATCTCGTGGAGATTCCCTCCGGAATCTCGTGGAGATTCCCTCCGGAATCTCGTGGAGATTCCCTCCGGAATCTCGTGGAGATTCCCTCCGGAATCTCGTGGAGATTCCCTCCGGAATCTCGTGGAGATTCCCTCCGGAATCTCGTGGAGATTCCCTCCGGAATCTCGTGGAGATTCCCTCCGGAATCCCGTGGAGATTCCCTCCGGAATCCCGTGGAGATTCCCTCCGGAATCTCGTGGAGATTCCCTCCGGAATCTCGTGGAGATTCCCTCCGGAATCTCGTGGAGATTCCCTCCGGAATCTCGTGGAGATTCCCTCCGGAATCTCGTGGAGATTCCCTCCGGAATCTCTTGGAGATTCCCTCCGGAATCTCGTGGAGATTCCCTCCGGAATCTCGTGGAGATTCCCTCCGGAATCTCGCGGAGATTCCCCTTGGAATCTCGTGGAGATTCCCCTTGGAATCTCGTGGAGATTCCCCTTGGAATCTCGTGGAGATTCCCCTTGGAATCTCGTGGAGATTCCCCTTGGAATCTCGCGGAGATTCCCCTTGGAATCTCGTGGAGATTCCCCTTGGAATCTCGTGGAGATTCCCCTTGGAATCTCGTGGAGATTCCCCTTGGAATCTCGTGGAGATTCCACCTGGAATCTCGTGGAGATTCCACCTGGAATCTCGTGGAGATTCCACTTGGAATCTCGTGGAGATTCCACCTGGAATCTCGTGGAGATTCCACCTGGAATCTCGTGGAGATTCCACCTGGAATCTCGTGGAGATTCCACCTGGAATCTCGTGGAGATTCCACCTGGAATCTCGTGTCCCTTCCACGATTTTGCCACTAGACGGCGCTAGTGAGTAGGCATGTTATACACTATTCAGTGTCGGACAAAACAATGAGACCACCGGTCCTATCTCATACAAAATGGCCACGTTTGACGATATGGTACACGGATGTAGTGCAAATATTGAGTACAAAAAGAGAGGTATTTTATTTCTGTTTGGTCGTGGCTTATAAAAATCTACTTCAAAACAAAGGGTAAAATTCCTAGCTATAACAGATTTGCTGTATTCTGTTCTCCTGCCAACCATGCCACTTACAGGTTGCTCAACAAGTAAACCCCTCTGATCAAAATACCGAGAAATATATTCGATACGGTAGATTAGAAAGCAAACACACAAAAAATACCTTCTCTACTTCGCACCTTATCCTCAGCATCCTATAGCGATCGCCGAAGCACAGATCCACCGCAGAGAGATCCTTTCAACGCCGCAGGTCCTCTACCAGCGGCCACATATTCCCCCAGAGCATGTGGAAACCCCCGAAGTGCACACGGAAAAGGGACACACACCCGAAGGCACCAGGGAATCGTGGTGTAAATCATATCTCCTCTAGCCATCGCCGAGACGATTAGGATTCTCCGATCACCTTCTTCATCTCGGAACCGGCCTCGCCGTACCTACATCAGAAAAGAGTAAATAAATAAACATAATAATAGATATTGAACCATATTTGCACAGCACGATAACAAAAGGTTTTTACTATTTATTTGTAGCTCGAGCAGCTCCGGTCGTTTGGAGGAACCTTCGAAGGGACCGCAGGATGTCGAAGCGTCGTCGGTCGTTGTTGTTGTCAGCCAGCCATCCAGCAGTCGTGTAGGTATTGTGTGCTTGTTTGCTTGCTCACGGACGACGACGACAGGAAGGTATGCTGCCCAAAATGCCTTGTACAATTTCTTTCTTACTAATTTTCTACCTGTCCTACCGTGACCGGCGATAAGGACAAGGGCGAGGACCAAGACGAATGCGGCCAGCCACACGGACGGAGATGATATTTTATGGCTTTGGTAGTTTTGTTTTCGTGTGCTTCAACGCGTTGAGAAAATGTGTGGACGAAGGGAGGTAAATAGGCAATGAAATTTTCCACGCAATCTTAAACTGGAATCTTGCCCTGCGCTGGATCAGCCACGTTCAGCTGATTATTGTACAAGAAGAAGGAATGGGAATTCCTAAGGACATTGGTGTCTTTATTTGGTGAATGTGAAAAGGAAGTGCATGGAAACTCTAGCTCAGCCTTGGGTAATCAATTCCGGTTGTAATTTAGGTTGTGCTTCTACAAAATGAAGCGCCTTTCTCCATATTAGGAGATCCCAACATGAGGAGTACACGTCCCTCAAGTTAGATCATCATACGAGTGCCAGTGAGGGACTCAAATCAATACTGTCAATACAGAAGTCGGAATATCCCACAAAAAGTCGGCTTGTCCACTGAAAAGACGGCAAAACCGTTTGTCGGAAGGCTTTTTCCGTTTATTCGTCTTGATAATCCGTGGATCCTTCAAGAATTCTCCTGAGAATTTTATAACAAATTCCTCCGGAAATTTCACCTGGAATAACTTCAAAGGCTCATGCAGTGATTGTTTCAGTGTAGTATTTCGGGAGGAATTAAATTCGTTCAAAATTTTTATAAGAGATTCAAAAGTTAATCAAGAAATTCCTTCAAAATATTGTACAAAAACTCCATTAGGAGTTCATCAAAGGATTCCTTCAATAATTTGTCCAGGAATTCGTTTAGAAAGCTCTCCTGGGATTTCCTAAGAAATTCCTCATGCGAATGCTTCCGAGATTCCTCATGGGGTTTCTTCAGGTATTTTTTCAAGACTTTCTCCAGGGGTTCACTTGGTAAATTTGTCTGGGATTCTTTCAGGAACAACTCCAGGGATTCTTAAAAAAAAAACCATCCAGGAACTCTTCTTGGGATTCTGTATAGGAATTGTTAAGGAATTCCCTCAGGAATACCTCTTGGGATTGCTTCCGGGATTCCTTCAGGAACTGTTACAGGGATGCCTCTAGAAGTTTCCCCTACAAACTCTTCACAGGTTTCCTTCAGGATTTTTTCAAGAAATCCTACAGCGATTTCTTCAGTACTTCCTCCTGGGATTTCTTCAGAAAATCCTCTTGGGATACTTCCGAGGATTCCTTCAAGGATTTTTGCAGGGATTTTTCTAAACAATCCTCCAGGATTTCCTCTATAGTCTATATATTTCTCCAGAAGTTCCTTTAGATATTCCTCCAGGAATTATTCTTGGCATTACTCCAGCAACTCCACCAGGGGTTCCTCCAGGAATTACTCCTGGGGTTCCTCCAGGAATTGCTCCAGAGATTCTTCCAGTGATTACCCCAGGAATTCCTTCAGAAATTGCCCCAGAAATTCCTCCAGGGATTTCCCCAGGAATTCCTCTAGAGATTCCCCGAGGATTTTCTCAAAAGATTCCTCCAGAAATTCTTACAGGCATGTCTCCAGGAACTTCTCCTTGGGTTCCTTCAGGAAGTGCTCCAGAGTCTCCTCCAGGAATTCCTACAGGAATTCTTCCAGACACTCCTCCAAACATTCTTCCAGGCATTCCAACAGAGATTCATCTAGGAATTACTCAAAGGAACCTTCAAGGAATTTCTCCAGGAATTCCTTCAGGTATTCCTCCTGAAATTCCTCCAAGAATTTCTGTAAGGATTCCTCTAAGGATTCCGCCAGAAATATCTCCAATGATTCCTCCAGGCATTCCTCCGGGATTTTCTCCTCCAGAGATTCCTCTACGGATTTATCCAGGAATTCATCCAGAGCTTTCTTCAGCAATTCCTACAGGAATTCCTCCAGGAATGCCTCCAGAGATTCCTGTTGAAATTGCTCCAGGGATTCCTCCAGGAATTCCTCCAGATATTCCTCCAAGTGTTCCTCTTGGCATTCAACTAAGCATTCCTCCAGGAAATCATGCAGGATTTCATGCAGGAATGCCTCCAGGGACTCCTCCAGGATTTTCTCCGAAAATTCCTCCATGCATTCCTTCAGGAATTCCACCTGACATTCTCCAGGAATTTCACTAGGAAATCTTACAAAAAATTTTCAAGAAATTTCTCCAGAAATTTCTTCAGGAATTTATTTTTTGAATTCAATCAGAGATTTCCCAGGGTGCTCTAGGTATTCTTTTAGGAAAATTAAGGGGGCTTCGTGGCCGTGCGGTTAGCAGCGTCAGTCGTCTAGGCGTTTCGTAAGCCTCGGAGTGCGGGTTCGATTCCCGCTCCAGTCGGAGAAAACTTTTCGTCAAACGAAAAATTCGCCATTGGGCCACCGGGTGTTATGTGTGTTGTCCGTTGTCTCGCGTATGTAATGTTCAGTCTGTGCAGCCTCTGGCTGAAGACGGTGCAGTGTCTTTTTTTTTGAAATCTTCCAGATATTCCTTCACAAATATCTCCAGGGATTCCTCTAGGGATTCCTCCTGAAATCCTAGGAGCAATTCCTGCAGAGATACCGCCAGGAATTTCTCCAGGGATTTGTCCAGACAATTCTCCAGGCATTCCGTTAGGAATATTGCCAGGAATTCCTTCCAGAATTCTTCCAAGACCTCCTCCAGGGATTTCTTCAGAAATTTCTTCATGATTTTCTTCAGAAATCCCTCAAGAAATTTCTCCAGAAATTTATCCAAAAATTTCTCCTCCATATATTCCTCCAAGAATTCCACCACAGATTCCTCTAGCGATGTTTCCAAGGATGCCTCAAGATATTCCTCTAGGAGTTCTTCCAGGAAAACCTCCAGGAATTGCTCCAGGAATCCCTTCAGACATTCTTCCGGTAATTCATTTAGTCATTCCTTCAGGAATTCCGCCGGAAATTATTCTAACAATTGTGTCAGGGATTATTTCAGGGATTCCCCCCGGAATTTCTATAGTAATTTATCGAAGAATTTCTCTTGGTTGTTATAGTTATTCTTCCAGATATTCCTCCAGAAATTTCGACAGTAATTCCTTCAGCAATTCCTCCAAAAATTTATCCAGGCATTCCTTCAGGTATTTATGCAGGAATTCCTCAAGGGATTTCTTTAAAAATTTCTCCAGGGATTCTTGTTAGAATTCCTCAGGGGATTCCTCCTGGAATTCTACAGAAATACAACCAGAGATTAATCCAGGAATTCCTTCAGGGATTGCCCCAGGAATTGATCCAGATATTTCTCCACAGATATCCCTAGGAATTGCTTCGGGAAAAATCAGGAAATGCTGCAGATATTGCTTCAGTAATTCCTCCAGAGATTCATTCAGGAATTCCTCCAAGAACTTCTCAAAGAGATTCCAGAAGTTCCTCCAGGGGTTCAACCAGGAATTGTTCCAGGGATTTATTCAAATATTTCTCAAGGGATTCCTCCAGGCGTTCTTTCAGCCATTCCTTCAGGAATACCTACTGGAATTCCTCTCGTTTCCAGGGTTTCTTTCCGAAAATCCTCCAGGTATTCGTTCAAGAATTCCTCCATGACTGCCTCCAGAGATTTTTCCAGGAATCCCTTCAGGGATTTTTCTATGATTCCCTTCAAGGAATGCTCCGGAAATTCTTCCAGGGATTGTTCCAGGAATTCCTCTAGTGATTCTTTCAGAAATACCTCTCGGGTTCTCTTCAAAAATTTATTCAAGGATTCGTTCAGGAATTTCAAAAATCCTTCCATCTTCACCCAAGAATTTCTCCAGGGATGCCTTCAGGAATACCTGAATATTTTTTTAGTTATTTCAAAGATTACTTGGGAAATTTCTCCTGCGATTTGTATTGGAATTCTTAAAGATAATTTAAGAAGAATGCATACAAGAGCCAGGCAATTCTCCAAGAAGTCATCCTGGAATGCCATCACAATTTTCTCCAGGAAATCATCCACGGATTTGTTCAAGAATGCACCCACGAGTTCCTTCAAGAATTCTACCTGCAGTTTCTGCAATAGAATTCCTTCAGAAATTCGTCCTTCGATTCTTTCAGGAATATATCTTGAATTTTTTTTTTCTCAAAAAAGTTATCCATTAAGTTAAAGTAATAAAAGTAATCCATAAAAGTAAAAGTTAAACATTAAGGGAGCATCCATTAAGTACGTCACGCTAAAATTGGTAATTTTCAGTCCCCTCCCTCCCTTCGTACGGGTTTTTTTTTTCTATACCTAATACATTGCTTATCACACTTTAACAAACCCCCTTCTTCCCTCTAAGCGTGACGTTTCTAATGGATGGCCCCTTAAATGCCTCAAGGCTTTCTTCCAACGATTATTTTAGGACTTATCCTAGGATTCCTTCCAGTTTCTAACCAGGGATCTCCTACTGAAAATTGTGAAGGAATTTCTTCAGAAATTTCTCTATGAATTTCTCCAAGAAGTTGCCTAATTTTTTCAGGGAATCCCTCCAGCAGTTTCTTTTGGAGTTTACTCAGGGATTCCATAAGATTTTTTTACAGGAATGCCTCCACGGATTTTCAGACATTCCCCCAAGAATTCATACAGGGAAAACTTTTTCAAAAATCCTCTCAGAAATTTCTCCTTGTTTTTTGTTTAATGCACCAGGAATTCCTACTTGAATTCCCCTAGACATTTCTTTTTAAATATATTCCGACAATTCGTCCCGGAGTTCCTTCAGGTGAGTTCAAGAATTTTCCCAAGGATTCCATTATTTGAGAGTTCTCCGGAAACACTTGCAGGAAATTCTTCAAGAATTTCTCTAGGGATTCTCTTCAGGACTTCTTACATTCCTTTAGGATTATTCTCTGAAGAGAATATAAGCAGTATATGAGTATATAAAAATATCTTTAATGAAATTCCGGCAAGGATGCACTCGGAACAATACCGCCGAAGGTTTATTCTTGAAAGATTACAGATACAGGACATTCCAGGATTGCTAACAAGGAAAGACTAACTGAATGAAAGGACTCAACAATTATTCAAGGAAGATATTATAAATACATTTTCAAAATATCTTCTGATGGGTTTCAATTATATTGGAGAAAATGTTGAAGGAAATCATGAAGAATCCATTAATCTGTAGATATTAACAAGAAAAAAAATGAGCTACAGAAGAAATATGGCACGAGTAAAGAATCTTTAAGTCTTTAATCTTCTAGAAATTGGCCGTCGCTTCCAACACCACGCTGATCTGTGTAGAACACGCGAGCTTTTTTCAACGTATTGTACAAAATATAGCAGCGTGACTGCTGAAGGGTTAAAGAATACTATTAGAATATAATGTTATTACATTCATTTTCCTCGTGCTGCGTTTATATAGTTATAAAAGCTAGTAGGTAAAAATTAGCTAAGGGTCGGAGACTGGGACCACATTACGAACTCAAATCTATTTTTCAAAATCACTCTAGGCTGGAAGGCACTAGGTAAACTAAGAGGCCACCCAAGTAACATATGGCACTATTATTCCTAGCGACACCTTGCGGCAAAACTGCAAACTAAAGTGCTTTTCTTTATGATATCAACGACCTTATGGACAACTTTTCCGACGACTTGAACTTTTTATCTTATCGGGATAGGGAGATAGAGCTGACCTATATTTACATGCTCACTAGCGTCACCTATAGTGGCAGAGTTGTGAACCAAATTGTTTGTCTTCGTGTTAGTGGGCTTCGTGGCCGAGCGGTTAGCGGCGGCAGTCGTTTAGGTGTCTCGTAAGCCTCGGAGTGTGGGTTCGATTCCCGCCCCAGTCGGGGAAAACTTTTCGTCAAACGGAAAATTCTCCACTGGGCCACTTGGTGTTATTTGTGTTGTCCGTTGTCGATTGTTTGTAATGTTCAGTCTGTAGAGGCCGCAAGGTCGAAGACGGTGTAATTGTCTTTTCAAGATGTCAACGACCTTCTGAACAACTTTACTGAAGACGGTTCCTTTGCAGATTATCAAGGTTTCGAGATATAGCAGCTTGAATTCACTACTACACTTTTCCAAGTGAGTCCGTACTTTTCCACATGCATCAACCAACAGCAAAGCATACGCTTGACATTTCCAATGTTTTGTAAATGTTGAGACCGCTGTTGGCCTGTTTGATTATGCGTGCGGAAAAATTTGCACACTTGCCAATGCGTGTACTAAAGACTTAAGCACGAGACATCAAAGCTTGGATTGAAGCTGACTAAAGTCAAGATCAAAATTGTCTTTGTGAAAGTTCTAGCTATAGTTTTCCAGCCTGACTTCAAAGCTTTCCCAGTGGCGTAATGATCTTCTTTTCCCATTAATACAACACACAAATCTAAACGAGGACGAATCCTTGAGGGTTGAAACCCGAATTCCTCTAAAACCATTCAACGTTCCACTTCCCTCCTTTTGCGCAGCACAGAAAAAAAGGAAACCCATTGTACGGTGCTTCTCGGTCCCTAAGAAAATTGACACCAGCTCATTCTCGGTTTGTTAACCGTAAAGAAAACATTGCGACGCCGAACGACAACATCGTGCCGAGGCTCGTATTTCACCGAGGCCGACCCCAGGGCCCGACAGGATCAAGTGCCGAGAGCAAAACCGAACAGGTTCATCCTTTTCGGTCTTCGCGCATCATTTAAGTAGGTTGTTCCAACGGCCGCTTTGAAACGCGCTGAGAGAAAGCTTGCGCAAGCGCTCACCCAGAGAACGGTGGCCGTACCAAGCGTGAAGCTTTCGCAGTTTGACGTTTCTCCACAGCGGAGGGTGGCGATAAGCGTTTGAGTGTTTGCGTGAGAGGGTGGGTGTAGCGCGATCCGATGCAAACATACCGCTCGGAAAACGGAGAGAGACGTCAAGCACAGGCAGTCATTCACCGTCAGAAGAAGCAACCAGTTCACACGGAACGGGGCTACGACAGATCGCGCGTCGATATATTGGAATTTTATTTTTCTTGCCCACTGAGAGAGCCGTTCGCCGCCGCCGCCGCCGCTTGTCAGTGCACATAGTGTTCCTGCGAGTTCAATCGAGAGCAAAATACCGAAATCGGACAGTGTGTCATTATCCGGTCCGAAACGGGAACTTGCCGATCGATAAAAGAAGAATTGGTTGGCAAACGGGAACTTCCTCTCGGACCGTATCTTGTGAAGTGATCAACATATTTCAAAAGCGCAAGAATTTATGAACTGTCAAAGTGGGAGTCATCGTCGCGAGTGACACAAAACATAGCGCCTATCGAGAGCAGTAGAGAGAATTCCTGCTGCGAAGAGAACGAGCGGGACAAAATACACGATTTTTTTTTCTTGTGTCGCGAATAAGAAAGAAGTCGCGATTTCTGATCGCCGAAGCTGTCGCCGTCGCGCATAATTCAATGAGCAAACCAGATTGATACGGATCAAGACATGAATAACAAGTGCCCAAAGTACGGTCGGAGAGCGAAACATTCAAGTTGAAGGTGAGTTGTTGTTTTCTTTTTTAGACAACTGCTTGTTAGCAGAAGGGCGTCAAAGGAGTAACTCATAAGCTTATTAAAATGACGTCACGTAAATTCTACCAACACGGGGAAAGGGGAGGTAGAGGTCAATTACGCAGCTCTGATTAATCTACGTCCCCTCCCATCGTGCGCAACTGTTTACTAATAAAACATTTTTTCGGTTGTCAAATATTTATTTACAGATCATCTCGCACTGAGTCCATCGAAACGAATTCCAACTAAGAATTTTGACTCTTCAAATCGAGCATTGGCCGACAAAAAAGCTGGTGAAACAAGAGAAGAGGGCGAAGTAATTTCATTTTAACAAGATTCCTGTTTCTTCGCTCTTCGTTGGCAGTGTGTTTCGCCTCCGCTTCGCGCTGCCTCAGCACACCACACTACTGTAAAAGTTTATTCTGGTTTCCTCGGCCACCTCAACTTGCTCGAGTATTCTTGGTCGGAGAGTCAAGTCTGAACAGGCTAGTGTCGACGGTCGACGGCTGTGTGCACGTGTATGTGTGGCAACTTGGAAGCGAAACCAACACAAGCTAGGCGGCGCAAGTTACCAGCTTCCAAGAAGTTCAAGAACTTGAGCACCACGACGAGTTAGTGGCAGAAGCAGCAGCAGCAAACAAGAACGCAAAAACTGGCCCGGGAGTTTTGAGTTTTTCAACTACGCACGTACAATGAACGAATCGAAATCTCTGATCATTGCAAATTAGTTTTTTTTTTGTTTCGCTGCGATTGCGTGAACCCCGAGAGTGCGTCGGAATGTGCTGGAACGGGATGGTCCACCGAATCACCAGTTTTAAGCAACGGAAAAAATCCAGACTCATCTCAAGAGTCGAAAACAAGTGAAGTGGATGTTCGAGTACGGAAACCTTAAAGCAATAGTGCAATGTGAAACCTAGTTCAAAATTGTTATCGCAGTTTATAGTTTCGGAGAGTAAACAAAGAAATTCAATCAAATTAGTGCCTTTCGAAGTGTAGCGCAGAGCGTGAAGAAACGTGTGCGGTTGATGCAAGTGTCGGGAAAATGCCTCACAACAGTTCCACCGGTGATGAACTCGGTAGTACGGACGAGGTTAAAGTATTCAAAGATGAGGGGCGGGACGACGAGAAGTTGTCCGAGAATCTGCTGGAGGAAAAATCCAGCTTGATTGATTTGACTGAAAGTGAGGAGAAAACGGTTAAAAATGGAACTAATCGGCATGAGGCGGGACCGGTTTACGGGAAGCTGCCACACGGCCATCCCGGGTTTAACATGGGATACCTGGTGCCGCCGTATGCGTATCCGAATGGTAGTGCTGGAGGTCTGCCGGTGTCAATGGCTAACAAGATTGGATTGCCTCCTTTTTTCTGCCACAACGGCGATCATCTGTCGTCACCTCCACCTGCCCACTGTGGAATATTACCGTACCAACTGGATCCGAAAACCATGGGACTAACGCGACCTCCTCTGTACAGCTTCCCCACTAGCCAGTATCCTTATCCAATGTTAAGCCCCGATATGCCACTAGTGGCATCGTCATGGCATACACCTTCAATGTACAGTCCAGCGACGGGATTTCGCAATCCGTACCCAGCATCGCTTCAGATTTATACATCCCTGCCGAGCGACTTCTATCGGTACTCACCCAGTCTCCTTCCATCGGTACATTCCCATCCGATGCTGAACTCACATCCAGCCATAATTACCCCAGGTCCCAAGCAGGACATTCCCGGTCAAGACTCCAGATTTGGCTCGGGTCGATCCTCAAATCCGCCCACGATCAAACAGGAGAGTGGCGAAGAAGGATCTCAGGGCGGCCGATATTCGTCCGGTCATAGTCGATCGTCCAATAGCCATCACAATCATTCACATCACGAACAGAACAATCACAGCAACAACAACAATCACCATCATCATCACAGTGGCGGTGGTCAGCATAGATCACTGTCGGAAAAGGAGTTGGCAATGGAGAAGAAGAAAAGTCATGTCAAGAAACCGCTGAATGCCTTTATGCTGTATATGAAAGAGATGCGATCGCAAGTCGTAGCGGAATGCACACTCAAAGAGTCAGCCGCAATCAATCAGATACTGGGTCGGAAGTGGCACTCACTTACCCGGGAACAGCAGAGTGTGTACTACGATAAGGCCCGCCAAGAGCGGCAGCTTCACATGGAGCTCTACCCAGGCTGGACAGCACGGGATAACTATGGATATGGGGCTAAGAAAAAGAAGAGGAAAAAGGATCGAAGTCCCGCAGATCCGGGTGGTAATAGTATGAAAAAGTGTCGAGCGAGGTATGGTTTGGATCAACAGAATCAATGGTGTAAGCCGTGTAGGCGCAAGAAGAAGTGTATTCGATACAAGGAGATGACGGACAGCGAGGAAGGCAGAGACCAAGGGTCGGATGATGCAATTGGAAGCTGTGGTAGCATGGACGATTCCAAGAGTCCTGAAGACGACAGGGAGTCATTGAACCAGTCGATGTCGAGTCCACGAAGTATGAGCGTTCTATCCAGTTTACAGTCTCCGTCTACGAGTATAGCATCACCGTTGAATCTGCTGGCAAGTCCGGCAACACCAACCAATTACTATCATCATCACGATCACTTGGGATTGGCCTCAATTATAGCGGCCCAACACCAGCAGCAACAGCAAGCCCTCCAAAACAGTACCAGTGACAAGCTGAACAACATCAGCAGTGACAGTGGCCTTAGTTCACAGCTGAACAACAGCTACAGCAACAACTTTAGTCCGTACAGTAACCATCATACGATTCGGAACAGTTCGAACCAGAACAGCAATAGTACCAGCAATAACCTCAGCTCGGCGGTCACTAGTCCACCAGATCTCCTGAACGGTGGCACCAGTAGTAACAAGAATCATCACAGCAGCTCCGGTAGCAATAGTCTTCCTCCACATCACCAACAACCGCATCCACCTGCCACCGGGCCTCCTCCAAACGGAAGCAGTAGCAGCAGTATCTCAGCGTTACAAATTCCCCCGCATCTTCAGCAACTGAACCTGTCCAGCTCGTCACCTCCCACATCGATCAACAACAACAGCTCATCACTGCCGACGAGTCAAATCAAGGAAGAACCCGGCTGCCTCAGGAACAGTCCGCCCAACTTCCTTCTGCACCACCATCATCTGGCGATGGCCGCAGCAGCAGCAGCAGCTCAAATGCACAAAAACAACGGAGATCTCAGTTCGACGGGAGATCTGTCCCATAGTTCCAACAGCACGACGAACAACGACAGCGGACGAAGCACCGGCAGCAGTCAAGCCAACAGCACTAGTGATAGGTAGTTAACGCCCAACAGGGAAAGACAGGAGATAATTCGCAAGGGCAACGCATATCCTCCGTATCCCCTGAAACGATGCGACGCCAAGGGGTAGAGGTGAATGCCAAGTGTCAATGTTCTAACTGTGATCCAACGAGCGAGAACGAGAAAATTGCGTTAAACACATCCTTTCGAGCCTTTCGGGAGCTCTCCAGGAACAAGAAGAAGTGCGCCAACCCTACTTAATTGATCATTTTCGAGGCTAGTTTCGAAGCCCATTATTATCGCAGTCATTGTTTGCATTGAACCTGGAAGCAGCAGCCCGTTTAACAGCGCACCACAACAACCACCACAGCGTGGCCACCACAAAACCAGGTGATGAGAAGCGAAGAAGTGAAGCGCAAACGAGCGACCGGGGAAAGAAAACGGAGAGAGAGAATGCTTAATTTGACACATTGTACCCCTGCGCGCAATCTCCCCAAGTTCACGCAAAGGAACCCTTCTTTATTCCCTGCTACAAGTCGTCGTGGTCGTCGTCGTCGCCATCGTCAGGTCCGTCCGCCATCATCCTCGCCGTGCCCAAGTTCCGAGGCATTTACGAAGTTAATGGCATTCAAAATCGAAAAACACAGCATCACTTATTAATCGTTTGTCCGTTGTTTATGAGCATGATGAGCGAACGAGCGAAGAAAGAGCCAGACCAAGGGAGTTAACCACGAGAGCCCACGAGACCGGAGTATGCGCAAACGGGAAGCGACCGGAGACGAAAAGGTTTTTTTTGTCTCCTCTTTAATGGTTAAGTTTCTGTTTTCTTTTAAGACATTCTTTTTATCTCCTTTCTCAAAACAACAACAACAACAACAAAATAACGAAGAAATTAATGTGAGTGTGTGAAACGATCAATCTCCTTCTTGGAAATGCAAGGCCCAAACAGAAGGGAGTACGCGTCGAAGAGTAGGAAGAAGGAGAAGCAGCAAAAATGACCAGAAGAAGAATTGTTTGGAAACAAGTTTCTTTCACAGTCAGAGAGATAGCCAAGAGTGAGGTCAGGGTAGGAAGCAACAAGTTCAAGAAGAAGCAAGAGAGAAAATCAATCAAGTGTGATACAAAAGCAATAATAATAACGAAGCGAATGAATAACAAGAAGAATCGGAAGAAAAGCAAAAGCAAGCAGATAAATTAAAGGAAGAGTTATGAAGTGAGTACACACTTTTCGAACCTCACCCCGTCGTCGTCTTGATCGTCGCCGTTGTCAGCCCTCCGAATGTGTGTGCGTGTCTGACGATGTCTTTCGCGCCCGCGTAAGGAGCTTCGATTGGGGATCGTTCCTCGTGTTGCCTCCTGTGTTGCGAATAATTGAGCCCAATTGAGCTCTTCGAAGGGAAGGAGGCAACCGATCGTGTGTGCCGAACATGTGCGTGTGCTGTTCGTTCGATTTTTGGGATCATCGTGATTGTGTCCATTGTTTGTCGAATGCGTGCGTGTGAGGGTTGTTTTTGGAAAGTGTTCCGAAGAACACTGCAGGAGGTATCGAAACGCTGTGCACGCGCTTTTCTAGAACGCGACTTGTCCGGGAAAGAAACCGTGAAACTCAACTCGACTTAATTTGGTTCATTCGGTTGGTTGGAGGCGATGAAGAAGAAACGCAGGCAGAATTGACGCACGTCGGTTGAGCCTTGCTGGAGAAATCCGGCGAGCGAAGAATGGTGCGGAGGATAATCGGTTGGTGGTGCTGCTTCCGGGGAGTTTCGGTTTTGGTGAGCAAACAAGTGCATCTTATTAAATGGAATTAGTGACCGGTAGCCGGTCGGATCGAGAATGCAATACACATAATGAGGCCTTTTACACTTGTTCAAGGAGTTGCACCCGAAGTATAAGTAAGTCCTAGCAAATCTCTGTTTGGGGTTATGTTGTTTCGAAATTTTATTGACGCAGTGTATGACTGGCTGGTTCAGTGAAGAATGATTGATGTAGATATTCTGTATTTGTATTGATGTAAAATATGACTAGTATATTTGAAAGATGTGACAAGATATAGAGAGTAAGACTTATTGATGAGCACATATTTAAAATGTGGAAGCGATTGTAATGTAATAAACAAACTCAATGATCGGAATAATCAAAACAATTTACCCATAAACGTTTCTTTGGCAACTTTTCTATGAAACAGAATCTTCGAAAACCTTTGTAAATTTGGCTTAACATCAAGGAGTGGATAAGTGACGAATCTTTTTACATTTGCATCAATTTATACTTTTATTGGGATTTTTCTAGCTTTTTAGTTTGATGGTGAGATCAAAAACAACCTCACTCCGACGTTGCGATCCATAGCACATCTTTTTCAAGGATTCTGTGGATTAATCATAGAAAAAGTTCACAAAATTACATTCGTTTTGACAAGACACCTAACAATCAACAAATTACCGAGCTATCGATTCATTCTCGTCATTTGATCTTTTGTCAACCTCAATTAGATTTTCGTCTACAAATGATGAGAAAGCAATCCATAACTCGGAAAGGTGTTGATCGTTTGTAAAGTGCCTTGTTGAATGAATGAAAGTTCTGTTCACTTTTTCTATAATAAACCCACTTAGTGTTCGAAAAAGATTTGATACGGATAGGAACGTTTGAGTAAGAGAACATAAGGTTGTTTTGATCTCACAATAAAACTGAAAAGCTAGAAAAATTCCATAAAATCACCAAGAACAGCCGTTTTCAATTAGCAAATATTATTTTTTACTTAAAGCCCAAAACAAAAATCGACTTACTATGAACTCTTTCTCTCACCGGCCCCTGTTTGAATGTTTCCGCTCTTGCTGCTCTCTAAATGTGTCTAAAAGATCCTCCTGATCATAGCCATTGTCTGCTACTTTTGTTCTCCCAGGTTTCAGTTGTATTTATTCTCCCAGATGTTTCCGACTCCTTGTTCCATATTTCTACGTATATTCCCAGCCGTTTACAATGAATCACACCATTTTGTGGGTAAGACTTTTTAAAATTAATTTTAATTAATCGTTTCTTGGTCCATAGCCTATCGTATCGTAAGTCGCTGCTATTCTACTGTCCACCACCGTAACATTGTGCAGAGTCCTAACCGCTAATGAATGCGATTTTTTTTCCTATGCTATAGACCTGGCTACTATACGAGGGTATCAATATGATTACAGCTGATAATACTTTCAAATTTGATCAAAAAATTGTAGGATTTTTTTTTTCTTAAGAACTTAGTTCTTATATATCTATTTTGGTCAGGATGTTTAGTAATTGGCCTCTCTCATAAGAAATGCAGGTGATTGGCCACAATATAAACAAGAGTAGAGATGATTAGTTAAGAGCTTTTCTTTGGGTTATTAGTTATTAAAAAAATAATTCCTCTTAGACTAGCCAAAGCCGGTGCAATGATGGGGCTGCACAAAATGTTACCTCACTGGTAACTAGACTTGATTTATCCAATCCTGAGCTCTCTTTTCCATGGAATGCGTTTACAAATGATTTTTTTTCATAGCAAAATAGGGCGGAATTGGAAGGTACAAAACTGATTACACTCATTGCAAGAGGGTATTCTGCTTAGAGGGTTCAAAAAGTCGGTACAAGGCTTCGTGAACATTTAAAATACATAATTCAAGTTATAACTGAAGTGTACTAAGTGATCAACGTACTGAAAAGTCTTTCTGATTATTGGCACATGACTTTCTGAAAATTAGATACAGTAGAATTGCAATAGGTTTGTCTGTTCCTTAAATTGCTTCTCCCAAGTAACATTCTATAGTCAAATAGACTAAAAGAGGTTCTTAGAACCATCATAACACCAAAATAAAGGGTATTAGGTTTTATGACGATTCTGAAAACCTCTACAAAGCTTATTGACCATCAAAATGTTACTTGGGCTACCCGAGTTCTTGGAACACTTTTGAAGGTTTTTGGTAAATCTCTCGATGTCCTTAGTAGATTTCTGCGAAAACGAATTCGTTACGTCTTTATCTATGGTATGATTCTTGACAAATTCCTGATTTCTCAATGCCGATAGCTAATTCTTTTCATGGCTCTAGTGTTTATGTACACTTTTTTTCATGAAAGCGTTTGTCATAATGAAAAATATGTATCATTTTTGAAAAGCGAATCGTCCATTTGCATATTGGATCATCCACACTACAGATATCTGTAACCATAAGTACCCCAAAATAAAATAGAAAGTTCTATTACCGACTTTCAGAACCTTTTCAAAACTAATTGGACTTCGAAAACTTGCTTGAGTTGTAATTGGGTTCGCAAACGAAGTATGGCTCCCGTACAATCCCTGGCAAGATCATTGAGGGATTTATTTCAAGGTACTTCATGTACTTCTAGCAAGAACAAAAACTTATTCGCTTTTTATTTAATGTATGATGTAGAAGTACAACTGTAAATGTTGAGTGATCTCTTCATAAGATGTTTAGACAAGTTTCGGAAAAAATATCAGAATATTCAAGGAGAAATCATTACAATATCCTTGGCAATTCGGATAGCAAAATTTTTGTAGGAAATCCCAGCAAAGTTATATAACAAAATCATAACATGCCCTGTAATAAGGTTATCGCGTGCAAATTTTTTTAAATTTGTATGGACCGTGATCTTTGCCTAAATAAAAACATGACCACGTGGTTTATGGATGGCCCCAAGTTAAGTTATCATTGAGTTCAAGTTGATAACTAGTTGTGTTGAACAGTATTTGTTTCAATCTATCTATAAAAAAATGAATTTCTGTCTACCTGCTTGAAAACTAGTGGACGGATTGGCTTGAAAATTTGCATGCATAAGCTGCGGAAAGTGAAAAGCGAAATATTTTTTTTTAAATCAAGGTTCATCAGCCCATCAATTGGGAAATCTTTGAATGTGTGTTTGGAAATTGTTATCACCTTGTTATCATGAATTAAAAAAAAATGATAACAAAAATAACAAAATGATAACACCGATAACGTAGTTTATTTTCAAAGACATATGAATTTGTTATCCGGCTTTGCTCGGGTATCTGGAGTGATCCTCGGCAAAGTGTTGCAATGTACCTGGAATAATTATTGAGTCTTGGAAAACGATTCGTGGTGTGCTCGCAATGGACTTAATGATTTCTCACTTCTAGTCTTGTCCAGTCTAGACTAGACTGGACTCGAAAAAAATGAGACACAAAGAATCATGTATAACTTTTGATTGCATGCCAAGCTGATTTTTAGACCAGGAATAGTACATTATTTGTTGCTAATACCTTAAAAATTTCATCAAAATCGGTTAAGTTTTGGCGAAGATATCGTCGAAACAAGAGACTTACCATTTGGGAATCTTGGGCCAAACAAACACTTTAAAAAATATCACTTTTTTACCTTAAACTGTAGAGCCAAAAATACTAAACCGATTGCAATGAAAATTTTTCTGTACAAAAAGTATGTATGTAGAAGTATTGTGTCAAAATTCCATTCAATTTGACCACTTATTATGACTTACTTGGAGAACTTACACTCAAATTTTCAGACATTTTGATGAGCTAACAATAAAGTTATAGCCTAAACAATTTTTAACATGGAAGCCCAAAATTTCCAAAATCACATTTTATTGTATCGACAATATTTGCGCCAATACTGAACCGATTTTGATGAAATTTTTAGGGCATTAACTACACACAACATGCTATTTCTGGTTGAAAAAATCAGCTATTTTTGTCAACGCAATCAAAAGTTATACATTATTTTCTGTGTCTAATTTTTTTCGAGTCCAGTCCTTATTGCAATTCAGTAGTGTAGTAGTAGAACCTAAGGTCTTCGTGGTTCTGCCATATCACTACTATACCACACAAATCCTTTCGTTCGTTGACTCTTCAATAGTCGTCCAGCTCCTCCGCTGCAACCCATCAATCTGAGTAAGCCACAACTTATGTGGCCGATCCTTCTCCAGGCTAATACGTTGGTAGAACATGCTTCTGGAATCACAATCTGCTAAAACTACGATGGAATAAGAAGGCTTCTCGATTTCGCAGGCCAGTCTTTGATACCTGAACCAGATATTGGCAAATTTTACGATCTTTTCCCGGAAATGTTTGTTAAAACTTGTTGACTATTTTGCACGTATAATGACCCTTCAGACCGATTTATACGTACTTTCATGCAGCAAAGTTACATAGCATCATTGCTATCACATATTGCATCGCATTATATCAACATAAACGATTCTTTCTAAAGCGAGTTTGTTTGTATGCTTCAACGAGTTTTTTTTTACATTGATACGATTACATTTATACACCAATGCGAGTATAACTGGCGTAATAAAAAAAAAATACGAAGTGAAACAATGTAATAAGCATTGCAGTATATAATAATTAAAATTTGTTTGAAACATTGTAAGTGTAGAGTTTCCAGTAAACGAATTTACCGGATACATCGCGATAAATTCAAAAAATTAAATAAAAAACGATGAAAGTTGTCTCTCCACCGTACATAACGCGAAAGTTACTAAAAATAGTACTTTTTTATGTATTCAGTACATTCTTAATAACAGATCATTTTAGAAGCTGAACCTGAGAATATGGTAAAAAAAAATTGTGTGCCACTAGACCAGTTCTACTCACGGAAAACAAGCTCTTTTTCGAATATCATTCGGCATTTTTCGAAGATAGTCCGTGACATCTAGCTAAAATATTCGAAAAGTTGTGGTTTTCCCGCGACTTTCTTGCAGAACTGGTCAAGCCGCACAAGTTTTTTCATATACCATATTATCAGGTACATCTTCTAAAATGAGCTGCATGTGGTTGGATTTAGATATGTCGAAATGACATTTTCAGCACTGATTCTTATACGACTCCTTGTTTCCTGGGCTTTGAAGGAATATATGAATGTCTACTGCTCCTTTAAGGTCAAATATTTTAGCATCCAGGCGGGTTTTTAGCTGTCATTTTCATTTCATCATCCACAATGTGCATGATATTGAAAATTTGACACAATGATAACTACGAGCGACCAAGCAATGAGTAGCGTTTTCAGCTGTTTGGGTGTAGCAATATCCGTACTTTCGCAATTATTGTCTTGATGAACTGGGAATTCAAGAAGTTTATCCTTAAGACTCTAAGTAGTTTGTAGAGTCTGCCTACTGACAGTAGCATTCATCGTTATACCTGTAGATCTACTAAGCTGTTACTTAATAGGCTCTTAGTGATATATAAATGTACATAGGACCGCAGGTCGGAGACTATGAAGATCTTCAAACTTGAAACTCCTATTTAATTCATTATTTGCATGATGAAAATGTTTTGATACTACTCAATCACCAACTGGTATAAGGTCGTAGCAAGAACCGTTTTTGACACGTGGAAGATGTTACAGCAAAGAATGTTCAGATGCAACTAAATTTTAGGAATTTTGGATTGAACAGTTTCGTTTTCTTTGTCATGGGCTATGGCATATTCTTGAGACGAGCTTAGTGGTCTTGTGGTTATCGCTTTTAATACATATGCAGAATTGCAGAAGTTCCTGGGATCAATCCCTGGCTCATCTCTTTCAAAGACTCGCTAGAATTAGGAACGAATTGAAAAAAGAACCATTTCTTTCATTTCCAAACGTTCATAGTACACAGCAAAAATTTCTGAAAGTTTCACCCGACGTAAACAAATTTGACATTTAAGTTTCTATTCTATCTCACTGAATTTTACATTAAACAATTTCTTGTATGGAATGTTGAACACAAGCTTCATATTGAGAGCAACCTGTAAATTTTAGAACAGATGGGAAAATGTGTGTGATATGACGGGGTCCTTTTGTTACAGGTGATATGATATAACATTTTTTAACTGTGTACAGTGTAAATCTATCATATAACGTCTACAAGCTATGCAACCAAACGAATTTTGCCGCATCACCGTATTTTTCTGTGCCGCTTCACAGTATTAATCTATCACTTTACGCCGGGCATCCACGCACCAATGCGTGAACCCCTATATCAAAAATAAACATTTTTCAACAACACTCCGACATCCACATGACCTTGTGCAGGCGCAGAGGACTCAAAGGGCCTGTTGACAACAAGAGACTGCAATCTTAATTTCCCTCCCCTTTCCAACATTGACATGCAACCTGACGTAGCAGGCGCCATTGTCGCCTAAAACATAGAAGATCATCAATACTCACATACTATGGATGTCTGTTGTTCCCATGCAGCTATCTCATTGATTCCCTATGTGAGTGTAGCTGGTCTAGCGATACTGGAATAGCAACTATGAGCGGTCAATTAAGCTCAAGCTCAGGCAAACTTTCATGGGTTTTGGCATATTCTTGAGGTATTCGGCCGATTCTTGGCCATTTTTATTTCGTTCCTGGGAACGAATTTATGTCCATCTGTCTGTCTGACCCTTATAGACTCAAAACCACTGGACCGATTAGCGTGAAAATGTGCATGCATGAGTTATTGGGACCGGGGAAGGTTCTTTGCGTGGTGGAGACCCCTCCTCCCTCTGGAAGGGAGGCTACCATACACACGACTTAACGGGGACGTTCCTATGGTGCTGTATGTCAAAAAACAAAGTAGACAGGCAGTACGATGCTTCTGGAAAAATCGTTAATAAACACTCGTTGAAAACATGAACTTAGGAAATGATTTGAGCTTAACATTTTAGATGTTGTATGATTTAACACCAACCATAAGTTTCCAGTTTAGTAAAGCCACGTGAACTGCAGACAAGAACTCATAAGAACTTCGGAATTCCGAGAAACATGTAAAGAATTGCTCCGTCGTTAAAGAGATTAATCGCTTAGACGTCAATTATTGTGAAGAGCATCCATGATGCTAATTTCCATACTATCACAAACCAAGCTCAACCATTTACTATTGCCTATAACCAGTGGTTATTAACCACTCAACTATGACCTCGCTGGAATTCCAATTCCTTGCCAAAACAAATCTCGGAAATGGAAGCCAAAATGCATACAGTTACCTACTTTTTAAAAACCCTCGTCCTCGACGTCGGAAGCCCCATCCAATCGTTGTGGTTCCTCGGAAATCCTTAATGGTCCGAGGAAGCACATTGGAAATAACCGAAAACGAACCAACAACAGCGGACAGTCAACCAGTCAGCCAGTCAGCAATGCAATTCGAACACGAACGGAATAACGGAGAAATTTTTCGGTAATCACTTAAATCTGTTTTTCGTTCCGTCGTCGTCGACGACGACGACGTCGTGTTCTTCCTCTGTCCCGTCCTCCTCGACCACCCACCCGTTCGCCAAGAACGAACAGTTTTCGATTTTACAGAGAAAGGAAAAGGTTCAAGAGGTTACTTGAAGAAATATTTATTTTCAACTCCATTACATTTGGACTCTTGTCGACGTTTACGTTTTTTCCTTCTTCTCCTCTTCGTCTGTTCCGTCCGTCCCGGACCCCGGGTCCCTCGAACCCCGGTCATCATGTTGTTGTTATTCGTCCCTTCACTAATTGATCGAATGGCGACCGTCTGGCTTAGGTTGGTTGGTTGGTTGGTTCTTTTCCGTCCGTTGTGCACTGTCCGCCATCCGTGGGCCTGGGCACTTCTTAACGACGTCAACGACGGACGACAACCACCCCGAAGGCTTCTTGTACAACAACAGTGCACAGGGTCCTTGGCCGGGCCGGACCGGACCCGGGGCACACAAATCCCGGGGCAGACGGGCATCAGAATCGGTCGGGAAATGTAACCGAAATTGTAATCTGCGATCTGATAAGCCCACCACCACTCAGTGCCGTGTGTGTATGCGCTGCGATGCGGAGTCAACTCGGTCAACTCACAGTTTTCCGAAGGGCACTTGACAAAAATGTCTAAATATTGTCGGGGCTGCCTTTCAGACTGGAGCCTGAAGGTTTGTGGTTTTGCACTTTGGGTAAGTAGGTACGGGGGCGGTGATGGTGCACACTGGGATGGATGCAATGTTTTTTGGACAAACTGTATTGAGGCTTTCAAATAACTCAACGTACATATTTACAGTACGATACATACAGATGTGGATAAAAAAAAATTTTGCTGTCTGTAGGTTACACCGTTCAACACTTAATTTTGTTATGGGATGAGAAAAAAAATAACAGGGGTTTGGGACCCCAGAAGTATCATAGTGAAAGAATTTTTGAAAAATATTGGACCAGGCCTTCGCAGTTTAAGACCGAAGTTTGTATGGAGAACTTGGGGTGTTCAATTGATATGCGCGTTAGAACGGGCTGTGCATATATTTAGGCGTTAGACAATAACGAAACAAACCTGAATACCGAAAACGCCTAAATATATGCACCATACTTTCTTATGCGCGTATCAATTGAACACCCCAAGTTCTCCATACAAACTTTGGTCTTGAACTGTGAAGGATCGGTCCAATATTTTTCAAAAATTCTTTCACTATGGCACTTCTGGGGTCCCGAACCCCTGTTATTTTTTTATTATCCCATAAACCAAATTTTGTGAAATTTTGTCGAGCAGTGTTATCATTGCAAGATACACAAGGTAAGAAGTATATCTGGCAGATATTTTATTCAGATTTGGTTAATTTTACATACTTTCCACCTCATCGTCATAGTGGCAGCGTGATAGAGCATAGGATACTCATGCAGTATCTATCCTTAAACTAGAATGCTGGTAGGTACCTTCTGTTAATTTAAACCCTGAAATGACAATTTACTCCTCCTCAGAAGATGAAGTTATTAAAAACTCCTTCTAGCAACTTGAAAGTTCGTATTAAGTTCCGAAAGGAAACTTGACCAGCTTTCCAACTGAATCAAATTTGATAGTATTCAAAGCAATTCGAAGATTTAAGGTGAAGCTACGTAATTAAGTTTCCTTTTCAGTAAAGTTGATCAGGAGAACATGGGTCACCTAATGGTAAACTTGATGAACCACTCGCTATGTGGCACCAGTGAACTTTAGAAACTTTGAAATGTCTGTATCTCTAGATGTACAATTTCTAATTTGACAGAGTTGGTCTCCGATGATCGACTAGTCTATTCTAGGTTCATTCGTTGGGTCGCTCCAATGAGCCATTGGCCATTTTTAAAAGTCTGTCTCAAAAATCTGACTACATAGAAAAAAAAAATGTCTTCAGCAACTTTCATCAGGACATTAGGAGCCTATTCGATGATGAACAGATTGATTATGAATTTATCCGCCAGATGGCGCTAGTGATACTTAGATATACATAACATCTTATATACCTCGAGATCAGGTGGAACAGAAGAGTTAATATAAGTGTAGAATCAGCATTTACGTTAAAATACACGTTAATGTAAACAAAAAAAAGAGTTAATAAGGACACCAAGAGCTATCAAATGTTGAACTGGTTGATTCTATTTTTTTCTGCTAGGTGACGGTAATGTCACAGACAAACAGACGTAACACTCTTCAAATCGGCTTGGCGCATACATTTAACGATCAATTCACCAGATGCGCTAGTGTTCAATCGCTTGGACGTTTGCCAGTGTACACGTTGCTGAATGACGCAAACGAAAATTACTGGCAATTTGTGTAGTAGTGTACGTGTCAGCAAAACTTCAAATCGAAATCCATCATGGCCGACAGTGTCGCGTGCGGTTCAACCAACAGGTGGCAGTGTGCTCATGAGAATGACACCGGGCAAATTTTTTTTATGAATTTCCTCTAAGAGTTACGTCTGTTTGTCTGTTCTAATGTGTTTCACGAATTCTAAGCTTCTTCATCTCGAGAACTAGATGATGAATTCCATCTTCAGCGAAGTTGATCAGAATACCATGGGTCATTTGAAGATGAACACTAGTTGATTATAGGTTTGATCTCATAGTGGCCTCAATCTCAGTAGGCCTGGGAAATTTTTAAAAAGTATGTACATTGTAACCTGTTTAATTAAATTAGAAAGAGGGCTTCAAAAGAGGGACTTTTCTGCATATATTAAGTCAGGGCTTTAATGAGGGCATCCAAGTAGTTCACGACAACAGGTCTTGCTCCTGGGCTGGGGGCACGAACCTAGTTTTCTCCAGCCGAAATATCCCAAAAAAAGCTGAAAAAAGATAATAAAAAAAACGGTAAGACCAGCAAAAGTTTTGCGGGCCTTTTCCTTTTTTTTTTTTTTTTTGATATTTCGGCTTGGGAAAACTAGTGTCGTCCCCTCTGCCCCTGGGTATTTGAGCCGGGCCAAGGAGGTTTCTTGAAAGCTACCAAAGAGCCCATAAAATAGTTTTGAAAGGGGCTTCTGAGGCATTTCTGGGGTTTCCAGAGTCCCTCCTCCAGCTTTTGTTGGCGTTTTAATGGAGGGCTTTAGGAAAGTTTCTGGGGACTTTTCTAGGTGTTCCTAGAGGTTTTAAGAGCATTTGATGCATTTCAGGTGCATGTCAAGGGGTTCTCATGTGCGGCTTAGGAGAATTTTGGATCCATTGGAATAGCGTTTCATGGTGTTTCAGGGGCATTTCAAATATATTGATAATTCCAGGGACGTTTCAATGAGATTAAGGAGATTAAGGGGCGTTTCGAGGCATTTCAGGCTAGGGTCGTATCAGGGGGTGTCAAACATCCTCCGAAGTTTCCTTGAATGTCCCCGAACTACCTCGGATCCCATTTAACCAATATGAGACATTCAGGAACCCCATGAAACCCACCAGAGAAGCCCTTAAACGCCCCTGAGATCTCCTAGTAACCCGCTGAATCCCCTTGGGGCCCCCTGAAACGCTCCTAAAACCTCCCTTGGCTCTACCTTATAAACGCCCACTTTGCTATACTAAGCGTCTTCATTACATTTTGTTATGCACAATCTTGGCTCTGAATAGCTCTCCTTCTTATTATGCAGGGCATAGAAAGATGTATACATTAAAAGTATATCAAAATAGCCTGCATGAAAAGTGATTTAAGTGTATCTCAAGATGTATTTTACATAGAAAAGTTCCGTATTCGGCATCAGTTGATGAGTTGATTGGGACATGAAGAGTTTGAGTTGGTTCTTGATTTATTTGCAAGGTGGTAAGTCAACTGATTGAAACTCAAGATGTATTCTACATGGAAACTTTTTGTTTTCGGCAGAGTTCAATCATTCAGAACATCAAAAACAATCTCTGATGATGAGCTAAATGATTCTGGATTCATCCGCTAGATGTCACTAGTGAATCACAGATAATAAAAAAAATCTGTACTATTTGCTCAACCTCAAATAGACTGCTCAGAAAGAAAAAAAAATAGTCTACAGCCAATGTCAGGACATCTCAGGTTTTCCGATAATTCCCTAGTTGATTCTGAGAGTAGGTGGCACTAGTGGGTCTCATAAAAACCAAATTTCTGTAAAGTTTTGAATTTTCTGGGTAGAAATGTCCTTCTGTTAAAAAGCATCTAAGATAACATTTCGTTTTTTTTTTTCAGTTTCTATGGTAGAGCATCAGCTGATTTTTGGTTTGGCACTCATTCCTCTACACTACAAACATTTATTTCGAATGACTACATCAAATTTATTAAAATTATATTTTTTTTTGGAAACATTCAGGAATCGAACCACCTTTTTCTTAACCCCCAGTAAGATGTTGGGGTCAATATGACCCAGACAGGCTTACTGAACGTGCGCAGCGTCATCGTGGTGCGCCTAGTTTAACATCTTAGGAGGGTTAAACCTCTAGACGTAACATTGTGGCTCACGTTATTGGTTATTAATTCAGTGCTTATCAAATAGTTTATTACATAGCCTTCCAGATATGCAGTGACTGAATTGCGTCATCTAGGAATGCTTATATGTCTAAGAAATTGTGGCCTGAATACGTGGTCTTTGAAGGGTGAGACCAACAAGGAACTACGATCCGGTCATCTAGTTTTCATCCACACACGCGGTTAACCAAGGGTGCGATCTTGTATATGCGCTGGGGTCAGATTTTTTTTATGGCATTAGATAAAATATCTTGTGAAAATAATGGTGCGGTAGTCCAGACACACCGTGGACTAATTTTTCTTTAACTGTCGTTATGAGAAAGAATTCCATGTAAAAGTAACAACGCGGGCATTCAGACACGCTCTGGACGAACTGATTTTTTCAACTGTCGGCACGAGAAAGAATTTATTGTATACATTACAGTAGTGCGGTCATCCGGACACGCTATAGGCTAGGGTGAGGTCTTCTGGATGCGCTGTGGACTTTTTTTTTCTTAATTGTTTCCAAGAGACAATTACTATAGTGCGGTTATTTGGATGCGCTGTGGATTAGGGTTCCGTCATCCGGACACGCTGTGGTTTGGAGTGCGGTCGTCCGGACGCGCTGTGAACAAGATAGCGGTCATCCAGACATGCTATGGACCTTGTTCATTTTTTTTTACTGTCGCTGAGACGCTTTGGATTTATTGCGAGCAAGCGTGAGCTGCTGGAATGCACTCGCACTTTATACTTAACACTTCTGACATTTTTGAAAGTAAAACTACGACGCGGGTCAGTGTGTTCGGTGACGCCTACAAGATTGCTTGATGAGCCGTGAGTAGTTCGCGAGAATTCAATATATTATCATTAGGCTACCATCACACAAAGGTCCATAAGGGATATGGTGAGGAGGGAGTTCAAAAAGTTTCCAAAGGCATCATGGGGTTTCAGAGAGGTCTTTGAGGGCTTCATCGGGCTTCAGGATATCCCAGGAAGAGTTTCAGAGGGTTATCCAGTAGTTTTAGGGTTCTTCACAGGCCTTCATGTCTGCTTTCAAGGGATTAAAAAAGGGCTTGAAGGCGTTCCAGGTTATTTCTGTAGGTTTCAGAGGTTCAGGGACTTTCGATGAATTTCAGCGGGGTTTAGAGGACTCCCGGAGTTTTTGGGGGCTTTATAGGCTTTCAGAAGAGCTTCAGTGAAGTTTCTGAGACGTTTCAGGCGTTCAAGACGTTTCAGTGGATTTTCAAAGTTGAAGCCCTTTCACAGTGATGTTTCCAGAAGATTACGCTTTGAAGATTTGATAAACAGCCCTTGGGAGTTTTTGGCCACTCTTAAAGAGGCATTGAACCCACCACTTGATAGATCTTAGGTATCTGAGGCTGGGTGAGTAAAAATAGTAGGAGTTCTTGACGATCCTCAAACAGACATTAAACAACCTACTTGATTTGATGGCCTATATGTATTCCAGAGAGGGATTTTTAGACAGTCATTGAACTCATAGCTAGATAAAATAACCTTTGTGAGTATCAATCGTATTCATTATTTATTATTCAGTTTTTTCATGAGCTTCCGCAGAAAGTGTAGTTTTCTAACTTATTCTATCGAGTTATGAAACGCTTAATAAAGTCGTCAACGTTTAAGTAGACCTCTGACGCCATCAAACGCACAAAAAACCAACTTCAACGACTATAGAATAATTTCTCCTGACGGATATCTCAATTTCCAATTCCAATTCCGGCACTCGAAACCAGACAATCAAGTGATGATTTACCACCCAACTCGGAATCGGAAATAAGAGGCTCACGCGCGTAACAAAAAGAAACACTTGCCCCGATCATAACTCACTTTTTATTGCGAATTACCACGAAGCCAAAAAATTCATCATCGAAACCGATCCTAAAACTAACAATCGCACACCATCCATCCTTCCATCCATTCGTCCAGCCGTCCATCCATCCGAAGAAGAAGAGGGCGGAGTGTGGTGATTATGATTTATAGAACGAGCGCCCCCCCGAAAAGGAACGAGTTGAGGGTTGTAAAACTGTTGATCCGATTACCTGGGTTTTAGCCTGAAATGAGCCTCACCAAACAACTAGACCTGCGAGAGGAGTTTTTATAGCACACGGATAGTAAGTAGTAGATCATCCTGACTGGAAGTTAATAGCCCTCTCAAAGAGCGAGGGGTCTACACTCGCTGCGGAATGTTTGACCCCTCAGGCTAGCGAAGCTGGTGCCTAACAAGGTGAGAACGTCGTAATTCTCGGAAGACAACAGCCGAAAATCATCACGGCGCAATGTCAGCTCGTTGTTCGTCCGTCCGACCGTATCTTCTCCCTGAAAGGAGACAAGTGTCCGAGAAGAGGTGCATTTAAATGCTCTGGGATGGCGACGACGGCGACGCGATCAGGGCCTTCAAGCACCACCAGGGACCCAGTGCCAGTGATAGCACTTGAATTCCCAAGGAAGTGTGGGTAATTGGGAATCGGTGTGGTGCGCGAGAGGAAATTGGAAATTGATGTGAATCAAATCAATGGTCAAGAGGAGCGCGATGGGGAGGAGACAAAAAAAAGTAAGAATACTGCGGGAGCTACGGTTTCTCGAGAAACATGAACGTTGGACAACGACTACGTCTGCGAGCAGCACCATTATTACCTGAAGTAGTGTGGTTGTGGCAGGACGAAGACGTCGTCGACGACGACAACGCAACGGTGGAGACCAGTTTGAAAATAATCGGAAATAATTGACATTTGTGTGGTGGCTTTTCGAGAGCAGCAATGCCTTCGCTCTGCTGGGCTTCTGCTGCAGCACATTCAGGAGAGAAAAAAAGTACACAATGGAAAAGCGATAAATTTAAAACCACGATCAGGAATCGGATCCAGTCACAGTATGTAGTATGTTTGGGGCACGGTGAGAGATAAACATCTAAAAATGGTCAAAATTCTAAATGTCTAAACATGTTACAATTATTATTTACGCCTTGGTCCAGAATGTGTTTTCTTTATGCCGTGACCTTTTATGTACAGTCATTACACAATTATGGGTCACTCTGTCACAATTATTAGTCGGACAGTTCACCATGCAATTCAAATGGAATTGACCCATAATTGTGGGTGACCCATGATTGTGCTATGACTGTATTCTCTATTTTGCATTTCTCTAAATAACAACAAATAAATTATTTTAGAATTTTAGACAAAAAATACTTTTTTACCAAAAAAAAACACGACTAAAATAATTGGTTTACAGTTTTGATTAAAAAAAAATATCACGAATTTAACTAACGCGCACAAAAAGAAAAAATGGTTTAAAGAATAATTTATAAATCCTTATTAATCCACCTAGCAGTTATTGCGCCTTTCTCGTGCCTTCGAAACCCCATTTCAATAAAACTCAAGTGACATGTTAATGAATATCGCACTTTCATACGTTCAACAAAAATCCATTTCATGGCACCAGATATGATTCGCTTCAAGGTTGCGACCATTCATTTGCAAAGATTTACATTCATTTGCTATTATCTCAGTTCAGAAGCATGCTATCGAAAAACAATGTATGGATGAATTTAACCTTGTAATTTTATCTGAAAGTTTGCCAAATAACATTGGGGTCGCAGACGTATGCCAAAGTTGTGAGTGAGCTGTGAAGGCAACTCTCCACGCGGTGAATGTAAATTCCATTCATGCTGTGGAAAGTTGCCTTCACAGCTCGCTCACGACTTTGGTATGCGTGTGGGACCCCAATGTTATTCGGAAAACTTTCAGATAAAACTACAAGATTAAAATCATCCATACATTGTTTTTCGATAGCATGCTTCTGAACTGAGATAATAGCAAATGAATGTAAATTTTCCCAAATGAATGGTCGCAACCTTGATTCGCTTAACTGGCTTTTGATGTTTGAACTGAAAACAATCTTTTGTGCCGCTATTTTGGATTTAAGTCTGCAATCTTGAATATTGTGGGCGCAATTTTTGGACCCTAGACTTCTGCCCTATGCCAAATGTGCCCATACTGCACGGCTTTTGAGCCTGAAACTCCATTAAACAACCGCCATCTTGAACTTGGAGCCGCCATCTTGGATTTTGGACCTCCATCTTTTATATTCTAGCCGCCATTTTTGGACTCCGGACCGGGCATCTGCTTCATATCAAATATATAAATATTTCATGATTTTGGAGCCTTTGACAGCCGCCACCTTAAATTTTGTGACGCAATTTTGGAATCCAGACTTCTTCCCTTAACCAAATATACCCTAAAACACCATTAAACAGTCGTCATCTGGAATTTAAGGCCTCCATGTTGGATTGTGGGCCGCCATCTTGAAAATTCTGGTCGCCAATTTTGGACTTCGGACATCTTCCCCATACCAAAAATACCCATATTGCATGGCTTTAGAGCCCAACACACCATTAAAAAGCCGTCATTATTGGAGCAGCCATCTTGTATTTTAGACCGCCATCTTACATACTCCGGTCGGCACTTTAGGACTCCAGACATTTTTCCGTACCAAGTATACCGATATTGTAAGGTTTAAGAACGTAAAACACCATTGAACAGCCGCCATCTTGAATTTGGAGGTGCCATTTTGGACTTTATACCGCCATCTTGGATACTTTTTTCGACTCCGGACATCATCCCCATTCCAAATATATCCATATTGTATGGTTTTAGAACCTAAAACACCGTTAAACAGCCACCATCTTGATTTTGGAGCAGCCATCTTGGATTTTGGATACCACAATTTTGGATATTTTGTTCGTCGTTTTTGGACGCCAGACATCTTCCCCATACCAAATATATCCATATTGCAAGGCCTTAAAGCCTAAAACACCATTAAACAGCCACCATCTTAAATTTAGAGCCGCCATCTTGGATTTTATACAGCCATCTTAGATTTTGGCCGATATCGCGGAATTTGTGATGTCCAGTGTTGATTTCCGCACAAAACTCGTCAAAACATGCTTAAGGTTTCAAAAATCACCGCAGTTCGATGTGTCGCATGATGGGGCTTGGTTCAGTTTAAAATACGGTCAGTTCTACCGGTGCTGGTCCGGATCACTGAAATGGCCATTACTCCGGAATCCCTTGACCGATCTCGACCATTGTTAATAGCAAACAATGCGGTAGAATTCCGGTTCGATTCGAGCTAAAATCCGAAAAATCGCCCAATGGGAAGTGACTTAATAGTGAGTGTACTTATTTTGCGCACGGACATACATACATACACACATAGAAACATCATCTCAAATCATCGAACCGAGTCGATTATGCGACTTGATCCTCCGAGTCTTTTTTCGAAAAATCGATTTATGTGTGAACATATGTATTGCCTTTCCAGTACACTTAGTGTACGAGAAAGGCAAAAAGTAACATGGAACGAGCTCACCAGTCTTGAGAACTGTTTTCCTTCGTATCAGGTATCAGGTATCAGTAGGTCGGCTCCAGAGGCACGTTCTCCTCCATCTGGGAAGTTTGTGCCATCGCCCTGAACACGAGCCTATTCATCATTTACCTGACGGAGAAGGTAAGGGAAAAAAGGACAGGACAGGGGAAAGGACAAGTAAGAGAATAGGATTGTCATACACGCATAAGCGTACCACAATGGGTTCAAACAGCGCCCTGAAAAGGGCACTGTGATAATGCATAAAGCGTAAAGATAGCTCTTTACCACAGCAGGTCAAGAACATCAGAACGTCCTGAAGATTCAGGTTTCTGAAGTCAGTTTCACTTAATAAGTGTTTTCCGAGTACACGGAAATTTATGCATAAATTAAGTTTGGACTTTAATTAGGGAATCTAGTTCGCGAGAACAGGTCTTGCTCCTGGGCAGTTGAGATGGGGCTAACCGGGTTTCCATAAAGTTCCCAGAGAGCCCAAAAAGGGGATTCCAAGGGGCTTCAGGAGCGTTTTAAGGGGTTATTTCGGGGGATTTGAGGAGCCTTTCAAGGGCGTTCTGTCACGATTTTTTGGTGTTTTCATTAGATTACGGGGAATTCAGCGGTGTTTCAATAGTATTAAGTGGATTTCAGGGGCGTTTCAAGGGGCTTCAGGGGCAATTCAAGGAATCTCAGGAGCCTTTGAAGGACGTTGCAAGTGGTTTGAGGGGCGTTTTAAGGTGTTTCAGAGTCATTTCAGAGAGTTTCAGCGTGTTTCAGGATCATTTTAAGGGCTTTTTAGGGGCGTTTGATGGCATTTAAAGTCAGGGTCGTATCAGGGGGTTTCAGGACAATCTTTAAATCAAAGGGTTTTTCAGGGGTGTTCTAAAAGATACTGTGTTGGGGTCTCTAAAAATCCTTTGAAACTTCCTGCTTTGACAGATTTGTTAGATACTTCGCCACCCCTAGAGATGGCTCAGTACAATTCAATTTTGTTTAACGACATGACTCCAAACTATTCCAGTACTAGCTGTCCCGGCAAACTTTGTCTTGCCAAGCTGTGGTGGTTTGACAGCTGTTGAGGACATTGCAGCAACGCGCTCCAGATTGATTTCATTTCAATCACGCCAATTTTCTTCCCGGCTCATGAAAAATCAGTATTTTTACATTCTTTATTACTTCTTTAATGATTTTCGTAACTTTTTATACATATAAACACAGCCACCATGAATGCGAATCAAACAGTTCAAGGGTCAGCCTGATCGGTTCAGCCGTTCCTGAGTTTTGTTGCCTCAAAGGAACTTCAAACTCATTTTTATATATATGGATTGTTTGTGCTGTGTGGCAGCCCAGGTGTAAATCTGAAGTTTTACCCAACACTTGGATACCGGAATGCTTCAGTGCGAGCTAACTCATCAGCCATTTCATTTCTAGCGATGAAAGAATGGCCAGGTACCCATACAAGATGAACAGCGTTTGCTGAATTCAGCTCCTCGATTTCAGTTCGACAAGCGATAACTATCTTCGACCTAGAGTTGGCCGAAGCAGGTGCTTTAATAGCAGGCTGGCTATTTGAACAGAAGTACCGTAAACCGGGGTCAAATTGATCTCCGGGTCGAAATTGATCAGACGTTTTTCTGTTAGATAAAGAATACTTTAAATGGTTTCCTTGCAAGTATCGTGCTGTTCGAATCTGATACTAAACGATATTTCTAGGGAATCTATTTCAAATATGCTTTATCTAACAGAAAAATGTCTGATCAATTTCGACCCGGAGATCAATTTGACCCCGGTTTACGGTATATTACTTTGCCCATTACGTGCTGCTGAAGTGTTGATTGCACTCCGCACATAAGATCAAAGATTTCGGCCTGAAAAACGGTGCAGTGTCTACCAAGTGAATACGACTGATGCAGCCTTAGCTCACGAGAATAAACACCAGCACCTGTTCGACCTTCGATAAGGGAGCCATCGGTGTTACATACAATACCATCTGAATTACTTCTCTCCAGATATCCAGACGTCCACTCTTCCCAGGAAGGGAATTTCGTGGAAAACGTCCTGTATGGAACATTACAAGCAATTGTAAGATCACTTGGAGCAAGGACAATTTTATCCCAATTCACCAAAAGTGGAAACAACAAGATGTGTGTTGATCCGTGGTTCACAGGAGTTTCCTCTAGTAGATCGAGTACCCGTAGCCGGTAAGTGCAAGAAAGTTCTTCTTGTTTGAGATGAATGTGTAGTGGGCCAATCTCAAAGAGAACTTCGAGCGCTGCCGTGAGAGTAGAAGAGAACGCTCCAGACATCGCCATTAGGCACATCCTCAGGAGATCCGTTCTCACTTCACCCTTTTGCCACCACACAAGACATCCATAAGCCAATATTGGACGAACAACAGTCGGGTAAATCCATTTGATATACTTGGGTTTTACCCCCCAAGTTGTACCAAAGGTTCGCCGGCATTGCCCGAAGACCATACAAGCTTTCTTGATTCTGAACTCAATATGAAGTGTCCAGGAAAGCTTGGAATCAAGAATGACTCCAACGTATTTTACCTGTTCGGTCACATTGATTTCAGAATCAAAGAGACGCAAAGGTCGAACACCATTACGGTTCCGCTTTTCCGTGAAAAGAACAATAGATGTTTTACTCGGATTTACCGAAAGGCCATATTGGCGACACCAACCCTCAACTACCTGAAGGGCACTTTGCATCAGGTCGAAAAGGGTGCTGATGCACATACCAACTAACAATTAGGTAGTCGTCGGCAAAACCATAAGTAGGAAAACCGCTATTATTAAGTTGCCTCAATAGCGTATCTGCTACGAGATTCCACAAAAGCGGTGATAAGACTCCCCCTTGGGGGCATCCACAAACACTCAATTTCCTACTCCCTGCTAGACGCAATGTCGAGAAGAGATATTTTTGAGCATTTGGTGAATCCAATTGGAAATCATTGGAGATATACCATGATCCCTTTGCGGCTTCTAATATGGCATCGAAAGGCACGTTGTCAAAGGTACCCTCTATATCTAAGAAAACACCCAAGCAGGATTGCTTTTGAGCGAATGCCTTCTCGATATCGTAAAAAACTTTGTGTAAAAGAGTCACAGTGGACTTTCCAGATTGGTAAGCGTGTTGGTTCACATGAAGAGGCACATTAGCCAGATGAACATCACGGATGTGATGATCGACTATGCCCGTGGTCACCAAAGTGCGGCCCGCGGGCCGCACGTGATGTCCAGATCTCTATGTTGCCGTAAAATTCCTTGCAAAATTTCTTGTGGAAGTTGTTCTACTCCCGAAATCATCAAGAAGAACGTGTTGAATGATTCACAAATCGATTCAGGTGTTGCAATACGAACAGTTGAAAAAATAGCCTTGAGGATCACTGGACTATGCATTCTAAGCATAGAGGTCAAACTGATAGGTTCTTCATACGATGCACGACCCAGTTTCGGAATAAACTTTACAGTATTATCCCGCCAGGATTTGGGAATATACCCTGTAGCAAAACTGCAAACAAATAGTTGTTTCAAAACATGTTTTAAATGATCAAATCCCTTCTGAAGCAAAATAGGATAAATCCCATCTGCCCCAGGAGATTTGAAAGGAGCAAAGCAATTTAGTGCCCATTCAATCAATTCTAAAGTTATTATACTCCGAGCCGCTAAAGAATCATAACTACAAGAAAAGACATCAGGTTCATCTGAAGATGTAATATCCACACATCCGGGGAAGTGTGTACTGAATAAACATTCCAAAACTTCCTCATCAGAGGAAGCGAAATCATCACTTGGCAAACGAAGTTCGTTCACTTGAAAATTCTTAGATTTTGCCAGGATTTTGTTCAACCGGCTGGTTTTACTCAAACAGAAAACATTTGTACAAAGGTTTTTCCAGCCGGAACGTTCAGCAGACCGAGGAGCTTTCTGATAGGCCTTGCGAGTTGACCTGAAGGTCTCCGATCCAGCTAAACGTCGTCTGTTCTAACTCCTTCTAGATTGTTTCCTAAGTTTCACCAGATCAGAGTCCCACCTAGGGGTTCCTCTTGTGGTCTTCACAGACCGCAGAGGGCAAGCTTCTTCAAAAAGCTTCCATGATGAAGGCCGTAATAGTGTCAACGGCATCATCTAAATCACTTGGAGTGTCAATGGATGGTGAGTAGCCATGAAATTTGGCTGCAACTAAATCGGTAAAAAGATCCCAGTTGGTTGACAGGGGGTTCCTGAAACGCAAAGTTTGCGTTCAAAAAAGATGTAGCGATGGTCAGATAAAGATTCTTCATCTGACACATGCCAGTTGGTCAGCTCGTGACTAATTCTGCTAGAGCAAAGCGTTATGTCTAACTTTTCCTCTCTAGTAGATACCATGAAGGTTGGGCGGTTGCCTATGTTAAGAAATCCAAGATCTGCACTACTTAAGTATTCCGTCAAACCGGAGCCTCTCAAATTAATGTCTGAGCTGCCCCAGATGATATGGTGAGCATTGGCATCACTGCCAACAATTAGCGGAAGGCCTTTTGAAGTGCAGTATGCGATGATTTGCTTGAAAGCATCCGTAGGAGATGGTTCATCATGCGGTAAATAAACCGAACAATAGACGTATTTCCTGTTGAGGTTTCCAACAGATACATCGATTGTGATAGCACATACATCTCTAGTAGTTAGTTCAGAGATGAGTGTAGCAACGATTGCGTTGTTGACAAGCACACATGCTCGAGGCATGACACGCGAGTTTGCAATTTCACTATTGCCGAAATTAGCAAACACCGGATTCACAAGGTTGAAACCATGAAACCTTACGAGAAACGCATAATTTCGTAGGACCCTTCAAAGAGAAATCAAATTAACTGTCATGCTAACCCGATTCACTTTTCAGTAACTTCCAGATAACGTTCGTCGATTTTTTTTTATCTGTATTAACGAGATTTTTAGCCCTAGGCTAGTTCATCTCGGGACCCACGCTTTACTTCACTTCCATAGAAAGAACTCAATTTGTGTGAGTATGTCGGGAGTGGGATTCGATCCCCCTCGGCGTGATAGCGACGTTCGTCGATGATTTTTACCAATGTTCTTCCGCTGGAATGTTTTACGCGTGAGGTCATTTAACTCTATGGGATGCATCATAAACCATGGTTTCATAAAAAGGATAATTGTGCATTCTCATAATCAGGGTAGTTTAATCCACGTGCTGACAAATCGTCTTCCGATATTGAATATTATTTCAATCACGAGATTTACCTATATGACATCGCAACGACCAATCAAAAAGCTCATTTACGCCACCATCGTGACTTGCGACTTCCCAGTAGTTTTTTCAATCGCTCACATTTTCCACGATTCTAATCCAACCAGATGATTGACTGATAAAGACCTGAGACTCGATCCGTGATGATCCCCCCGCAATAACACTCGATGACCGAAGTTTGGCTTTGCGCCCGGCCAGGGTCAACCGATTGGGCCCATCTACCAGTCAATTTTGTTACGATTTTACAATATGTATTCATATACTAGTACGTTCTGTCGTTGATTTACGATCTTCAATAAAGATTAGTGTGTGGCACTTGCTCGCGATTGCGCGCGTGAGCTCGCTCCGCTGCAGCAGTCCATACATCCCATAAGCCTGCCTGGGCCTGGCCTGGTGTGTAACGATTACGAACTCTCCGCCGCAGCACAGCGCAGCGCATACACATAGAGCATTCTTCTGTTTTCGTAATCTGATACTGATCCACCACCCCCCGATCCCCGCGTGGCTTCCTGTGCACCTCCCCTTCCAACCATCCACCCCCTCGGGGTCGTAATTTTTATTACGGAATAAAGTCTTAAGTAAACAAATGGTCGGTTTTATTTTAAGCTCGCTGAGTGATAGTCATACTCTCTTTCCCCGTCGCATCGCCATCGCCGCGTCGATGATGCCCCCATGTGCACACAAACGCGCACCACGACGTTTCACCACTATCTAAGCGCTGTTGCTGCTGCTGCTGCTGGCCAAAGGAACACCAACAACAGCAACAACAAAAAGTGATGACGGGTAGCATCGATAACTGCTGCCTTTTTTTTCGAGGTCTGATTAGTTAAACAAATATTTGGATATCTCGCTCAGGGCTCAGTGTCTAGTGTCATTAGGCACGGTTTCCCAAAGCTGGCAGAGATATCAGCAGCGCAGCAATGCTCTACATATCTGGTGCTGTTTTCCTGTGTGGCGTGTCCGAGCAGCGCGAAGTAACACTGCGGAGCAGTGGTTTCAGGTACAGTTTGGAATTGGAATTGAACTTCCGGAACTAGAGTAGAATTACAGTTGAGCCTCCGTCAACGCCTTGCAACCCACTTTACGCCCATCACAATATGTTGATCGTCTCCAAACTACTTCAGACGATTTTTTGAAAATACCAAGCTTAAGTTGCATTCTAAGCACGTTATGAGTGTGTGATATTTTCGATACCACCTCTAACAACATACATCAAAACCTTACAAAATTCTCATTTTTATTTTTGTATCGGGCGCCAATGTAACAATACCGTAAACCGGGGTCAAATTAATCTTCGGGTCGAAATTGATCAGACGTTTTTCTGTTAGATCAAGCATACTTTACATAGTTTCTTTCCAAGTATCGTAATGTAGGGAGCATATACTAAACGATACATGTAAGAATACTGTTTAAAGCATGCTTTACCTAACGGAAAAACGACTGATCAATTTCGACCCGGAGATCAATTTGACCCCGGTTTACGGTACATATTGAAACTCTACAAATTCTCAATTTCATTTCATTGGGGCTCGTTCAGCGCCAATGTGACAGGAATTAAACTACAAACACTACAAATGCTCTTTGCGCATCGGGTCCCACATTTGGGCACTTATGCACACAAAATGGAACAATACAAATGTACGTAAAAAGACAACATAGAAACGTACAACAAAATACCTTCAATTAATAACTGTGGAAATGCTCGAAGAACATTAAGCTGAAGAGAGACAGGACAAGTTCCAATGCTAACATAAAGCCATAAAGAAAAAGAAGAAGAAGGATAACGTTGTTGAATCCCAGAATGACGAGGTTTCATTATTGCTCTTGGTCCATCAGTCAATCCTGTAGTCTTTTTTTTCTGGTAGGTTGCCGCTCACGTTGGTTGCTTACATATAGCTTATGTTCGGTCTGGGAGTTTCTAGTCCTAAGGGGGCACTCCGATTCGTGCTTCAATACAAGACCGTATACATTTTTATGTGCGTGTTAGGGGATGGCTTGCAAGTCTTGTATTTAATGTGACTTGGTTTACGTAGAGCTTGGTATTTTTCGGCTTTCAACCAGTGAAAAGCGTTGATTATTTTAGATCATTGTCAACGTTTCCATCCTGTGGTTGGGTTTTTCATTAGGGCTCGATGTGAAACAACTTGTTTGAAATTCGTGTTGATCACACGGCAGAATGTTTTTTTTTTTATCTATATTAACGAGATTTTTAACCCTAGGCTAGTTCAACTCGGGACCCACGCTTTACTTCCCTTCCGAAGGAAGAACTCGAACTCGATTAAAATGGGAATAGAAATGTTCCCAAAATGCCGCGTATTGTGACTCAAACTGTGGGTGGGTTCACCATTTTAGAAAAGTTGTTGAAATTGCTTTTGGTTGGTTCTCTCATGTTTTACTCTATATATTCAGGGATTCTCTATGTATTTAAAAATGTAACTTGAAAACTCTGAAGAGATTCTTGTGAAAGTTTCTACGAAAGTTTCATTTCTTTTAAGTTCTTCTTAGTAGTTATTCAAACCTTTCTGCTGGGATTCTTACAGAAATTTTATCGGAAACGCTTCAGGAATTTTTCCGAAGAACCTCTCCGCAACTTCAGCAGAAATTGCTACAAAACCTGTTCCTCGGCATTTTCCAAAGATTTTTTCAAGAAATTCGTTTCTGATTACCTGCAGAGAATACTCCAGTCCTTCCAGATATTCCTCCAAAGATTTCTTGAATTTCCCAGGTAACAATTTGATGCTGTACAAACGTTTCTCCAACTTTTTCAAATCAGCCTTCAGTTGAACAAAAGCTGAGCACAAGAGGTACAATCCTATACTCAGCTCCTAAACATCTAATTTTGGTGATTTTATTCAACCTTAATCTGATTTCAGGTTCTTTGGAAAGCTGTTTCAAAGCTTAATAAGCGCTTATTCAGTAATCAAATGAATTTATGAATTGTGTAAAAATGGAAACACCTTCATGAGCCTATTTCTACCGTCAGCTGCTTTTATTTCCAGAAGAGGTGTTTCGGAATGTATAAATTTATCTGTGGGAAAACTGGGAATCGAACTCGGACCTCCTGATTTATAGTCACTCACCTTAGCACCTACACCACACATTATTGTATACGTATCCTCGAAAACAAGAGCATTACTTGCTGTGTCTGAATAGTGAAGAACGTTAGTTGAACTTAGCCTGTATTAGGGATGAAGAAGCGATGTGAACTCCACGAAAACATGCTTGGGTGAGCTGTCAAAAATTATTTGATTAAATGCTGAACATCAGATGAATAATTCTACATGTTGGTGTATGCTTTAAGGCTGGTTATACAGATGAAGAATATAGTATTCAACTTGATATTCAGCCATCTATGTATTGCTAATTAGGCTGATACAAATTTATTTTGACGTTTTGTCTGCCCTCCCTTCAAACAATTTTGGCTGGATTTTTCATGTTGAGAAGGCAGACATAACATATTTATCAAAATATTGAGTTTTTATAAAAATAAAAACTCTTTAACAAATCCGATGAGTTTTTATAGTTTTTAGATTAAACGCTTTATTATTTTTATCCCCCCACGACCAACCAAAGAGTGGTGGGACAAAAGGTGAAATAAATATTTGTAACGGCCTTATAGAGATTGAACAAGCCATACTTCAGACCAATATTCAGCTGTCATTGTGTTCAGCCACCAACCAGCCACTTTTCAGCTAATACTCTCACTGTTCAGCATTCATTATTACTAAGGTTGTTTCATTACTAGGGATGTTTTTCATAAGTTTCTTCAATGGTTCTCCAAAGAATTCCGCCAGGATTGTTTTTGTTTTTGAAATTACTCCCTGTAGGATTTTTTTTATACTACACTATTCAGAAATTGTAAAATATTTTTTTTAGTGAATCCCTCCAGAAGTATCTGTAGGAGTTTTACCAAGGATTCATTCAGAAAATCCACCAGGCAAACCTCAGAAATGTATTGAGGGATTTCTTAAAGAACTACCTTAGTAACTTTTTCGGAAACTTCTGCTGGGATTTCGGTGGAACATTTTTAAGAGATTCCTTCTGAAATTCTTCTGCGGATTTATTATTATTATTAGCTTTATTAGGGAGATTTTCAGCCCGAGGCTGGTTCATCTCCAAAATCTGCGGATTTATCCAAAAAATCCTCAAGTATTTTTTCTTGGAATCATTTCCAGACTTCTTGCAGAAGCTTGTCATGATTCTTTCTCTAAGGAGGTATCTCAAGGAGTGTTTTTTTCAACTTTTCTCATAGACATCTGTCCAGAAATGCTTCAAAGATAAGTTTAAGATTGAGTTTAGAAATTGCTTCAGGCTGTTTTGTTTGAGAACGGTTCAAGATATCTTCTAGGAATGTTCAAAGGTATCACCAGGAGTATTTTTAAGGAATTCCTTCAGACAATTTTTCAGGGATAATTTTGAAGAAAACAATTCAAGTAATATCAGAAGCAACCCAATCGAATATCTCAAAGATCTCTGTAGAAATCTCAGGCAGTTGAATGAATCTCTTCCAGAGGAATATCTTAAGAGATCCCAGGGTTATTATTGGTGGAATCCCAGGAGAAGCTTCCGAAGAACCTTCTGGAGAAATGCCTGGAGAAACTCCTCGGGAAACGCTTAGTGGGATTTCTTGAAAAGTATATTGAGGCTTTTGTAGAGAAATCGCTCAAGAAATCCTTGATATTATTCTTTGAGTATTTTTCAAAACTATTCCAAACGTATTTCTGAAGGAAATTCTGCAGGAATACCTGGAAAAACGCGTAGATAAGCAACTGTCAACATCCCTAGAAAAAAAAACTCTTGAGATAATTTCTAATGGAATTACTTTAGAAATTCCTAGAAAACATATCTGAATAATTTGTTTTTTTTTTATTTAAGACGCTTTAGCCACACGGGTTATTCGCGTCATACTTTATTCATTGCTAACATAATATTTTATTTGACAGAGTCATCCTTAAAGGAAATGCTGGAGAAATGTATGACGATATACATGTAGCAATATCTGCAGAAAGTCCTGTAGGAATCTCTGTAAATCTCTGCAGAAATCAATGAAGAATGTTTGCATGAATCACTGAAAGTAATGATGCATGAGTTTCTGGAGAAATTCCTGCTTGATTTTCTGAATGACTGCCAGAAAAAAAAAAACTGAGCGAATTCCTGCGAGAGCAATTCCTGAACAAATGCCTGGTGGGCTTCTTGAAGAAATACCTGTATAAATTTCTAAAGGAATCTAATCCCTATCGGAGTTTCGTAACGAACCCATGGAAATCTACCTTAAAGAGTTCTTGGAGAAATTACTGTTGAAATTCTTGAGAGAATATGATATATAAATAATGCCCTAGAGAAATTACCTTCACTGAAGGAGCTTCTGAAAGAAACCTTGGCAGATAATAAGACCGAAATGTATGAATAATTTCTGGAGGAACTCATGGGGCAGTTTTGGAAGAATACGTAGAATATTTCTTAAAGAAACCTTTGGACAAGTTTATGGAGGAATCTTATAAACAGTCTGAAGGAATCTACAGGGAAATTTATAATATAAGGAAGAGAAAGGTATCCTTATCTTTAGATTTTCAGAAGGAATGGCTGAAAGCATTTCTGAAGCACGGATTCCTGATGATTTTCTGGAAAAAAATTTGTACGGATTCCTGAAAGAAACTATTTCTTATGAAAGTCATGGAAGCTTTTCTAGAAACATTCTTGGATAAATTTCTTTAGGACCGCCAAGGGGAAATTCTGAAGGCAATTCTGGGGAGAAAATGGAGGAATTTCTGAAGCAATCTATGGAAGATGTTGCAAAAACTTGCAAAACAATCCATAGAAGACTCTTCGAAAGGACTTCCTGAAAGGTTTTTTGAAATCTATACAATAATTTGGCCAAAGCCGGAAGGATACGATGGGCAGGGCATGTTGCAAGAATGCCGGACAACAACCCTGCAAAGTTGGTGTTTGCTAACCATCCGGTAGGTACAAGAAGGCGTGGAGCGCAGAGAGCACGATGGGCGGACCAGGTGGAGCGTGATCTGGCGAGTGTTGGGCGTGACCGACGTTGGAGAGCTGCAGCTGCAAATCGAGTATTATGGCGGCAAATTGTTGATTCAGTATTATCATGAATTTGATGTTCACTAAATAAATGAAATGAATGAACAATAATTTGAAAAGGAAGGTTTTATGAAAGGATTTCTCAAAATCTCAAAAAAAAAATCAATGTTTAAAGCACCTTGCTTAACTCTTAAATGAACGATATACATATTTTAGGAATTTTTCTAGAGCATTTCGATTTTCTCAAAAATCATTTAAAGGTTCCACCAGGGCAATTTTTTTTTAAATTAAAACAATTTTATGGAAATTCTTTAAAAAAAAAATATTTCGTATTTTTCAATTTCTGAATTTATTCAATGTTTTTATTTTTTTTTTCTATGGACCTCTAGGCATATTGACAGAAGAACCTTTTAAACGCTGATAAAATTACTATTTTTTGAGCAGTTATCATCAAAGTTCCCAAAAAACCATATGTACTATATATTTTACGACCATGAACAAGTTATCTGATAGTACTATTCATATGCGTCATTTCATAAAAAAATAAATTAAAACTAGCTGTCCCGCCAAACATCGTTCTGTCTGCCTATTGTGTTTTTGACATGCAGCTCTGTGGAAAAATGCCCCGCAAAATAGAATTTCAAACTTTCCCAATTATTTTTTCGTACGAACACGTCGGAGCCCTGCACGAATAAAACACTGAAAGAATTGTGTACATCCATTGGCCCGTTCCCGAGCCTACAATACACCATTAGAACCGTGACATACAAACACCATTAGAATAACTTGTCACAGAAGTTCAATGTCGCGATTGTTCGTGTGACTAACATCTAGTTAGCCTCGCCCTTAAGGCTTCAGCAGATATAAATTTTGTTTACCAAAACAAAAGATCCTCTACAAAATGGACACTTTTAACCAATTCATTTTTACAACAAAAGTTATTAAAATAATTGAGCAACTACAGCGCCATTGAAGTTCTAGTGTATTTCTATTCAAACATCATTCCATTTTGATTCATATGTTTTTAACAAAAATTATTTGGAATTCTTGGCAACAAGAATGGAGTTCAGCCAATCCTGGTACTCAACTAAATGCAATTAAAGAGAGTGTTTTTAAATGGGAAGATCAAACAAATCAATATAATCAGAAAGTTCTAACCAGGATCAGGATTGGCCATACTCGCGTTACACACGATTTTCTTTTCACTCCGTATGCTGATACCCCTCTTTGCTCAACTTGTAACTGTAGACTAACTATAAAACATTTGTTATTGGATTGTAAAACATACGATAAAATAAGAAAATCTATCGGTATTTCTGGTACACTATAAAATGTTCTGCAAAATGATAAACGAAAAGAAGATAAAATTGTTCGTTTCATCAAAGCAATACATTTGTACAAAATATTGTAAAAAAAAAACTTATGTGTATTTACAAAATATTGTAAACTTAGATGAATAAAGTATGACGCGAATGACCCGCGAGGTTAAAGCGTCTTTAATAAAAAAAAATGTTTCATATAGCTATCTTGTCTAGAAGATAAGATATTACGTTTTCATGGAATGGACAATTTTTCGAACATTTGCAAAATTGATGTTTGTGACACTTTAATGCACGGTTTGGCATAATATAAAACACTTACTTTTGGCTAGAACCAGAAACGGGTCGAAATCCGTTTCCCTTCCTCCCAACTTTCACTGCACAGTATCTATCAGATCACGCCTACAAAATCATGCGAACTGTGCCGCACATCTTCAGAATCACACAATTCCATCACCTTACGTCTGGCATCCACACACCCATGTGTGAACCCTCTGCCAACCATATCCCACCAACACGCCGACATCCGCATAAATTTGTGCAGACGCAGAGGAATATTCGGTCTGATGTGGATACAAATGATTACAATCATCACTTCCTTTCCATTCCCCACATTGACCTGCATCCCAGACGTGGCAGGTGCCATTGTCGCCTAAAATAGAAGATCATCAACACTCAACTCACACACTGAAGATACATGCTAGTCCCCGGCAGATATCTCATTGATTCCTTGTAGAGGAATATAAGGGTAGAGGTATAAGTACGAGGTATATGTATGCAAAGGTATATAAGGGCTGTTGTGCATACAAAAGATTCCAATCATCACTTCCCAAGTAACATTTTGATGACAAATTAGTCTTGTAGAGGTTTTGAGAACCGCCATAAAACCTTATTCCTTTTATTCGGGTTTTATAATACAGGTACTCTTCGATATAACGTACAAAAAAATTCTCTTTGTACGTTATATCGAAGTGTACGTTATATCGAAGCACAGAAAATTTTAATATTGTTTATGCTAGTGTTGATGTATTCGACGTGAAATGAACCCCGGTGAAATTCACAAAAACCAATAATGAAAAACATGAGTTTTCACGAAAAACTAATTTCGTTTTTTGTGCTTCGATATAACGTACATTTTGCTTCGATATAACGTACACTAAATTTTTCGCCAAATTGCGCTAATTTTGAGTAACAATGTTGATGCTGCAGCACAGCATAGATTTGAGTGATTTCGTAGTCTATCTGAGGGTTATTTCTGGGAAAAATAAAAAATTTCATTGTTGTACGTTATATCGAAGCAAAATGTACGTTATACCGAATTCGCTATATCGAGGGTACGCTATATCGTGGGTACGTTATATCGAAGAATACCTGTAGTTCTAATAATCTTTTCTAGTCTATATGACTAGAACTTGTTACTTGGGTTCCTTCCCCTTCCCCACATTGACCAGCAACCTGACGTGGCTGGCGCCATTGTTGCCTAAAATATTGAAGATCACCAACGCTCACATACTGAAGATGCCTGCTAGTCCTCGGCAGATATCTCATTGGTTTCTTGTGTAAGTGTAGCTGGTCTGACGATACTGGAGTAGCATCCGAGCCTGTTCCTGTATATCACTGTGGTGCCTAATCGTTGACCAAACGTATCCTTTGGACTTATCCCTCCCATATTTGGGTATTGTCCGGTGACACCTAGGATGAAGAGGACGTAGAGGTCTCCACATACCTATCTTAGGTGTCCAACTAATGTTCCTTTCCCACCCCTCAGCTGTCGCAAGGACGTGGCCAGGACAGCTCTAGGCCGTTGGAGGATTGCGTCAATCTTGTCTTAGCCTCAAATCTGTGAGCTTGGTAATGGACGGGAAGGAGGCAGTTCTTTTAACAGCGGCCTGAGACTGCCAACTAAGAAGTTGTGCTACTTGCTTAATACTAATGCTAATGCTAACGCTAATGCCAACTCTCAATACCTTTACTGTTCAATTCCAAATTCAATGACATCAAAGTAAAGCTTCTGACCAGTTATTTGATCCTGCTCGGGTTATCGCACCTCCGGATCGTCCTCGTCGTCAGTCAAAGCCAGAAAGACAAACAACGACGACGCGACACGGATACGGGTGGGGAATAGAAAAAAAAAGTGGTGGATGATAATAGCTAGGCTCTGTTTTATCGGACTAGACCAGGGAGCTAATAAAAAATCCAACAGCATTATTTCAATGTAATGATTCGTTCGTGCACAATTGAAATTAGGCAGAAATGTGGGTGGCGAAAAAAGCAATATTGTTTTATGACAGTAGAAATCGATTTTGAATCGACCGGGCAGCGCTGCGCTGCGCTGCTCCTCGATAGCATCTTTATCACGTTCCGTTCCCGCGAGGTGCGGAGCGGAGCTATGGGGTCTTGTATCTTGTGTAGGTGTATCGCTCGCGCGGTCAACAATCTGCGTCTCGCACACGAACACACCAGCGAACTAACAACACCGTGGGGAGTCCGGAAGGTGCGCAGTCCAAACACACGAAGCATGATAAGTATTAATAATCGGAAGTATTTGACACGTTCGAAGCTGTGCAACTGACTGCGCGGGGTGCGCTGCTGTCAAGTTATCGAACCCGTATCACAACACACAGCAAGCACCACAGCACCAACCTACACGGCGGGGAATGATGGTCGACGACACTTCGGGGAATCGTCCGTCCGTCCGTCCGTTTGGCGTAGTCTAACACACCGTTTTCGATCCTGATAAGAGGCCACTTCTTGTCACGCAATCGTCGCCGCGTCGCGTCGGTCGTCGTTTTGGATGGTGCTTCTTTCGCGCGCTCGTTTCGAGTATTTGTTTTTTATTGGTACAATCCAAGCAGGCTGGTGGTGGTCGAGAGGAGCAAGCAAAGCAAGCCAAGATAACGTCAATTTAATTTGTTCGGAGTTTGTTTGCTGCGCTGGCCTACTAGGTTTGGAGGGGCTCTTGGCATAAGACACCAGACATGCCAGGGGAAGTTTGTTTCAAAATTGCAGGTGACACATGACTAGGCGACCGATTGGAATGCGACTGCATACATACCAACGAAAATATCATTTACGCAGATACGGAAACCTGTTGCTGAACCCTTCCGGGAAGCGACTTCATGGCTAATCCAGCCGGGTAAAGTTCGGAATGGCTTCTTCCAGGCAAAACGCATTAAGCCAGGATCGAAGAAAATTTTAACCGCCACCTGTATGGATGTTACTGTTGTGAACATAAAAATTCTTTCGTATTAAAAAAAATCAACCTAAGTAAAAATACAATTGTGTGACAAAACAAACAAATTGACCCGATCTCTTGAAAATTGGCAGTATAAGAGTTGGATAGTTCATTCAAAGCCTAGCGTTAGACACTAAAAGAGTTTCCAACGATAGAAATCTCTCACGTTATCAATCCATGATGTACTTGACTTCAGAATTACGCTATGGAAGTTAGACGTGTGCGCCGAAGCACACTCCACTGGCGGCGGCGTGTACAATAATTTAGGGCAGCGGTGGCGACAGCGTTGCTTAAGGTCCCATTAGGCATGTCAAATATTTGGACAAACAAGCCCAACAAATGACCAGCACCACATAAATCATAGCTACCTTGGATGAATATCGGACGCCAATGACAAATCTGAGATAATTGCAGGAATCCTTTTCATTATTTTGGCAAGAATTCCTCCAAAGATACCTCCAGGAGTTCCTCAAAAATTTTCTTCGGGATTATTTTTGGGATTTTTCCAGGAATTCTTCAGGATATTCCTCCTTTTTCACCCAGCCATTGAAAGATTCCAGAGGAGTTCCTCTAGAAAATCCTTCGGAAGTTTCATCAAAGATTATTCAACTTTTTCCAGTGATTCCTCAAGACATTCTTGATCGAAATTCTGCAGAGGTTTCCCAAGTATCCATCCCCAATCATTCCTTTAGAAATTTACATATTTTTAGCACGAATGGTTTCTGAAACTTTTTAAGGAGCTCCTCAAAAGATTCCTTTCTGGAATTCATCCGGAGATTTTCTCATACATTACTTCAGAAATTCATCTAGAAAGTTTCATCTAGAGATTCTTCAAAGAATTTGTCCAGGGAATTTCTCAGAATTTACTCAAATATTCCTCCAGGGATTGCACCCTACACTTCTATTGGGATTCAATAAGACCTTTCTTCAGAGATTCGGTCAGACTTTCTTTCCGGAACCCCTTCAGGAACCCCTTTAGAGATTCTATCAGGGATTTTTTTTTTCAGGAAAATCTTTCGCATTCTTTAGATTTCCAGGCATTTCTTTTGAGGTTTTTTCAAAATTCCATTGCTCTAAAAATATAGTGAATTCCAGATTGGTTTCAAATTTCTGCTGGGTTTCCAAAAAAACTCCTCTTGCGATAATAAAAAAAAAGTTTCAAGGATTTTTTTCCGATATTTGGCAGGATTTTTTTTTAGAACTCCTGAAGCATATCCAGCAGTTCTTCCTGGGTTTTCTTTAGAACATCCTTGAAGAGTCCCTTCAGAAATGTATTTATGGATTTATTCAAGAACTCATCCAATACCTTTGTCTGCTCGAATTCCAGGATTTCTTCCGAAAGTTTTAAAAGGTTTACTTCAGAAGTGCCTCAAGAGTGTCCGTTGGAAATCTCTTTAGATTTTTTTTAACTCTTCCAGGAATTTTTCCTTGAACTCCTCCAAAAGTTTCTCAATTAAACCTTCTAGGTATTTATTCAAAGCTATCTCAAGAGGTGCATCTAGGTATTCCCCAGTGGTTCCTCCAGAAACTCCTCCAAAGATTACTTCAGATTTTATCTCATATAGTTATTCTAGAAATTCCCCCCGAGCCATCTCAAGGAGTTTCTGCATGTATTTCCCAGAGATTCCTGCAGAAAATTCTCCGAAGATTACTTCTAAAATTTTTTTTCCAGGTATTTCAGGAAATTTTCAAAAAAAATCTTGGAATCTCCAAAACTATCTCCAGGAATTCCTTTAGAAATTCTTTCAGGGAACCCTTGAAACAATTCTCCAGAATTTGTTTTGTGTATTTTAGTAAAACACTTATGTACAACCCGTGCAGGAATATCTGAAAGAATTCATGGAGGAATCTCCGAAAGAATCTCATGAAATATTTCTGAAGCAACTATGGTATGGAAAAGAAAACTTCTAGAATTTTTTTAAGTAACTCCTGCAATACTTTCCAAGGTATTCCTGGGGGAGTCCTTAGAAGCATGTTCAAAAGAATTGCTGAAGATTTTGAAATTTTTTTTTTTTTTTTGAGAGCTTGTAGAGACGAACTAGCCAAGGGCTGAAAGTCTCTATAATAAAGACAAATCAATCGATCAATCACTTTTTGAAAGCACTAGAATTATTTCTAAAAAAAAAAACAAAGAACAATTTCTTATGAAATCCTTTGCTAATGTTCATGGAAAAATCCTTAAACTATTGGAGGGGTTTTTGGAAATATTTCTGTAGGAAAATTCTGAAGAAGTTTCAGAAACGAAACAACCCATAGAGGAACTTCTGAAAGAATCCTTGAAAATTCTTTTGAATAAATCTTGTATCATTTCTGTAGAAATATCTGAAAGAATTTCAAGAAAATTACAGATGAAATTTTTGAAGGTGTCACTAAAAAAATACTTGAGAAATACCTGGAAAAATTGCTTGAGAAACCCATGTTGAATTCTTTCAGAAATTTGTAAAGAAATATTTAGAGGAATCCTTTATCTAAATTTATTAATTTTCTGAAAGAATGCCCGGAGGAAGTCATGAAAGTTTATGAAGGAAATCCTGGAAAAATGTCTAGAAAACCACGTTAACTTATGTCAAGTTTAATTGAAGTCATGAGAAATTTCCAAAAGAATCTCTGCTGTATTTTAGGGAAGATTTCTACAAAAATTCCTTAAGCCATCTTTGGAAATAAAAAACCTGGATGAAGTCCTGGAGAAATTACCGAAGGAATCACCAGAGGAGTTCCTGATGGGAGTCCTAGAGGAACTTTCGGAGAAATTCCCGAAGGAAGTCCTAAAATAATTCCAAGTGGAATTCTAGGACAAATTTTGGAAGGATTTCCTGAAGAAATGCCTAGTAGAATTTTCGGAGAAATTTCCGGAGGATCTCCCGGAGACATATCCGGAGGAATTCCTGGAGAAATTTTCGGAGGGTTTTCTGAAACAAAAAATCAAGTGAGACTTTCTGAAGAAATTCTTGGAAAAATTCCCAGTGGATTTTCTCGAAAAAAAAACGGAAGCTTTCCTGGAAAAAAACTCCCGTATGAATTCCTGGAGGAATCCCCGGAGGAATTCCTGGAGTATTTCCCGGACAATTTCCTGAAGAAATTTCCGAAGCAATTTCTGTTGGATTTCCTGAAGAAATTCCCGGAGACATTCCTGGAGAAATTCTCAGAGGATTTTCTTAAAAAAAATAACCGGAAGTTTTACTCCAAATAAAAACCCGGAGGAATTCCTGGAAAAAATCCCGGAAAAAGTCCTGGAGAAGTTACCGAAGGAATCACCAGAAGAATTGCTGATGGGAGTCCTAGAGGAATTCCCGGAGAAATTCCTGAAGGAAGTTCCAAAAGAGTACCTAGTGGAATTCCAGGAGAAATTTTAAAAGACACTACACCGTCTTCAACCAGAGGTTGCACAGACTGGACATTCACTAACATTAGGCAACGGACAAACACGAAACACCCAGTGGACCAGTGGAGGATTTTTCGTTTGACGAAAAGTTTCCTTCGGCTGGAGCGGGAATCGAACCCTCATTCCGTGGTACTCACAATACGCCTAAACGACTGATGCCGCTAACCACACGGCCACGAAGCCCAGGAACGATTTTCTGGTGAAATTCGTAGTTCTGGATATTCTGGAAAAAAAATTCTCGGAGGAATTCCCGGAGACATTCCTGGGGGAATTCCTGGAGAAATCCACGGAGGAATTCCTGGAGAAATTCTCAGAGGGTTTTCTACCCGGAAGTTTTCCTCCAAATAAAAACCCAGAGGAATTCTTGGGGAAATTGTTTAAGGAGGAATTCCTGGAGACATCCACGGAGGAATTGCTGGAGAAATTCCTAGAGGAATTTCAGGAGAAATTCTCAGAGGGTATTCTAAAAAAAATCACGGATGAATTCCAGGAGAAATTCCCAGAGGATTTTCTCGAAAAAAAAAACTGGAAGTTTTCCTAAAAAACTTCCCGGAGGAATTCCTGGAGAAATCCCCGGAAAAATTACTGGGATTATTCCTGGAGTATTTCCCGGCAATTTCCTGAAGAAATTTCCGAAGCAATTCTTTGCGGATATCCTGAAGAAACACCGGGAGGAATTCCCGAAGACAATCATGGAGAAATTCGTGGAGGGTTTTCTTTAAAAATAAACGGAAATTATCCTGAAAAAAAAAATCCCGGAGGAATTCCTAGAAAAAAAAATCAGAGAAATTCCTGGAAAAGCTCCCGGAGGAATTCCTGGAAAAAATCCCAGAAGAATTCCTAGGGAAATTACCGAATAAATTCCTTGAGAAATTCTCAGAGGGTTTTTTTTAAATAACCGGAAGTTTTCCTGAAAAAAAAATCCCGGAGAAATTCCTGAAAAAACCTCCGGAGGAATTCCTTGAAAAACTCCGGGAGGAATTCCTGGAAAAAAATCCCAGAAGAATTTCTGGAGAAATTACCACAGGAATTCCTGGAGGAATCTTCGGAGGAATTCTCGGAGACATTCCCGAAAGAACTCTCGGAGTCTTCCCCAGAGGAATCCCTGGAGAAATTCTGTTCTGGTTTTCTGAGAAAAAAAACGAAAGTTTTCCTGTAAAAATTCTCGGAGGAATTCCTGGAAAAAAAAATCGGAGGAATTCCTGGAAAAACTCCCGGAAGAATTCTTGGAAAAAATCCCAGAAGAATTCCCTGGAAGAATCCCCGGATGAATTCCTGGAGACATACCCGGAGGAATTCTCGGAGACATTCCCGGGGAATTCCTGGAAAAGTTCTCAGAGGATTTTCTGAGAAAAAAAAACCGGAACTTTTGCTGTAAAAACTCGAAGAGGAATTCCTGGTAAAACTCTCGCAGGAATTCCTGGAAAAATTTCCAGAAGAATTCCCTGGAGGAATCTCCGAAGGAATTCCCGGAGACATTCCCTGAGGAATTCCTGGAGAAATTTTCAGAGGGTTTTCTAAAAAAAAAACAGGAAGACTTCCTGAAAAAAAATCCCGGAGGAATTCCTAGAAAATAAATCGGAGGAATTCCTGGAAAAAAATCCCAGAAGAATTTCCTGGAGGAATCCCCTGAGGAATTCTCGGAGACATTCCAGGAGGAATTCCTGGATATTTTCTCAGAGGGTTTTCTTGAAAAAGAAACCGGAAGTATTCTTGAAAAAAAATCCCGGAGGAATTCCTGGAAAAAATCCCAGAAGAATTCCCGGAGACATTTCCTGAGGAATTCCTGGAGAAATTCTCAGAGGGTTTTCTAAAAAAAAAACAGGAAGACTTCCTGAAAAAAATCGGAGGAATTCCTGAAAAAAATCCCAAAAGAATTTCCTGGAGGAATGCCCTGAGGAATTCTCGGAGGAATTCCTAGAGAAACTCTCGGAAGGTTTTCTGGAAATTAAATTGATGAAAAAATAATCCTGGAGAAGTTCCCTGCTGATTTTCTTGAAAAAATCCCGGAAGTTTTCCTGATAAAATTCCCGGAAAAATTTCTGAATGAATCCCTGAAAGAATTCCTGGAAGAATTCCTGGAGGATTTCCCGCATAATTTCCTGAAGGAATTTCCGAAGCAATTCCTGGCGGATTTCAAAAAGAAATACCCGGAGATATTCCTGGCGGAATTCACGAAGGATTTCTCGGCGAAATTTCTGGAGCATTTCCTGAAGATATCCCTTGAGGAAATTTTTGAGGAATACCCGGTGAGATTCTTGGAGAAATTCCCGGTGGAGTTCCCGGAGGAACTCCTGGAAAAATTCCCGGAGACAATTCCAGAAGGAAAACGGAGCAAAATAAGCACTATTGTGAGAAAATTTGTCTGCAGGGGGTCAAAGACGGTATAAAAGTATTGCCTCTTGCACCACCGTACTCGACCGCCTATTATCCTGCCCAATAACTCTTAGCTTGCTGAACAACTATGCTGAAAACGGAATTCTTCTTGTTCATAAGGGTGCTCATACAAGTAGTTTTTTATACTAGACGGAACCTATCGGAACCAAGGACACCAGATATGTCTTACTTTCAGACGTTTTCAGATTTTTGACATGAAATGGTTTGATCGTTTTGATTGCTGGTGTCACCTAGCGTCACCATTGCCGGATAGATCTCAACCTGCCGAACAATTTGGCAGAAAACGCCATGCTTTTAGCTACACTGTAAAGTATCGATATATATGTGTTTAAATATTTTACACAAGGTGCCACCTAGCGAACAAATCACGAATCAAAGACTCAACTATCAGACAGTTTGCAGTTTGCTGAAGAACTTTGTTGAAGACGGCATCATTTTGTCTTATCAAGATTCTGAGATATAGAAGTTTGAACATTTTTTACCCTGCCGTCACCAAGCGTGCGAATCTCGAACCAAAGACGACATTGTCAGATACATAGTTCTTAGCCTGCTGAACAACTTTGCTGAAACCAACATGCTTGTACCTCATGTTTAAGTTTTTCAGATACAAAGTGCCACCTAGTGGATCAATCCCAAACCAAAGACTTTACAATCAGATAGTTCTGAGCTTACTGAAGAACTTTCCCAAAGACAGCATCATTCTATCTTATCAGGTTTCTGAGACATGAAGATTTGAACATCTTTGACACTGGCGCCGCCTAGTGGCCAATTCGCGAACCAAAGTCATCGTTGCCAGTAAGTTCTTAAACCTGCAAAACAAATTCGCCGAAGACACTATACTTCTACCTCATCGGGATCTTGAGGTATAGGGTATTGTACCATTTGGGCAGGTGTACCTATTTTGGGCACTTGTCGTTATAACGAAGTCAATTTCAAACCGATCGATTTGAATTTTTGTACGTGCCTAATTCTGGACAAAATTTCAAATCAATCGGTTTGAAATTGACTTAGTTATAAGTGCCAGTGCAAGTGCCCAAAATAGGTACAGCTGCCCAAATGGTACAAGACCCTACGTTGTGCAAAGTATGTAACCTATTTTGGTACCCCAAGACAATCCGGAATGGACCAGGCACCCATGTCCCCGGAATCCTAAACTAGAAGAGTTTTTCGAGAATTTGTGAAAATTCCATCAATATTCATTGGAAAACAAAAAAAAGTTATACGTAGTTTATTGACGGTCCCTACCTTTCCAAATATCTACAAGAAGGGTAAAAACAGTTCCAACTAATTTTAATTCGAACCAATTATGACTTTCTGCGCGCAAACCCCCACCTAGGGACCGACCTCCACTTTGCAATCAATTTAGGCATTTCCGGAGAGGAGTGTTACCACATGTGATTTCACATGTTTTCCCCGGCCTTTATTCAAAGTAGATTCGTCCCATCAGCCAGCAGCCCCAGGGAGGCTCGCAAGCAAGAAACCCTTCTCAATCACCGCAAACGCCACAATCATCGTCCACACCGCAAGAGGCAGCCACCATGCCCGTCGTCTTGTAGGTAGTCGTGCTCTCAACAACGTCTCTCGACTGCAAACTTCTTCAGGGCCCGGCGGCGCGGCAGCGGCTGGCTCCTCGCGACAGTTCAAGGACGACAAACTAACTAGTTTCTTCGCCTCCCCCGTCAACGACCACCGACCGACCATCCGACCGACCGGCAACACAATCCAATTCAATCCGATCCAATCCGACGTGGTTGGTGGTTGGCTGCTGCTGCTGCTGCTGCCGTTTTCTTCTCTTTCACTTCTTTGCAAGGAAACGAGCCAGGCCCGGGCGACGAGGACTGCTGCTGGCTGACTGCTTGACGGCGGTGCGGTGGGTTCTTCTTTGCCGTGCGGTGTCCATCTTCGCGAATTAACGAGGATCCTCCACCTCGCGCCCAGTCAGTGCCAGACCCGCCGCGGCGGTAGGCTTCCCCACCGATCGCGTTGGCAATCAGCATGCAACGGGCAGCCAGCAGCCACCACCGGCAAATCGGAGTGAAGAAGAAGGAAATACCTTTTTAAATAACATAATTTATGGCATGTTGAATAAACAAATAAATATTGGGTTTTTTGAATTGAGCAAATATCCCGGTGCCAGTCAGCCACACACTCGCGCTCGGTCGCTCGCTCGAATGCTGCTGCTGCTGCTTGTCTGTCCGTTCGTCCATCGATCGTCGTCGTCGTCATCGTCGTGTGCATTTTATCCGTCGTGTTCGTCGCTGCTGCCGTGGACATATCATCCAATCCACAACAGGAAGGTGGCAAACAGAAAAAAGGGAAGCAAAATAAATAACACAAAACCCGGAGCAGCTCCAGAACTTCCAGAAAGTCGAAGAAACCCGCGCTAGCGAGAAGGAAAATAAATATTTCCTTCGGTTGTTGGTAGGAAACGAATAAAAATTGAACATTGTTTTCCTTTCGCCTAGATGTTTTCGGAGGAAAACAGCATTTTTTCCGAGTTATGTTGTTTGTTGAAGTGCAGAACTTAAGTCCGGTTGAAGGTGAATTTACACACATGGCTTTGTCTTCCCAAGTTCCCATATTACGGTAAAGGACAGCTTAATTTAGGTAATATCAAAAAGGAGCTGTCCATATCTACACCACATAGGCCTTTATCCAAATGTGGCCGAACCACCTCCACTTTTGCTCCCGAACTTCTGTCACTATTGGGTTTTGATGACATCGATAATGGAGCCCCACGTTGGAGATCCAATTGTGAGGCCACCATGTACGAATTATATACCGCAGGCATCTATTGTTGAGTGTTCTCCACTGATACACACCAAGTTTCACTGGCGTACAGCAACACAGATGATGCGCTGACTAATCTGGTTGTAAAAGCCAGGACTACTCTCTCCTCGATCCACTATACTACATTCCTATGGTTGCCAAACCCCTTCAGAGAGGGGCTAGTGCACATCGCACTCTCAAGGTTAACTGCGTAACCTGCATGCAACGTACATCGATAACTCACATTGGAGAGTTCATTACGATAGCATGAAACTGGTTCAGCCAGTTTCTCGAGTGGTCCTCACTAATCCCTTTGTCCTCGAAAGGCGGGCAGGGTCAACACCACACCCGCGCCCAACTGTTTTGCAGACATCAAGAACTGATGCCTACGTGCAACCGGATCTGACCTGCTGAAGGGTATCACTACCCTTCAGGCCCTATCAGCTGCCCCAGAAGGTTGCTGACAGTAGGGTCGCCACCTGCCCTGGCCCTTACTGGGGTCACCTTTTCAACCGCAGTCTCGGATCCAATCCAGTGGACCGATGCCACGCCAGCAACGCTACCAGGACTTTCTCTCCGCGGCCACTCAATCGCTGTAAGGGTCGATTTCGACCCCAGGTTATAACCTATGAAGCCGACTCGGAACCTTCGCACCACCTCTTGTACCGCATCTGAACTAGCCTTTCTACGAGTCTACGCGCCACCACCTCTGTAGCTCCAAGACGATGTGGGTGATAGCCGTTGAAACGACACTCGAGCCAAACTCATCCCTACACATCCTCCACATCCTAGTTGTGTTCGGAGTTGTGTCTGTGGCAAGGATGCGGTCACGTATTGTGCGAAAACACGGGTACACGAACAAAACGTGTTCCGCGGTTTCCTCTAAACCAGGACAAACAGATCATTCGGGAGAACCCGTATGTCCGATCGGTGTACATACTGTCGAAAGCATCCATGACCTGAAAGGACCTGTGTCAGGTGAAAAGTTACTTCCCCATGGCGGCTATTTATCCAACTATCTACCCTCGGTTACAACCTATGGATCCACCTTCCTTTGGTGGAACTGACCATAGAGGCCATCCTGGCAGTCCTGCGTATGACTCTTGTGCCGCGCATTTCGAAGCACTCCATGTCCTCTTTGATAAGGATGCCGATAGGCACCATACCAGTGATGACGCAGAGCGCGTCGCGTGACACGGTACGGTACGCGCTCGCAACAGGCACATCAGCCTGTTAGAACTTTCCAGCTTACCACGGTAGCTTTCGGTACTTAGCGCAGTGCCGCACGCCGATACGCCACATCTTAGTATGAACGTAGTGACACTAGCCAGAAGCTTTCGCTTTCTGGCGTACTCCGCAGAGCTATTGGACATCATTCGGGACAGTCAGTGCCGCAATAGCTGTGGAGGCTCTTTCGCAGGCGTAATCAACGTGACTTTCGAAGAAGCTCACCATCGTCGATCATCACGCCTAAGTTTTTGACGCAGCAGCACTTCGACGTGATATACTGATATACTGCAATACTGATCACCGCTTGGCTGCTCCGACTTCCGGTTGTTAACAACCAATACCTCAGTTTTGTGGTGAGCCAACTTCAGTTTCCAGTACTACATCCACGCCTCCACAACCCCGATCAAGCGACTGGGAGTCAACTTCACTTCTTCGATCGTCTCACCGTAGACTTTGAGCGTAATATGGGCAGCAAAGCCGACAATCTCCACTTCCACCGGGAGCTCTAACCTCAACACTTCGTCCATTCCATAACACCGGATCCAGGATGGAACCTTGCGGGACTCCTATGGTTATGTAGAAGCACTACCCACCTCTGTGTCGTATACTTGTACTCGATTCTGGTAGTAACATCCGAGAATTTTGTACAGGTTCCCGGGTATCCCCAGAAGCAAGAGCGCATCGGCAATAGCTGCCCAACTGGCGCTATTAAACGCATTCCTTGCATCCAGAGTCACTACTGCACTGTAGCGAATCCATCTTCTCTTACGCTCGAGTGCTTTCCCGGTGGTTTTTGTGAACGACAGGATAGCGTCTACGGCCTACCTTTCCTTCCGGAAGCCGTACTGGCAACTCGAGAGACCTTTTACACCCTCGGTGTTCCTCAACATTCTATTGAGAATGATCTTTTCGTGCACCTTCCCCGCCGTGTCTATCAAGCATATTGGTCTATATGCCCACGGGTCTCCGGGTGTTTTCTCCGCCTTTGGAAATAGAACCAGGCTCTACTTCTTCCATACTTCTGCGAAAACTCCCTCATCCAAGCATTTCTGCATAGCAGACCTGAACATCTCGGAAGCCTATGCCATTGCTACTTTGGAGGCCAGGTTCGGAACTCCGTCCGTACCTGGGGCCTTACCTACGCTAAGGGACTTTGCTATCCCCGCAAGTTCCACATCGGTGACCTTCTCCTCATTGCCAGCCCCAGTCCCCGGATGTCCTACGAAAGGAGGCCAAGGACTAGGATCATGACGCGGAAAAAGGCCCTCGATGATTCCCTCCAACATCTCTAATTGCTCTATACGAGCTATTACACCTCTCGTATTGGCCTTCACGAACCAGTAGGCATTACCCCACGGATTCGTTTTGACACTCTGACAGAGATCCTCAAAGTGGGTCTTTTTGCTTGCTCTTATTCCAATCTTCAGCGCGGCAGATTGTGCTCGCTGCATCCGCCGCCACCTAGCCCGTAGGCAGGCGCGGCGCAGGTCCGCAATCGCGTCGGTCCACCAGTAGGCCGGTGGCCTCCCATTTCTAGGGTGGATTTACCTAGATATAGTCGCATCGCACGCACGTGAAAGCACCGCTACCAGCTCGTTGCCATCTAAACCAAGTAAGTTTCACTCACGGCGGAGCGCCTCCCGAAATACCTTTTGGTCGAAGTATGATGTCTTCCACCTGTTAGGGCTTGGTCTAGGCCTAGCCGCCTCTTCCTGGTACATACCGACATTAATCAAGTCGACATCTAGCATGGCCAGTGTCTAGCAGAATCTGCCCCGTTGGTTCGTGAAACGGATTCCCCATTCCACGGCCCAGGCATTTAAACCACCTGCTATTACCACCGGGTCCTTTGCCCTGTTAGCACTGTCGTCATGCGGTCCAGCATCTGCGTGAACTGCTCGATCGGCCACCGCGGAGGCACATAACAGCCATAGAAGAAGACCCCGTTTACTTTGGCGACCACGAAGCCCTCATAGGTAGTAGACACCAACTTCCGGACGGGTTATTTACCCGTCGTTGCTGAGCCGCGTCACAGTGGTTCAGGTTCAGCTGCGTTACCTGCACTGTGATTTGTTGTTCACTGCGGCTTTCTTGAAGGCCGGGCACCTTGGATCACCCGTCGGATGTCTGTTGTTCGCGGATTTCCCGGTACAGATCATGCAGATGGATGGACTCGTGCAGCTTTGGGCCTTATGACCTCCAGCGCCGCATCACCGACACAGTTTGCGCCTGTCAGGGCCTTTGTAGTCCCACGACTTGTGTCCTGGTTCCAGACACCTGAAGCAAACCTCTGGTGGCTCGTGGAATGTCAAGTGACATAAGGTACACCGGGGCAAGTTGAAACGGGTGGGGCAAGATGAAACAGTGGGTTAACATGTTGTTATCCAATTATGGTAAACAGCTTGAATGCCATAACACATAGTTTTTGATTTAAACAATCTTTTAACGAAAGAAAAATTTAGAAATTGTATTGAAATCTATTTCAAAACTTCGTGTTTCATCTTGCCCCACCCGTTTCAACTTGCCCCGGTGTACCTTACGCACCAACCCATCTTTATTTTCCCTATCATAACGGACTTTTTATCGTCCGCCACAGGTAGCTAAACCAAAGTTATCTGTGTCCCTGCTGGCCCCTTCCGTAGCCTAACGGCTGCGGCGGCCACCTGCACATCGCACTGTTGCCGCAGTGCCGTGACGATTTCTTCCAATTCGGTGATCTCTTGTAGGCGGCGCCCTTGTGTTCCTTCTCGCGCTTCAGCTCCAGGATCATGTCGCCCGTACGAGTACGTCTAATACTGCGTACGTCGGCTTCAAGACCCTCAAGCTTGGCGTCGCTTCGCATCATCTTCAAGACGTCCGAGTACTTGGACTGTTCCGTCTTGATGACGATCGCGTCGCCTTTCTCGCGCTTGGCACTTGCCCTCCTACGCCTTGGCTTGGCGTTCTGCGCTACTACCTGCGGATTCGCCTTCTTCTTCCTCTTCCGCTCTACCTTCGTCCAAGGGGGGTCCTCCCCTTGGATCGCCCTGCTCTGTGGCTGTTGAGGGCCCACCAGCGGTCGCAACCCCTTGTTCCCATCGTTCCGGGGCGGGCCAGCCTTTTCAGGCCCACCCTTCCCAGCTTTCCGGGAACCCTGGCTGGGGTCCGACCTTCCGACCTTCCTCGCCTGACGGTTGCCTCGCCCGCTTCTGCGATTGCTTGCCCCGTTTGTCGCGAGCAGTCGCTTCCGCATTATTCGGACTTCCTGCGAAGGAGAAGGCCTCCGTTTGGGTAAACTTCGGCACTTTCTCAATTGCAGGCTCCGCTGCTGCAGCAGTCAGCAACGCGAGTGCCGCGTACTCCTGCTTGGCATCGTCGATCGATGCCCTAAGTCGAAGCTAGACCGATTTCAGGTCCTTGCTTATGTTCGACTGTGGACGCAAAGTCGATGATTTTGCCAAGCTGCTGCTCAGCCACCTCTATTGCGGACCGTCCTTTGGATTCTCGGTTGACGGCCCTCAACAACCACGCTCCGTCCATAACCTCCACCGGCTGGCTTGCCGGGAAGTGGACTGGAGCACCCACGCTTGAGCTGCGTACGCAACTCCCAGCGCCTATCTCCTCACTTCTCCTTGTCGGAGATCTCATCAACCCGCTTCTTGCGAAGGGGTTGATCCCACCACTATTTCCACCTACATTCTGATTTTGTTTATTTAACTTCATGATTAAATCCCACGAGTAGCACGGGAAAGAATGTCCACCACGCCAGAGCCCTGCATTAACGCGGTAAGGGACAGCTTATTGTGGGGGGTGCCCAGGTACCCCACAGGCTCCGTTAAAGATCGAGAATCTTTTTCACCCCCTCGATCACTCATTCCTCAGCACGGGTCGCTTGACACCTTGAATTGGGCTTAGTAGTCCTATTCTTGGCCGGCGACTACGCGGCTGACTCGCAAGCGTGGGGGTGCGTCAGGCCCCAGGACTTTCGTCCCTGCTGCCCGGCTGAAGATTGATCTGAGCTATCCTAACCGTGACCACTACCCAAACTAAGCATGATTAAACTCTTAACAATCACAGCACAAAAAAGAACAGCTACAATAAAGCCAGATCGGTGTCGTTTAGAAAACGCCAAAGGCGAGGATACACAGAATACACTGTGTAAATCGCTTAATGCGAAACCATACAGGTGAAAATTTAAACTAATCAACAACATCTTCATAATCCCGCCCTTATTCAGCCTCAATTTTAAGACTAAAGAAGGTCAGCTGATTGTCTCGGAGAAACACAGGGTCCACTGCACCATTGCTCCGGTTCCTGCAGTAAGGGCAACATACTGTGGAGGGCGCCCAGGTAATCTACAGGCTCCGTTAGCGGATTGGTTCTTATTAGACCCCCATTCATTTCTTTGCACGGTAAGCATATAGCCACATCACACCATGAATTAGGGGGGAAAACGTACAAAAGGCTGAATTACGAAAGGCTGAATTACGAAAGGCTGAAATTACAAAGGGCTGAATTCATCAAAAGGCTGAAATAACATAAGGCTGAAATAGTGATTCGACTAGTTCTCAAACGCACAAGCCAAAAGACTAACCTTAACACTAACAACTTAGACAAACAGGCGTATCACCATAGACTAATTTCAAGACCTCGATGTACCAAAGAAAACCATTAAATTTTGTATGTTCAGTCCGGTACCCAATAATATTCATTACCGTATATTTTTTTTTTCGTGTAAATAACCTTTTGTGTAAATTATATTTAGCGTGTTACACCGTTCTGATAGGAAAAGGTCTAAACATAAATTACATAATGGGTACCGAGGATTGTTCACAATCTGCGAACTTGACTGCGAAAAAAAAATGCGACCATATATACACTGATTTAACGGTCTATTTAAAAAATTACTTTTTGGTCGATTATCCAGCCGTGCAAGCTATGTATCAAAGTATCCAAAGTGGCTCCAGGATATTCCGGAAAGTTACCAAATTCTTCAATAATCGTCAAATTGTACTCTTATGAACTTGTTTAAGGAAATCATGAAGTTTGATGTGTCACAAGCTCAGTTTCAGAATACCTCAAAAAGTGACCACTTCCCCGGAGAAACCAGGTTCCGGGAACGTCTCGGGAGGTGGAAAAAATCACTACTAATGATGAAATGTTCTTCAATAAGCTACTTTGAGAAAATCAGTCTGGTCGCTTCTCACCTAAGAAACAATGTTTTCGGAATATCCTAGGCAGTGGAGACCGTGGTCTCCAAAAATCATCAAAATGTACTATAATTATTATTATTTTTTTTTTTTTGGAAATCATGAAGTTCTGTGTCGCGAGCTAGGTTTCAGAGCGAATCGTATAGAGGCCACTTCCCCCGGGGAAACAGGTTTCCTGAACATCCTAGGAAGTGGCCAATGTCGCCAGAAGACTATTAGCTGTCCTCTCTTGAAACTGTTTTCCAAAATCTAAGAAAAAACTATGGTTTTGGAAAATATTGCTCGGTTGTTCTATAAAAAAAAAATAAAACCAAAAAATAAGGAAATGCATCCAGTTTCACCTTAAACGGGTTAACTGGTGTTTCAAAACTTGGTTATGCTGAACGTTGGTTATTTACTTGAGCTCCTGTGATCTTCGTTGAGTCCTCTATCAAGTATCAATAAGTCGGATCCAAAGGCACGTTCTCCTACATTTAGGAAATGTGTGCCTCCATGGGATTGATGAATAATCCTATGAGATGTATCATGTTGATCTGGATGCTGGGTGTCTAATCTTGATAAAGTTTGTAAGCTTTGCAAACTTTATTACTATTATCTTTATAAACGAGCCCCTCTCTCTGAGGCATTCGTTCCGAGCATCTCATTTGCAATAAAAACAAATGGAAAGTGATTCTCAGCTTAAGTTTAAAATGAAATTCGTTAAATGGTAGAGACCTGAACCACATTAACCACTGGTCTTCCGCCCATTTCAACCCACAATTAAAACCTCTAAAAGTGACTTCCTAAGCCTATGACGCATCCTCCCACGAAGTACGTCATCGCCATCCTCGTTTCCTGCCCCCGTTCAGTCACACACTTTCAATGTTCACCAAAGTTGACCCCATGATCTTGATACATCCAATCCAACCGCGGAATACATTCCCATCCCATTCCGCTACGCGCGGCGTACGTACTGTACGTATGAAACGATCACTTACCGTTCATACATCTCCCAATAAGTAATGACGCTGATGACGCTCGCCCGTGTCGGTCGGTGGTGGCTGGCGGCACGGCGTGGCGGCTTCACGAGAGAGAGACGGAGCCTCAATCATTGGCGGGCTGTGCGTTGCGGCTTTTCCGCAACACCATCCTCTGGTGGCATTCTTATTTTTGTTTTGTGCCATATTTTAAGGAAATTAATTGCCCAAACGCATTTAACGCGCATTTTTCTGAGTCCATTTCGTGTATCATCATCATCAGTGTGAATGCCGGCAGGGGTGAAAGGGTTTTTACGATGGTTGGCAGACTAAAATTGTGTAGGGAAGTATTATGAAAACTGAATGTACCTCAAAATTTATTCGCCAGAACCATATTTTTCGACCTCTAGATTCAGAAAATGTGTGGTTTAAAATAATCCACCTTGGGTTTTTTTCCCATACATTTTTATATGGGTCGAAATTGGCCTTAAAATGACTTTTTTTCGATATTTGTATGGGAAAACAGGAAAATAATCAAAAATATCAAAAAACCCAAGATGAAATATTTTAAACCACACAGATTCTGAAACTAGAGGTCCAAAGCTACGATCCTAGGGAATAACATTTGAGGTACATTCGATTTTCTTAATACTTCACTTTGGACATAACGTGAGACGTGGAGCGGACCTGGTGTGGTGGATAGAACACAAGACTATCACGCCGAGGACCTGGGATCGAATCCCACTCCCGACATACTCACAAAATGTGGGTTCTTCCTTCGGAAGGGAAGTAAAGCGTGGGTCCCGAGATGAACTAGCCTAGGGTTAAAAATCTCGTTAATACAGACAAAAAAAATAACGTGAGACATTAGATTGATAATTCAGCAACGACGGATGAAACTGCTTGACGTCCTGGGCCAAGTGTATCATTGAGCTTGTAACACATTACACAAGTTCATGCCAACCTTAAATAACCCTTCTATTAATAACTGTGGAAGTGCTCAAAGAACACTGAGCTGGGGAGAAAGGCATGTGAAGTTCCAGTAGGGGCGTAAAGGCTGAAAGAGAAATAAGAAGAATGAAGACTATAACTATTCCAGCCACATGCATCAAAAAAATGGAAGGATTGTTTATGACATCTACTATCCAATCCATTAGAAATACAATAACATGGAACGATCTCACCAATTCATAATCATTCATCTAATTATCACGATCGGTAATTTGTATTCTACCGTCCCATCAAACAGGCTGCCCCGCTGCCGTCATCATTGGCTCAATTCCATCATTTTCGCCATTGTCGGGCAATGTTTGCGCATAAACTTACCAACGAACGACCATATGCGATTGACGATGCGACGGTTGGTTGGCTCTGGCTGGCTGACTGGCTTGCTGAATGGCTCCCTCAATGGCTCTATATACACATGTGTGTATAATTAGCAAAACTGGCCGCGCACCCCACTCAAGGTTGGGGCGGAGGTATCTCTTCTCCTTGGAGACGTTGACTCAACATCGCCGCTCCGTCGAGGCTCCCTATTGAGGAGGACTTTTCTCTTCGGAAATGCTCACATTTGCACTTCATCACCACAGCCCCCATCAGCACACATTCGGAGTCATTCATTCGCGTTCGGTTTGATGTGTGTATTAAATTAATTAGGTTTTCTGCTTCCGAAAACTACTGGATCCCCCTCTCGCACGCCGCCTTAATGTGCGCACTCGGAAAGTGGCTATCAAGCATGTAAAATTGCTCTCCCAACAGTAGCGCTGCAGCAAAAACAGTAATTTCAGTTGGGAAGGTGTGTAGGGGTCCCAGAATTGGCGATCCGAGGAGGATAGGGTGCGGCTTGTTTTGGAAGGGTCAGCAGTTCAGTAAATCGTGCCTTTTAAGAGCATGAGAAACTCAAGGCAAAGAATTCTCTGAGCATTTGTATCTCAACGCCCGAATCGCGTAAATTTGATTTTTTTTTTTTCAATTCAAATGAAATTTTGCTCATGCATAAGTTTCTACCCGAGCATGTTTTTCATGGTATATGTTTTGCATTTCTCCCCACGTAAATTTTAAAAAGGGCATATAAAAAAGCCTATTTTTTTTCTTCAAAAAAAATCTTATGTAACGTGGAAACGTTTAATTAAAATTATTTCTTCGAGAACGTTTTAAGATATTGGAAGGATTTGAAGAAAAAAAAAATACACTGAGAGAGATATTCATCGTGAATTTATGTCCGTTGTCATATAATTTTATTTTTCAAAAACCTTACACCTCATTTTTATTAATGAATACTAGCAAGGATGGTCAAATTTTTATTTTTCATCAAAATTGAAAGGTAAGATTTTTGAAAAATTAAAATTAGGATGACATCTTTGATAGGAAAAAAAAAAAGACATCTCTAATTTTTTGATATGTTACAAATGCATTATGTATGTATAAATGTCTCAGTTTTCAATTGATGCAAAAATTTTGAAAATTGGTGGTTGCCATCACGTTGAAAAAAAGTTTTTGGTATAGTAATCCAAGATCGAGGCCAAAATCAATATGACCGACGCAACTTTTCATGATTGTAAATAGTAGCTCTATCTTCCCTCCTTTCAACAACATTTCGTATTGAGGTGGTTTGAGGCGAAACATTCGAGATATAACGGATTATTAAATGAACCACCATTTGACCAAAATCGAGGGGTTTGCAAAAGTTGTCAATTTCCTTACTTTTTGGCGAGGACTTTCAGGAAATCGCCACCTTAAGCATTGTTAAAGACAAGGTGTAAATAGTGGGCCGGTCTCAGCGAGAGTTACTCACGGTCCGACAATTTGCCCAGCTCTAAATTTCATCTTTTTTGGTAGCTCCTGATAAGAAATTCATAAATCTGAAGTTTTGACCCTCCACCTTCTGGGAGAGAGGAGGGTCATTGATTTTAAATGTTAGATTCCTGGCGTTCAATAGAAGAAATCTTAAAACATAATGAGCATGAGCATGATTGAGAAGAAATCTTAAAAACACGATATCGAAAAACACCGTTTTTCGGAAACGGATTGACGGATCTTGATGAAATGTTGATGGCAGCTGCCCAACCCCCAAAGCTCCGTGGTGCACCTTCTCTTTTATTGGTGTATTTATTCGTGTAGGTAAATATTTAGCCGAAATGGCGATCGAAAAGCCTTGAAATTTTTCGATTTTTCGTTATTTTAAATTAGTGCCCCTCCCCTACCCCAGGAGGAGGGGAGGGTCAAAACTTTAGATTTTTTAGTTTCTAGTTGGGAGTAATCAGAAAAGGTGAAATTTAGAGCTGGGCAGAACAATAGTTGATTGTTTGTCGGACCGTGTTATCAGTGCTCTTGTTTTGTATCTTTTATAACAAGGAATCGAGTTTTTGAGAAAACAAATCAAAAACTGTACCAAAACCGATATTTTATTGCCCTTCTGTGGCAATGACTGTAATGTGGCATGCACCACACCAAGAATACGGGTAATGTCACAATAGATCTGAAAACTAGTCGCAGTGACGAACCCGACTTGGAACAAAATAAAAAAAAAACAAAAATAAATGCTGGGACAGCTATCAGATATCCTTTTCGATTATTTACCCTTTCCCATGCGCAGGTTTTTCAAGTTTTTCAAAAAGTTATTTATTGAAATTTGTGAAAGATGTTGAAGAAATGAGTTCTGTAGTTATAATGTTAAATTAGATTAAGTAAGGATTTTTTTCCTCAAAATTTTCTAAAATTTTTCTGCATACTGCAGTTATGCAAAAAAAAAATAAAAAAAGAGATGAACCAGCCTAGGGTTAAAAATCTCTATAATAAATTAATAATAATAATTTTGCAAAAAATATATCTGCAAGAGGGTCATCCGGTATTTTTGGTACTGCTTATAACTACAAGTTGCTTCGGTAGTATATTAGAACTACTCCCAAAACTTTCCTTAAGAGTTCTTATCGAGATTGCGCCAGATTTTTTTTTTAATTTTTACCAAAATTGTTTTTGAAAGATGCCTTCTTGGGAATTACCAAACAGATTTTCAAGAATTTTGCCAAGTTAGCGGATAAAGGTAATTTTTTTTCTCAGTTTCTCAGGAAGCTCTAACTATTCCATACCAAATTCAGCTAGAAAATAACTCCAAGAATTTCACCAAAAATCTTCCATGAAATACATTTTTGTAATTTAATAATTTACCAGAATTCATGCAGCAGTCCAAGGTTCGATTCATTTATAAGTCCTTGCTGAATTCCGAAATAATATGCAGACTTACCTATCTACTGTGAAATAAAAAAAAAAACAAGCACAATTGAGACCTCAGGCAACCATAAAAAGGTCCACTCAAAATTCCCCTAAAACTTTTTGAGTATTTTTTGTACAATTCGGAATAGACATTTTGAAAATTTTCAGAATTCCTGGAAATCTAGTGATTCCTGTACTGCCGTATGTAGCATAGTTGTCGCATGTTAATAGGGATACCCATACAACATGGGGCAACTTTGCTGCACATGGAAGTGTAAGTTCCTCCTTTGTTGTTTCTGATTATTTTGGGCAGAATCGCGGTAGAGATAGTTTGGAGCGAAATCCTAGTGGTGTTTTTTTTTTGAAAGACTCCACCACAGAATTTTTCTGAATCCGTTTTTCGAAGATGCTCTTATGCGATTCGCTAACGTAATTTTCATTTTTTTTTCTTCAGATTGGCGGAGTTTTATCAAAGAATTACTCCAGATATATTTTCAGATAGTCTTAGCTGTTCCGCACAAACTTCAACCAAAAATGACTCCAAGATTTCCACCAAAAATCCTACATGAACTACTCAACTAAGGAATTATCAAGAAAGTCGTTTACCCATTGAACTTTTTATATTGTTTAACTTTGCGAACAAAGAGCAAAATGGCAAGGAGCTGATAACTTTCGAGGAATGATTATTGGAAGATCTTTCTTATTTTTCTATTATTTTTTGCAGCACTCCAAGGACCTATTTTTCTAGCAAGTCTTTTCGGAATACCGAAATAATATACAGGCTAAACTACGGAGTTGCATAATGGAAAGCAAGCAATCATAAAATGGACCCTCACAATTTTTCAAGTTTTTATTTGTAAAATACGGAATGAAGAATTTTAGGATTTGTTCGGAATTCTTGGAAATTAAGTGAAACCTTTGAAATCCTGCTTTTGACTTTCCGTCAATGTTTGCCAGAATTGTGGTAACTAAGGCTTGAAACGAATTTATGACGACTTTTTTTTTTAGTTTTTGGAAATTTAATTGTCAATAATGTGAAACTACTTTTATAAATTGACTGAATTTGCAATTTCATTAATTTATCCAAAGTTTCATGTTTTGCATAATAAGAATTTTATGTTCCTTATTTGATCAGGTATTGGTGTACCTTTGGAATAAGATCATATGAAACGCCACATACTCCAAATGTGATCCCCATGATTTTCAGAATGCAAAAGAATTTAATTGGTTTGAATTTTTCAACGGACAACTTACATTTCTGACAAAATTCCTGCTGTAGAACAAGTTTTGTTACATGTTTTGGGGACCGGCGAATTTCATATGATAATTTTGGAAACATTTTCGGAAAAAAGTAGCATGACATTATTTTTTATATAATTAGGAAAAATCTCTAAAAGCTACCTGAAGTTTAATGTTTTTGATTTTATTCTTCGAAAGGATATTATTTTGTTTCAAGGGTTGCAAGAATTTGGGTCAGGTGCAGAGATGCCAAATGCATTTTTTTTTCAATAATCTGTATTCCATATAAAATTAGGAGAAAAAATCTGTATCCTATACAAAAAAAACTACCCCTCTAGCTCAAAAATCTATATTTGATTCTGAACTCAATAAGTACTAATGCCCAAAATCCTGTGGGCTTCGGTTATACCACCATGTGTTTTTTCTTCAATTTCAAATGAATTCTTCAAGATGTTTAATCCCTTCCCCTAGAATTCTTAAAAGGTAATGCCAAGTTTTTTTTTTAATTTTAACTAATACCTACATTAATATCTGAATGATTTTTTCCTTTGAAATGGCCTTTATGAGTTTCGCCAGAAGCGCCTTCGAGAATTCAATAAAAAACCTTATAATTATGAGACCTGCAAATCAACAAGTGCAGTTTGGAGGAAAAATAAGTTTTTCCCAAAATATTTTTCAAGAAAAATTCCAGATACATTTGAAAAAATTCTTAAAACTTCTTATGTTTTATTTTAAACATTTAATGCCTGTTAAATTTAAGTAGTTTTTTTTCGAATCTGTAAAAAGTTTTTACAAATTTACAGCGTTTTGCAGGGACTTTAAAGTACACTTCTTCGTTGGCTGATTTCAGAAATTCATTTCGGAACTTTTTAGGAATTCCATTGATTATTACTACCAAAAATCCATCATATACAGTGTATCAAAGAATTACCATACACGTTTTACACGTGAATCAAATCCGCTAAAAATGTAACGCTAAGTTACCTATATATTGAAGAATATTTGCTGACATTTTGAGTCAACAATATAGATAACAATGTAAATAGTTAAAGAACTTTTAGTAAAACTTTTAAAATTAAAAAAGAAAATGGAAAGTGAATATTTAACCTATCCCGATCATTTTGTCTCTCCCCTGTATCTCAGTATATTCTAGATGAAACATTTTCATTTTTTTTTGTTTTTTAGCTTGTTGATACGCGGAAGTTCAAACTTCGTATGAAGTTTTAAATTTACCACAAAAAAATATGAAAAATCTGTTTATGTTCAGAGTATCATTTAGAAATCTATCTATATATATATAAAAATGTAGTGGCATACGTGGGACCGCGCATAACTTGCGAACGGATGGTCCGATTTGGGTCATCTGAGTTTTGTTCTGTTAGTTTTCACCCAAGGAATGTTTATGAGGCAAAAAGCATGGAAAAATTGTGTTTTTTTTAAATCAGGTTTTTATACATTTTGAACGAAAACTTGGGCTTGGCTAGGGACTTGAAACGTCAAAAAACGCAGTAGGCAAGACAAAGTTTGCCGGGGACAGCTGGTTTATAATATTTTGATCATTAAAAGTGTTATTCAACTACTTAAAACTCTCATTTTGTAATATTTTTATATAGGACCTACTGAACCACATATGCAGAGCATATCCTATGTATTTTATGTTCAATTAATACGTTTTTATTAGTGGAACACGTTTGGCAGATTTTTCGTGCAAAATACGTTACATAATGACGAAAAATTAGAAATTAGCTACGAGAATCACTAATTCACCACCTCGATGTACAAAATAATTAATCAGACCCCGACAGTTCAATGTAGAAAATTTGACGAAGAACGATAATACCGATTAACCCCTGAAGAAGACCAAAAAAGTGGTCGAAACGTTGGGCAAAGTCAAATAACATCGCTTGATTTCATCAAGAGACTGCTTAGCCGGTTACGTAGCATAATTTGTATGAAAAATTTGTTAGAGAAAAGATCGCTGTACGGACAATTGGTTGATTGTAGAAAATATGTTACTACATAGTATTTTACATAGTTATTGCTGTACAGAGCTATGTTTTCTTTACTGGCGTATGTCAAAATTTGCGTTGTTTTGGAACATAATCGGAAACCATGTAATATGTAATTAAAATTCAACGAGAAATCATGCACATAAAGGGAATGCTAGAGTTAGTGCTTATTTACATGAGATATCATGTAAAATTACATTACCATCGTGTAAATTTCCGCCAACCATCGCGTAAACCATCATAGACACCAACCGGTTACGCGACTATTAGCGGAAATTAACACGATGGTAATGTAATTTTACATGTTATCTCATGTAAATAAGCACTAACTCTAGCATTCCCTTTATGTGCATGATTTTTCGCTGAATTTAACCAACTACGCCATAGAACAACTCTTAAGGCGAAATAAAATTACGTAAAAAGTTTCTGCTGCCATTCGTCACAATAACCTCTGCTATCTTAACGCGAAACTGAAACATTTCCTCCAACATTTTTTTAATTAAATAACGGAACAATATTTTTAAAATCAGTTTTTATACACATGTGTAGGAAGGATCAAGGTATCATCAGATGTTTTTCCTGTAGGAAAAGGTTTTACAATTTTGCACAAACCATTTCTTTCAAAATTTTATTCAAAAATGGTTTTAGCAACACATTTTCCACCGGTAAAAAAAAATCAGAAAAAACCGTGATCCTTCCTCTATACGTGTACGAAAACCTAATTTGAAAATTTTGCTCCCTTATTGAATAAAAAAACAAAAGCCAAAAAAATGGGAAAATGCTTCCAGTTTTGCCTTAATGTCGCAGGGGTTATTGTGATGTATGGCAACAGAAACTTTTTAGATTTATTCTTGGCGAACGACTGGAAATACGTTGATCGAAAGAAAGTTGGCTCTCTCAGTCTTTGAAAATTAAACGATTTTATTCTATTCTGCGCTTCGGCCAAGAAATGTGGCATTTTTTAAGGAAAAATTGATCAATCGTTTTCGTCCTAAATTGTCTGTTTTTCTGGACTGGATCTGGACTTTTTGTGGTGATTTTGTGGTAACTTTTTTCATCGACTTTTCAGCCGTTGGTGGATCAAGTGGTCGGCATTAAGTCAGAGAGGACCATGTGTCTTTTACCTAATTTCTAGAAAAGCGACGTTAAAGTTTGCAACTCTATAAGTTTTGAGCTTTTCAATAAATGTTCTTGAATTTTTGCCATAAATCTTAACCCTTCAGCGCGCGCGCTGTTGTAAAAAGTACAACACTACCAAAAAAACCTCGCTTTTCGTATACAGCGCGAGCGCGGTGCAGTTTTGGTTGCTTGATGGCGCGCGTCCTGGAAGGTTAATAACTATTCATCAAAGCATCGCTCTGTATTGATCGCGAAAAAACATAAAAAAAACTTGAAACCGAGAAATTGCTAAGTAATTGATTGTACTTAGTCCACTCTGACTGAACGATTTTTGGAAAACCTTAACCAACTACAGTTCACACTAAAGTTTTTACATATTTGAAGAGAAAACAATGCACAAGTAGGACAACAGTTAATAGGAGTGGTGTATAATGTGAGCAGGAAGTTTGGACTTTGATATTTCTGTTATTACACAGTTGATTACCATTTTCAATTTTTATGTTCAGTCAGAGTGGACCAAGTACAACAGTTCAATATCACATGAAGGGTAGTCAATTAATAAGCTATTTAAGAATTCTTAACTTGAACATTTAATAGCTAGCAACATTTGAACATAAGTTCATAGTTCGGTACGTTTTTGAAATATTGTAGTTACACAGTTCATAATCATTTATTCAGAGGACTGGTGTTTTTCAAAAATTCGTTCAGACAGAGTGAACCGAGTACACAATTCATAAATAACCGGTAAAATCAATTCCTTCATGAAACGGGTATTGGTACATTTCAATATGATGCCTAATATCTATTAAACAAACACTTAACGCCGACCAAGTAGTACTGTGAAAAGTTGATGAAAAAAGTTACCACAAAATCACCACAAAAAGTCCATATCATGACCAACCGACAACTACAAAAACAGATATTTTTCCTTGAAAAAGACCACATTCCATGGCCGAATCCGGGTAGAGGTGAATAACAAACCAATAACTAAAGAATAACATATTTTGTCATCATATCTAAGTTTGCAATTTTTTAGTTGTTCATGAATAGCTCATGATGACACAAAAATAACAAAACCTGCTATCATTGTAATATTTGTAGTTGAAGAGTTATTATTGAATAGTATAATAACACAATAATAACAAATATTACTATCATGCTATCAGCCAAACGAACAAAACAATAACATTATTTACCATCATATTAAAATGTATTATTATTTTGACATTCTTTTTGCCATTATTTTGTTATTACAATGGCAAAATCAGTTATTCTTTAGTTGTTATGCGAAAGAAATAAAGTTATTATTTTTGTTATTTTAACTCTTATTTCAAACAAACTAATAGCAAACTTTGCCATTCCAACATTTTATTTTAATGGCAAAATTTGTCCTTCATTTGCCATTTCGCTCTACCCGGGAAATGTCGGGCAAAATAGAATAAAATAGTTTAATTTTCAAAGACTGAGAGAGCCAACTTCCTTCGAGAAACTTTTTAGATAATTTTGTAAAAATGTAGTTTTAGCAACGAGTTTTATCGTGGTGTTTTAATAAGCTCAGAAATGCATGCGACTGTTTTCTGCACACTTAGGGGCTGTCCATAAACCACGTGGTCATTTTTTTGGGACTTTTCAACCCCCCCCCCCCCCCCCCCCCTGCGTGGTCATCTGTCCATACAAAATTTTTAATTTGTCCATACAAAATTGTCATTGGCCGAACCCCCCCCCCCTATGACCACGTGGTTTATGGACAGCCCCTTAGAAGAAATCACCGGCTTCGGTAATATTTTACCGAAATCTCAACCGTTAAGTTTTTCACCGGAAAAAATCGCTGACGTTTACCGAACTTCGTTAAAATTTGACAGCTAAACGATAACATTTTACCGAAATTTGGTAATTTTTACAAGATCTCGGTAAAAAACCATTACCGAACGCTCAGCAGTTGAGATTTCGGTAAAAATTACCGAATGCGACTAGCTGTGTGCAATCAAGTATTGAACAAAAATAATTTTAAATTCAATCCTTATTCACTAAATTGACAGATTTTTTCAACACTGAAATTTCATTTGTCCCATGAAACCGAACAAATCTTCAAACTAAAGAAATAAATCTCACTTCTGGATCACTCCACATCCGCCAAGCCGCACCCTAACGCCAACGCTGCCCCAGGGATGTAATGTACCATGCGATCTTGCACTTACATCAAGTACCCAACAACTAGCGCATACCCGAGAAGGTTGGTCTAAAGAAGCAATTAGCCTGCACCAGGTTTTACTCTGCGCAGCCATTTCCCGACCTCATCATGACTACCCGACTACCGGTGTTGCGCTATCGAAAATTCAGAAAATGTAATAATTGCACCCTCTCGGTCAGTATAATTATGGTAATAAATGAATGTTATAAGTTTGTTCTTGGAGGTACTCGAGATAGAGAGAAGGTTGAGCTTCGCTAGCACCACCGACGCGCAGGAGACTTTCCTCGCGTCAGAAGAAATACGCAAAAAATGCAGACACATTTTTCTCAGGATGAACTCCACACATAAACCGCATTTTCCCTTGTCTAGCTGCGAGGTGGTGTGCGATAATCATAAAAAACGCTGAAAAACATCAACTTTATAGTTAAGTAATTAATTATGTTATAATTAGTAGTTGCTAACCGTCTTGCTACTGTCCATTTCTTAGGGCCAACTTCGGCGGGCGTGAAACGCTCACGTAGTCGCTGAGGGGCGGGAAAGGCCAAGGGGGCGAATTTTATGTATGTTTCCAACGAGCAGCAGCAGCAACAGCAACACCACTGCACCACTATCTAGTGGATTGGATAGCTGCGTGGTAGTTTGCTGCTCGACGACGAGTGAAAAACAAATAGCGAGAAATTGACGATAGGCATGAAACGACGATCATGATGATGAATTTATAATTTCATGCGCCTGTGGTCAGCTTCGGCGATCGGACGGAAGCAGGGACGACGCGTTGACGGCGTCGTCGTCGTCGTCGTCGTGGTAGTCTTCGATCAATGCTACCTTGGGGAGCTGAGGGTGGAATGTGCCTTTTGGAGAAATGACTTGATTCTCAAGACGCTCTGTTCAGAAAGAACATTGTTCCCAATGGCCCACATAGCCACAGCTGTTAAGGCGTGGGTATTCAGCATGACCATGACGAGTTCGATTCCCAGTCGGTCCTCTTTTTTTTTCGCGAATATCTTCGCACGATATACACAGGCAAAGTGGTCATTGGCAGAGGAAGCTCTTAGTTACTGGCTGTGGAAATGCTCATAGAACACTAATTGTCCCAGTCAGAACGATACGCCATGATGAAAAAGATTGTTCCTAATGGCACATTTTGCGCCAATTCCGCCCTTCCCACCTTCATACAGAGGAGCTTTTAGCAGTGGTCACCTCCTCGTTCGTCAATTCAACCTTGCCTAGTTGTGATGGAGGTGCGTGCGTGCCGTTCGCAGGAAGAAGACCATGAACACAAAAATTCCACAACATCACACATTATGATAGGGCATTCCTGGAACTGGACACAGACCTCTTCACCAATTTCAATGAGTAGCCCTGGGGCAGGGCGGGAAGGTCGATCTTTCGATCACTCACACTCACTCACACGAACGACCCCTGCCTGACTGCTCATTTAAAGCTGCTGCTGCGGCCAGACTAGACTCCGTCGTCGTGCGATCTAGACGAGACGTGATCGCCACAATGCGCGTATCATCATCGCGCGTATAGATTCGTCGGATTACGGGACGGGGGTCAATCCGAGACGGCACTCTCAGCCAAAGCAGCTCAGCAGCAGCAGCAGGTGAGAATGCGAGATCCGAAGATGTGTGGTGGGACTCTAAGAGAGCATCGCACAACCTTATAAGATATAAGGGGAAGAGAATCGATTTGGGATGGGGCGAAATGGATCGATCGGTCGCGGTGGTGCGATGAACTGAAAACGAGGTAGTCAGCGATGATTTGTGTGAAATTAAGACGCTCTGTTCAGAATGGTGGCTTGGGGGTTGATTTTTGTGAGGAAGTAAATTAGCGTTTAGAGCATTAGTGTTTTTTGGAATCAGGTCTGAATAGTGAGATCTGCGTCACAAGATTCCTCAACTTGCAAAGAAAGTTTAAACAATGTGTACATGTGAATGAAAAACTTAAAGCTGGCTGTGATATAAAAGGTAGTATAAAATCAATGTATTGATTCAGCAATTCATATTTTACAAATAATATTTCTTGGAAATAACAAAGACTGAAAGTTTTTACTGATGAAAAAAACTACATGCAATATTCTGAATCTTTAAGTTAAAATACACCAGATCTGACCAGTGCTGTCATGATTAAATCAGAGCTTGTTACTTAAGGTTTCCGAATTTCAGCGCACCCTATACTGGTACGCCCCTTGGGAATGATTCCAGCGCCTAATTGTATTATTCCGGGTAAACCCTTCCAAGAACTTTTTTGTTATACGGAAGAGGCATACTTCCAGTAATTCCTTTTATATTGCGATATTTGCACCCATTTAGACTCGGCTCCAGTGCTTGAATCCGATTGAATATGAAAAATACGATCAGTTATCAGCGCCAACCACCACTACGAACGAACTCGGAGAACAGGGAACAAGGAGAAACCGAACCGACTGCGATCGCTGTACCTCATCGGTCGGTTGGATGGTGAAGCAAACTGAATTTAGACCATTCGTTCTCACTTCCTGCGATGAGGGAGAGCACGTGGAAACGATTCAGTGGATTTATTTGTTGCTCAAAACTTATAAAAACTATCATTTTGCCGGTAAGGGAATTTTGAGGGCGACGATTACAATCGATTTAATATGAATTTATGCCATTTGCACTATGTATAATAACGGGATAAAAACCATGTATATGTATTCATTGCCGTACGATGAGAAAGATTCAAAGAGTTACACAACTGCTTCTGCTCCCACTTGCTTCAAAAACATGTTAGTCAATGAAGGCATATAAGAGTTTCGAACTACTTGGGCACCCGCGTCAATTCCCGGCACCTCACAGCAAAACGAATCAAAATATCACTTGCCGCATATTTTCCAAACGCACTTTCGTAGGTTATCATCTCCCGCCACATTTCCGCAACGAGAGCCACAGTCAATAAGCTACACGTTCACTCTGAAGCCAAAAAACTTTTACACGCAGACGGGTGCATTTCGTCAGCACAAAGATGGGTGCCGAAGTGAGTTCCCATTTGATTTTTCTGGAAGTTCGGCACTGGTGCCGAGAGTTAGTGCTGGACTAGGTGCAGTAAACTCGTTCAAAATCAACTTTCCGGCAAAAAATCACAGCAGGGTAACTCTCGCTGAGACCGTCCCACTATTTACACCATGTCTTCAAAAATGTTTAAGGTGGCGATTTTCTGAAAGTCCCTCCCAAAAACGTAACAAAAATGCATTTGGTTTATCAATTTGATGGACCCCCCGTTAGTTAGAGTCACAACCATTTTTGCGGACCCCTTGATTTTGATCAATTGTTGGCTCATTTAAACCGTTATAACTCAAAAGTTTCTCCAAAAACCACCTCATAACAAAATGTTGTTGAAAAGAGGAAAGATAGGGCTACTATTTATAGTTATAAAAAGTTGGGTCGGCCATATTGATTTTGGCCGCCATCTTGGATTTTTATACCAAAACTGTTTTTTCACCATGTTGGCAACCACCGATTTTCAAAATTTTTGCGTCAATCGAAAGCAGGGACATTTTTACACAACATATCAAAAATTTAGAGATGTATCTTTTTCCTATCAAAAGTTGTCTGCACTTTTGTAAATCATGACACTTTAGCGCACTGGGCCGTTTACATAAATGCAGCGTTATTTCACAGTGTTTACGAACAATTATTTGAAATCTGAACCCACCAATGGAAAGCTGAAGGTTTAAGCTTTTCAAAACACCAAACAACTTTAAAAAGCAATGTCCGCATCATTGAGAAACAGTCAAAAACGGGAACGAACCTCCAATTTTCCTTAATTTGGCTGCAGGTGCCGTTGTGTATACAAGCAGGCGCCAACTTTGATGCTGTTGGGTGTCGTTGCCGGTGCGCAAGGAAATGTATGAAGAAAACGTGTCATGATTAACAAAAGTGCAGATAACTTTTGATAGGAAAAAGATACATCTCTAAATTTTTGATATGTTGTGTAAAAATGTCCCCGCTTTCGATTGACGCAAAGATTTTGAAAATTGGTGGTTGCCAACATGGTGAAAAAACAGTTTTGGTATAAAAATCCAAGATGGCGACTAAAATCAATATGGCCGCCCCATGTTTTTATAACCGTAAATAGTAGCTCTATCTTTCCTCTCTTCAACAACATTTTGTTATGAGGTGGTTTTTGGAGGAACTATTGAGTTATAACGGTTTAAATGAGCCAACAATTGATCAAAATCGAGGGGTCCGCTAAAATAGTTGTGGCTCTAACTAACGGGGGGTCCATCAAATTGATTAACAAAATGCATTTTTGTTACTTTTTTGAGGAGGACATTCAGAGAATCTCCACCTTAAACATTTTCAAAGACATGGTGGGACGGTCTCAGCGAGAGTTACCCAGCAGGTAAACAGAATAAGTTTGATTAGTGTGAAACGTCGCTGGGAAATCATGATTCGACCAGCCAACAAGACAAAAAGTGAAATAAATATTTGTAACAGCCTTATTACAAGTGAGCAAGAACTAAATAAAAAAGCACTGTTGTTCGAAGCTTGCTGCTGATGCAACGTTGAAACGGGATTTCAAGACGTTTGTTCGTTATTGAAAGAAGATTTCTGCAGGGTTCCATAGAATGATTTCAGTAATAATTCCTTCCAGGTATTCCATAGGCATCCCTCATTCTCTGAGAAATTCCATCAAGGATTGCTACAAAACACCATGCATGCATTCCTTCATTTTTGTATTTCCTCAAACATTTCTGAAGGAATGTTATCAACATTTTATCATGATACTATCAGAATTATGCAGAAGGACAGCTTTTCTTTAGGATTTTTCTCAGAAATGTCTCTTAAAACTTCTCCAAAAGTTATTCTTAGAGTCATTCTGTCAGAAATTCCTCTATGGTTTTCCTTTAGGAATCCATTTTTTTTTCTAAGAACTCTTTAAAAAATGGTTGTTAGAGTTTCTTCAGAGGTTTTTTCACAGACACTTACTTAATCCTTCAAAAAATCATTAAGGGGTTTCTTCAAGAATTCCGCCAGAAGCTTTGTCTACAATTTCTGCAAGACTTTATTTTTAGAGGAGCCTCAGGAATTTCTCTATGGATTTTTTTCAGAAAGCCCTCCAGTATCTTCACAAACAATTTTTCCTTGTAATTTATTCCAGAGTTCTTTCAAACGTTTCTCATGAATTTTTTGTAGCTGTCTTAAGGATTATCTTCAGGTAATGTTCCAGGAAATCATAAAGGAACATTTCCGTAGGAACATCAGGACTTATTCCTACAGGAATCTCTGAAGGCATCCCAGACGATATTTCTAATTCTTGAAGAATTTTCTGCAGAACTTCTTGAAGGAACCCGTGGATTTTTTTTTATCTGTATTAACGAGATTTTTAGCTCTAGGCTAGTTCATCTCGGGATCCACGCTTTACTTCCCTTCCGCAGGAAGAACTCACATGTTGTGAGTTTGTCGGGAGTGGGATTCGATCCCAGGTCCTCGGCGTGATAGTCAAGTGTTCTAATCACCACATCAGGTCCGCTTCAAGGAACCCGTGGAAGAATTTCCGTAGGAATTTCTGAAAAAAATTTCTAGGAAGAACTTTTTGATTATATATTTGAAGAAATCTATGAAACTCTGAAGAAGTCTTTTGAAACATTTTCTAAGGAATTCCCGAAGAAATTTTAATAGAGATCCGAGCAGAAATTTCGGAAAGAATCCCTAAGAAAAATGTTGAAGAAATCTTCAGTAGAATCTCTGTGCAAATCTCAGGAAGTTCCCTAGGGAAATATCTGAAGAATTCCCAGGAAAAAGCCTTAAAGGAGTTCTAGGAGAAATTTGTGGAGAGTTTCCTAGAGAAATATCTGGAAGAACTCTTCGGGAATTCCTTGGTGGAATTTCTTGTAAAGTTTATTGAGGGCAATCTGGAGCTAATCCGGAGACAACGGGTTCGATTCCCGTTCCGGTCAAAAACAGTATCTCGACTCTCTGAGCATAGTGTATCATTGTGTGCTTTAGAGAATATACAAATGTGTGTGCAATGGCAGGCAAAGAAAGCCCTTCAATTGATAACTGTGGAAGTGTTCAAAGAACACAATTTGAAACTTCAGTGGGAACGTAGAGCCATAAAGTACAGGGGATAGACAAAATGATCGAACAGGCAAAATGTTCACTTCTCAAAAAAAATTTCAAATGGCTGTAACTTTTCAAAAGGTGCATCAAACTTTCTCAAATTTTTACTGTAAGATGATCAACTTATTGTGTATCAGTGGTCATTCTTTACGAAGTTATAATGATCCTAAAAAAGGTGTATTTATCCGATAGCCAACTTTGAGCTGTTATATCTCCGGATTCAATTGACCGAATGCAATGAAATTTTGACCAATTATGACTTATATAATGAGCTATGGAAAACCTTTAACTGAACATAGAATTCTCAACGAGGAAGAAAATTATAACGATTAGATTATTTTTCTAATAAATCTCCAAATTATCCAAAATTTCAACACCGCTTCAAAATTCAAGATATTAATTATAGTTCATTAAAATTCCCTCAAATTGAGTTGAATATAAATATGTTTTGAAAGAAAGTAACAACAAAGCCGGCAATAATTTAAAAAAACTATGGGCTACATATTAAAAATTGATCAATTTACTAAAAAATCATAAAATAAACTAAATCACTATAACTTTTTCGCTTAAAGAAAATTTCAAATTTAGTCAAACGTTTTTCAAGGCCATTATATAAGTCATAAATGGTCAAAATTTCATTGCATTTGGTTCATGGAATCCGGAGATATAACAGCTCAAAGTTTGCTATCGCATAATTATACCTTTTTCTAGAATCTTTATAACTTCATGCAGAATAGCACGATCTTTTCCAAAATTGGACCACCAATACACAACTAGTTGATCATCTTACACTGAAAATTTGAGAATATTTGATGCACTTTTCGAAAAGTTACAGCCATTTGCAATTTTTTTAAAAAGTGATAATTTTGCCTGTCCTGATCATTTTGTCTATCCCCTGGGGGCCGTGCACAAATTATGTCACGCTTTTAGGGGGGAGGGGGGGGGTTGCATAACGTGACGACCCATACAAAAATGTTTGAGGTCTCATACAAAAAGTGTGACATAGGGGGGAGGGGGGGTTGAAAATGGTCGATTTTTGCGTGACATAATTTGTGTATCACCCCCTGTAGTAGTAAACATGTACAGCTAGAAAGCAGCAAGGTACATCCTGATTTTTTTTGTCTGATGGAAAATGTTTTTCTGATTTCCGAAAACCATTTTCTTCGAATTTTGGAGCAATTTTGAGAAGAATCCATAGAATTTTTCAAAACCTTCCTATTGCGTCACATTGGAAACACCTCGCTGACAGAGCATACGCTTCAGGCCGAGAATAACTCTCATCCCAGGTAACAATTTGATGCTGTACAAACGTTTCTCCAACTATTTAAAATCAGCCTTCATTTGAACAAAAGCTGAGCACAAGAGGTATGTGGCGTATGCGACACATAAGCATATTGCACCTTATTAACACAAATCGAATTGAATAATATTCATATCACACAATACTATTGAATACTGTTACGTAACATTCACACATGTATACACTATGAATTCACAATAATGTAAATATAGTTTTAGTTCCATATAGACCACCAAACCTGATAGTCTAGCTATCGTCCGAAAGAACGTCTCCTATCCGTTCCGAAATTGTAGGTACCATTGACCCTACAACTGGTGACCCCGACGTCGCGAAATCATTCGAACCGCGATTAGTCTAAAAGTGATCGACCCGCGATCGTAAAAATCTCTTTTCGATACCGCGAAATCACAGTGCCGATATCACCCGCGTGTGAAAATCGCAATGGCGACCGAAGAACTTTCTGGAGTCGCGAACAAAACCAAGAAAGAAGATGACGTCGACTCCAAAGAACAGCCGGTCATTGCCAAAATCAGCTTCCCGGATTTCGACCCGGAGGACATTGAGACCTGGTTCATGTGTCTCGAGGCGGCATTCAGTGTAAATTCCATACGGAACGATAAGTTCAAGTTCAATGCCGTAATCGTTGCCCTCGGTTCGCGCGCGAAATTTGTGCATACAGTGATCACTAGCTGCAACGCGTCGAACACTAACGACAAGTACGACCGTCTCAAAGCAGCTGTGATGACGCATTTCCAGCCGTCAGAAACGCAGCGATTGACCAGCCTGCTCTCCGGTATGTCCTTAGGGGACCAAAAACCAAGCGTTCTCCTTTCCGAGATGCGCCGCTTGGGCGGAGTAGGTTGCACCGACAGCGTATTGTCTAACCTCTGGTTGCGAGCCCTTCCCAACACCACTCGTTCTATTATCGCCGCCATGCCAACTGCGACGCTCGACGAACAAGCGAAAGTGGCGGATAAAATTTTGGAAGCACCCCGTGAGCAGATCGCGGCCGTTCAGAAGCCCGAACCCTCATCGACGTCGTCCCTCGAACAACGCATCGAAGCACTATCAAGACGCCTGGAAGAAGCCTTGTCAAGCAACTTCCGTGGACGCGACCGACAACGTAGCCGTCCGCGCCATCGTTCGTCCGGCCGGAGAGAAGAGACCCCAGCGAGAAGCAAGTCAAGTCGTCGTTGGATCTGTTGGTTTCACTACCGACACGGTGCCCAAGCTAGGAAGTGTGAGAAGAACAGAAGTGATAACCCCAACGTCAAGTGCATTTTTTTCGACGGGAATATCGAGGTGTACTCTCGCCCGAGAGAGAATTAGCTCCAAGTACCACCGTCGTCGACCCCGCAACACCTAGCGAACCTACCCCGATCCAAAACACCAGCAGCCTGAACCAAATCGCGGACGTCCAGCGAATCCACATCCACGACCTCAAAACTTCGAACCGGTACCTCATCGACACCGGCGCCGACATCTCTGTCGTACCACCCACACCAAAAGAACGCCTCAAGCCAACAACCTCCGAACAACTTTTCGCCGCAAACGGTACTCCAATTCAGACCTACGGTACCAAACGCATCACCGTCGATCTGGGTTTGCGAAGAACATTCCTGTGGGTATTTGTCATCGCCGATGTGAAATCCCCAATCATCGGTGCTGACTTTCTCAAGCATTTCGATCTTCTCGTGGATCTGCGGAGAAACAAGTTGATCGATAATACCACCCGGCTGGAGATCGAAAACATCCGAGCAGCGACCGAGCCAGCCATCACCACATACGATGCGAATTTCCCGTTCGCCGAAATCCTCGCCGAGTATCGAGACATCACCGTCCTCGATATGAAACATAAACCGACCAAAGCTAACACCGTCCACCAGATCATCACCACCGGCCCACCCGTGTTCTGCCGTCCCCGCCGGTTACCTGTGGACAAGCTGAAAGAAGCGAAAGCTGAGTTCCAGTTCCTAATGGAGCAAGGAATTTATCAGCCGTCGAAAAGCAGCTGGGCCAGCCCGCTGCACCTCGTCAAAAAGTCAAACGGCAAGTTGCGACCCTGTGGTGACTACCGGAACCTGAATGCTATAACCGTTCCCGACCGGTACCCCGTGCCACACATACAGGATTTCTCCAGCATCATGCACGGTAAGAAAATTTTCACCTGTATTGATTTGCAGCGTGCGTACCACCAAATCCCAGTGGCCCCCGAAGATGTCCCCAAGACGGCCATTTCAACCCCTTTCGGACTCTTCGAGTTCAAATATATGACCTTTGGGCTGCGAAATGCAGGTCAAACACTGCAAAGGCACCTGCACGCCATCCTGGGCGACCTCGATTTCGTCTATCCCTACATCGACGATCTCTGCATTGCATCGGACAACGTAGAGCAGCACAAAGAGCACCTCCGCATCGTTTTCGAACGGTTGAGGCAAAACGGCCTCGTCATCAACGCCGCAAAATGCCAGATTGGTCAGGAATCAGTCGATTTCCTGGGCCACGAAGTCACTCCCGACGGAACCAAGCCCAAGCGCAGCAAGGTCCAAGCAATTCTGGATGTCCCAAGGCCAACAAACGCCAAGCAGCTGAAGAGGTTCCTCGGCACGATAAATTTCTACCGACGCTTCATCCCACGAGCAGCAGCAAACCAACAGATTCTGCAGGCGATGATCGGTGGAAATGTCCGCAACGACACCACAGCACTCGAATGGAGCGAAGCCACGAATGAAGCATTCGAACGATGCAAGCAGGATTTGGCGAACGCTACTCTGCTTGCTCACCCGTCTCCAGAAGCGAAGCTCGCCCTAGACGTCGACGCTTCCAACACGTGCATCGGAGCCGTCCTACACCAGATCACGAACAAAGGCCCTCAACCACTTGCTTTCTTTTCCAGAAAATTAAGCGAGAGCCAACAAAAGGCTAGCACGTACGATAGGGAGCTAATCGCTATGTACGAAGCAGTCAAGCACTTTCGTGATATTCTGCAGGCTCGAGATTTCTGTATCTATACAGATCACAAGCCCCTCACCACCGCTTTCCAGCAACGACCCGACAAAGCAACTCCAACACAACAGCGCAGACTCAGCTACATCAGTGAGTACTGCACCGACATTCGGCATGTATCGGGCGAAGCGAATAAAGTCGCCGACATGCTGAGTCGTATCAACACCATTACCACCACCGAGGCAATCGACTACGACCGAATGGCTGAGTTGCAGAAGACCGATCCCGAGCTGCAGAATTTTTTGGAGAGCCCACCAACCAACACAACCGTCAAGCTGAAGCGACTGAAATCACCTCTAGCCTCCACACCGATATACTGCGACATCTCTACAGAAGCCATCCGTCCGTTCGTTCCACACGAATTTCGGCGGAGAATCATGGAGAAGCTGCATAGTGTATCCCATCCCGGAGTTCGTGCCACTACTCGTCTCGTCTCTGAGAGATTCATCTGGCCTTCTCTTCGTCGCGACTGCAAACAGTTCGTTACACACTGTGTTCCTTGCCAGAACTCAAAAGTGCAGCGACACAACAAGACTCCGATAGCCAGGATCTCAACCCCGAACGACCGATTTGCGCACATCCACATGGATCTCATCGGCCCACTTCCACCGTCCGAAGGTAATATGTACTGTCTCACCATCATCGACAAATTCACCCGATGGCCTGAGATTTTCCCACTACCTAACATGACAGCGCACACCGTCGCACGTGCCTTCGTCAGCGGCTGGATCTCCCGATTCGGTGTTCCAACAAATGTGACTACGGACTGTGGGAGGCAATTTGAATCCGAGTTGTTCCGCACACTGACGCGGATGCTCGGAATCACACACCTGCGCACCACTCCATATCACCCGCAGGCTAATGGGCAGATCGAGCGCACACATCGTCAACTCAAAGCAGCTATAATGTGCCATCAGAACTCTCGCTGGACCGAAGTTCTACCCATCGTGCTCCTCGGAATCCGATCATCGCTGAAGGAAGACCTGCAAGCAACGGCTGCCGAGCTTACCTACGGCACTTCGCTTCGACTGCCTGGTGAGTTTTTCGTCTCTGGTGAGAGCAACAAGCCGACACCAGAATTCGTCGCCGACCTGAAGACCACGATGTCGAAGCTGAGACCCGCACCTACGAGCAACCACTCAAGAGAATCTGCCTTCGTCCAAAAGCAGCTATCGACATGCAGCCACGTTTTCGTGAAGGTAGGAGCAATCAAACCTCCGCTCACTCAGCCGTACGATGGACCATATCGTGTGGTTCGTCGGAAGAAAAAGCTCTTCATTGTGGACGTGAACGGCAAACACATTGCCGTTTCCATCGATCGTTTAAAGGCAGCGTTCATACAGATGGACGAACGATGCGCCGAAGCCGAAGCAACAGCACCAGAGCAGACTACCTACCAAACACGCTCAGGACGTCGCGTGAAGATCCCTCGCCAATATTGGTAAATCTATGGGGGGAGTAGTGTGGCGTATGCGACACATAAGCATATTGCACCTTATTAACACAAATCGAATTGAATAATATTCATATCACACAATACTATTGAATACTGTTACGTAACATTCACACATGTATACACTATGAATTCACAATAATGTAAATATAGTTTTAGTTCCATATAGACCACCAAACCTGATAGTCTAGCTATCGTCCGAAAGAACGTCTCCTATCCGTTCCGAAATTGTAAAAAACCCTTTATTCAGCTCCTAAACATAAAGTTTTTGTGATTTTATTCAACCTTTAGCTGATTTGAAGTTCATTGGAAGGCTGATTTAAGGCTTAATATGCGCTTAATCAGTAATCAATTAAATATATTAATTGTGTGAAAATAAAATAAAAACACTTTCGTGAGCCTATTTTTACCATTAGCTGCGTCTATTTCCAGAAGAGATGTTTAGAAATGTATAAAATAATCTGTGGGAAAACTGGAAATTGAACTCGGACCTCCTGATTTACAGTCACTCACCTTAGCACCTACACCACACACAATTGTATACATATCCTCGAAAACAAGAGCATTACTTGTTGAGTCTGAATAGTCAAGAACATAAGTTGAGCTAAGTCTGTATTGAGGCTGAAGAAGCGATGTGGACTTCACAAAAACATGCTTGGGTCAGCTGTCAAAAAATATTTGATTAAAGGTTGAACAACAGATGAATAATTCGGCATGTTGGTGTATGTTTGAAAGCTGATTACCCAGATGTCTATTATTCCATTCAACTTGATATTCCATCTATGCATTACTGATTAAAGAGGTTGAACAAGCCATAGTTCAGACCAGTATTTAGCTGTCATTGTGTTCAGCCATTGACACCATTAACCAGCTAATACTCTCACTGTTCAGCATTCATTGTCACTTGGGATGTTAAAGGATAGTTGATGGAATCCTTGGAGTAATTTGAGGAATGCGAATGATTATGTCATATAAGTATGGGAGAACAAAATTAATAAGACAGCTACTTTTTATTATGTTTTTGAGGGCTCAACAATATCTGAAAATTTACACTAGTGATTTTTTGTACACAGTAGGAACAATTCTTAGTTTTACTGAGGCGCTATTTGTTGATACGTAAAGAAGCACAAAAAATAAAAACAATTCATAAGTTACTTGTCCCATATTTTCAAGGGTTAAGTGCCCGCGTAAGCAGCGTAAACAGATTTACATTTATCATGAGCTTCCTTTCAGAAGCGCACCAGATAGTTTTCCATTAGAATCGTCAACTATTTATATGTTTTTTTTTATCCAGGTTTCATTCCATGCTTTCCAATTATACCAAGAGCTTCGCTACGAATCCCTCCATCAATGTCTCCGAAACCTGAAAATTTTCAAGAAATAATAAAAATCCATCGGGGTTTAGAATGTCCTTTAAGAATTTTCCCAAATATTGTTTAAATTCACCAAAATTTGAATAGGATGCTCCTTTCAAAGTCAGAAAATTTTCTCAAAAGCCGGTTAAGAAACACTCTACTAGCTCTATGAAAAAAAAATTCAACATATTAACTTTTTCATATGCGCCAATTCCCGTCATACTTTCCATTTGAATACTCAATAATTACAGTTATTTCAACATTTTCTCTACAGTTTCAAGACCGGAACGGACCTCTGCATTGGCAATCTATAGCCTAAACCACTAGGCTAATAAAATATCAATAATCAGCCTAGAAATTAATTTAATCTCCTAAATTCCACATTTAAATTAAACTCCACTAACAAGTTGACGTTTTACTCCCAATTGCATATGACGAAGAAAAGTTGCACCAAAGCAACACATTAGTGAATTGGTTTTTCATCACCGATCAATGTTCTGTCCGCATGATTCACTAGTTGATCAGAACCAACCCCCTCTAAGTTCGGTGTGGTTCTCCAACGTTTGATTATATTGCTACAGAATGCAACAAAAGCTGCACAATTAAGGTGAATATATAACGAAGCCACACCTCGAATTTTCAAGAGCACAAATCTGAGGAACCAAAAGACGGATTGCGCTGAAAAGTTGATCGATTGGTGACCCGCTGTTGATGACCAATTGATCAACTTTTCAGCGCAAACCAATCCTCGATTCTTCAGTTTTGTGCTTTTGAAAATTCGAAGTGTGGCTTCGTTATATATTCATCGTAACCAAATAACTATTTTTTTCCATCGGAGTAATGTAAATAGACATGTTTTCTTCAGTCACAAACATATTTTATCACAAGTACGCATACAGAATTCTTCGGTGCACTATCATGGCGCACTGTGATGATTGCCCAACATTTTTTGTTCGATAGATACAGCTATTTTAACTTTGGAGGTTTTTGATTATTCCTATTTATAAAACATTGATTTACTTGGATTGTGGATGACTCGACCGACTTTTGGATAACGCAATTAGGTTTTTTTAATAATTTTTTGGCCTTCTTATGTGCCATAGTGTCTTCCTGAAGGTGTGACGGAAATTGAATTCATGTTGCGCCGAGAATAGAAATGAAGTGGACGAAAATAGACTTCGTGGAATAATGATTTAATCTTGTTATTTTAATGACATTGTTGTGGATTTAAAACGAATCAATACATTAGTTAAATGTTGATTTATGAAATAATGTTTTGGTATTGAATTGGCAATGAGACATGAAGCATGGTGCAAGAAAACACTCAATCATTAAGTAAAAAGAAAATCGCGTTAAGTACTGATCCTTTTAATTCCACTAAGAAATTGCATCCTTTGACAGATATGTATTTCGACCTCAACTGTAAGGTCATCTTCAGTGTCTTGTACTTGACACGACTTGAGAAATCCAGGGAGAAAATTAAAAATAGTTCATGGAGTAGTCACTCAAGGAATTTCTTAAGGAAATTCTGGGAGAATCCTTGTAATAATTCACATTAAAACCTCTTTAGGAAATAAATTCCCTGGAGATATTACTGGACTGAAGAAATTCTTGGAGAAATTTTTTGGAGAAACTCTTGAAGTATTTCTTCAAGAAGTTACTAAAAGAATCCTCAGAGGAATCCCTGGAGAAATTCCTGCATAAACACCTGTAGTAACTTCGATAGATTTCAAGAGCAATTACCATCCTGGAATTCAATAAGTTGTTGAAATAATTGTAGAAAAATCTGGAAAAATCTAAGCAATAATTACTAAAGAAATCACTGGATGAATCCTTGAAGGACCCCTAAAGGAATATCTGAGGAACTACAAAGAGGAATCCTTGGAAATCCCTGAGGAACCCTGGAGTATCTTCAAGAACAACCACTGAAGAAATTCTTGAAAAAAAAACCTGGTGAATTCTTTGGAGCTCTTGGACAAATTTCTAAAGAAATAGTTGAAACAACCACAGGAAGAATTTATGGAAGACTTGCAGTAAAACTTCCTGAAAAATTTCAGAGAGTATTCCTGGTAGAATCCCAATAGGCTCCCACTGAATATATTCCACAAAAGAAGCGTGTTTCTACTGAAACGAGATTAAATTCTAATCTAATAAATATTTTTGAGTAAAAAGAAAATCGTGTTAAGTACTGTTCCTTTGAATTCCACTAAGAATTTGCGTCCTTTGACAGATACGTATTTCGACCTCAACTGTAAGGCCGTCTTCAGGCCAAAAAGAATTACTGACGGAATTCTTGAAAAAATCCCAGAGAAATCCCTGGAGTTCCTGGAACAATTTCTGGAGAAATAATTGAAGAAATCACAGGCAGGTTTGATGAGTGACTTGCAGTGCAAATTCCTGAAGAAATCCCTACAAATATTCCTGGAGAAATCTCAAGTGGTAGCCTTGGATGTATCTCTGAAAAGGAGAAGAAGTGATTTTTTCCTTTTTTCTACTGAGGCTGGAGATTAAGTTGAAGATATTATGTCCATCTCAGTACAAGCCGTTGGGATGATTTCTTTCCTATAATCATGTCAAGCAGCAATATGTTAGTTTACAAAAGGTTTTGGCTCTTTCCCTGACATCAAGTGAATAAGTGATTTCAAAATGGTTATGTTGGAAGAAGACTAGTTAAATTCGACTGCCAGAAATAGGGGCTGATGAAATCGGGTTACCGTTGTATTTTGTCAATTAGATCAAGTTCATGCCGGAGGTCACCACTTTTCAGTTCAATTCTAAGTATTAATCAGTTCGGAATGTCTTTTTCTCGAAGTATGCAAATGAAACTTTGACAGGCATGATTTATTTTTTCCACTCGTTCGTTCCTTTCTATGGTGTTTTGAATACACAATCAGTGCTCCGTCTAACTTCAATAGTTATTTCTAGATAAATCAGGTGAGCTCGTTCCATACTGCTTTTGCTTTTGGATTTGTATCATGAGCTAACAACCACATATGTTGTAAATTATTTCTGCAGTTTCGATTGGGAATCAATCTGGTAAAACGTCAAGAACAAGTAGGGTCTGGAACCATTTGAGTAGAGGGACCTATTTAGGACACTTTCCGGTATAATTTTGTCAATTTCACATCACTTTGCAGCTTGGTACTATTTAGTTTTATTTATTAAAATTTCCAGTTTACTCATAGTTACTCATAGAAGAGAAATTTGCATCCTTTGACAGATACGTATTTCGACCTCAACTGTAAGGTCGTCTTCAGTGTCTTGTACTTGACTCGACTCGAGTCAACAAGCCTAGGTTAATCATCATACTCATAGTTCTTGATGTACCTTTTTTGGCTTTTGAAGTACATGGAACGAGCTCACCTAGCTAACGTGGGATAGATTTTTTACAGAAAACTGCCGATATATAATTTAAATAATGGAAGCTCTGAAAACATACTAATGTTATTTCAAAGCTTGAAATTTGCATCGAATTCAATGTGTAACCGTGTTCCACTTCTCCTAATTGGGGAACCACTGATCGTCCAGCCCGGGTGGCAAATGGAGCGCGAGTCACCACGAGTGTGAACCAAATGGATGAGATTATTTATGTTACTCACTCGGAGTGTATTTTTTTTCTTTTCGCCCGCTTGCTGCTAGTAAATACGCGGCGGCTACAACAGCCACCAGCCTTCCTATGGTTGGCAGAGGGCAAACACACGCAGCCGGTCCAATCCGGTCAATTTTGGTCCATCCAATCCACGCTGCTGCGCTGGGCTGGTGGTGATACCTAGGCACTTTGGGTCTGGGGGCTGGGCAGGCACGGCGGCCGCCAGAGTAGGGTGTTTGGAACGCGAGCCACTAGGACGGGGCAGTTCCATATGAGGCGAGCGAGCTGCGCTCGCTGACTGCCCCGATAGAAAATGAGCGATAATGGAAGCAAGTATTTCACCTTTTTTAGTGAGTAAATAAATTTTGTTTAATTTTTTACTCCACCGCACCGCGCCGGGGTCCGCGTGCGTCTCCATTTGTGAGGTGGAGGTGAGGAACGATCGGTACTGTGAACCATGGAGGAATTGATCCTATTTTATTACAGAGGATTTGAGTTACAAATATCAGAAACGGGATGAATGAAATTTTCAAGAATCAGATTTTTAAATTCTGGAACTTTACCGCTTTAGAAAATATCCTAGGAATTTACCCCACTTGGTCCATTCACCCTCTTCTTACGGTGAAGACCAAGCTTCCTGGGCCGACGCTGGCAGAGTGGAGGCATTGGGGTTTCCCGGGGTAGAATAAATAAAAGCTTCCATTTAGTAAACGTGAACCAAAAGTGCTGTTTTTAAAAGTACTAAAGTAAACAAACAGACAAATGCACACACACACACAATACACAAACACACACGCCTCAGAGAGGATTTCGTCGAGCGAGAATCAATAAGCGCGGTCGTTTCGGTTCAATTCGAAGCGAAAATAAATGCGGAATTGGGAATTGATGGGTTATCGAGTTATGGAGATTGATTGAGCAGTGGTGGTGCTGTTGCTGCACTAGTGAAGTGGCGGCAGGTGAGCTCCACTAAAGGCGGCGGCCAATTGACAGATTGCAACCAATTAGAAGTTATTTAGGTTAGGCTCTAGCTAGATGTACGTTCGAACGGCGTTTCTATAAGGTGGTGCAGGCTGGCTGTTTTTAACCGACTCGACTATTCTCTAGAAGTGTAACTAATGGCTTGCGATTGCGGTATGTGTGGTCTGCAAGCTGGAGTAAAATGTTACTTGGGTAGGCAAACTAATGGTGTTTTAAATTGTTTCTTCAGTTGGGCGATAAGCAATGAAGTGATTGAGTTGTTTCAGAACAGCTGTGAGAAAGAACAATTTTTATGAATATTTTTGGCGTCATACATTGACTCTTCCTCCTATGCGCGCTTCCCAAGTGAGAATTTCTAGTCGAAAGACCTTTTTTGCATTTGTATTCAGATAATATCAGATTGATATTCTGAGCCATACCCGGCAATCAACCATATCAACCTGGGTTAACCATATCAACGTGGTTATCCAAATCAACTTGCGACCTGTACGCCGGTATTTATAAACAATTATCTCAGGAATTCCGCTCGGCAACTACACATGTTTTTTTTTACTAGGACCCGTGTTCCTAGTAATGCATTGAAACATTCCGTTACAAGTTTCATCAACATTTCATTTATGAATTCATCCAAGAACTTGCAGAAACTCAAGGATTATCTATGAAATTCCTCCTTAGATCTTCCGGTGAAGTCCTACAGCATCCAAGAATTTGCTCCGTAGTTCAGGGCTTCTTCCGGGAGTTCCTCAAGCAATTACTCCGGGAGGTCTTAAAAACACCTGCGAGAGTTCTTCTAGAAACTCAACTACGGCAGTTCTTCTAGGAAATCTATTCCGACAGCTGATTAGATATTCTTCCAGGAGCTCCTCGTTGATGAGTGCCTCCAGAAAGATCTTTCATAATTTGGTTCAGGAGTTCATACATCATAGTCTTCTCCAAGACTTCCATCTATAAACTTCACATGAAATTTCTCTGGAAGTTCTTAGTTAAATTCTTTTACAAATTCCTCTGGATGTTCATCCGGAGATTTCTTAGAAGCCCACTAGTAAAAAAATGGAGGAACTCCCGAAAGATTTCCCAGTAGAACTGTCCGGGGAATCTCTAGAGAAACTACCGGAGAAAATGCTAGAGAAGATTCTGAAATAAAGCCCAAGGAACTCCCGAAGTAATTCTTAGGGGACAGTTGGATTATTTCCCAAACGAACGCCCATGGAATTGGAAAGAGAAAATCCGGGAAGAATTTCTTGAAATGTTTTCGGAAGAATTCCTAGCGAATCTCCGAAGGCATTCCTGCAAGAACTACCCGAGGAGCTGTCAGATGATTTCCTAGATAATTCCCGCAAGAATGAATAAACATATTCCCGGAGGAATTCCTAGAGGAACTCTCATGGAAATTCCCAGATGAGTTTTCTGAAGATTTTTTACGGAATTGTCAGAGGAACTCTCGTAGGAATTTCTACAGTTACTCGTCAAGAAATATATTGGAAAACTTCTGGATAAATTTGAAAAGAAACTGCCGGAGGATTTCCTAAAGGAAGTCCCTTATGAACTTCTCCCGGAACAAATCGAAGAAGAACTGCTGAAAGAATTGTTTGAAAACAATTTTCGATGGACTGCTATGACGACGAATTCCCCTAGGAGATTCTTTGAAGAACTCTCAGAGAAATATCTAAAGTAACTACCGGAGGCATTCCTAGAAATATTTGTGGATGAATTTCTAAATGAACTGCGGCAAATGGAGTACCATAATCCAACTTATGTAGAACATGAACGCCACTTTAGGTCTAATCTGTAGCCAAATTACTGGAAGTATTGTTACCTCTCCGGCTCTAACGCGGTTGTCAGTAATTTCCAGCAGATTCACGCCAACACTGTATACAACAAGGGACCAACCATAAAGTACGTCACTTTCGAAGGAATTCGTGATATTTCCTGAATCCTATCCTGTGATTTCTCATACTTCATGGTTTTGCAAAACGGAGACATTTCGAAGCGTTTTGTTCATATTGGTCACTGCCAGAGGTGCTCTGGGAACCTAGTTCCCTCGGGGAAGTCGACAGTTTGTGATATTTTCTGAGCCAAGATAGGACCGGGAACTCTAATCGTAATTTCCCAGAAATTTGTTCAAGTTTTTTTTTTTTTTGTGAGATTTTACTGGAGACTCGTCCAAAGGTTGTTTTGAGATTATTCAAGAGGTTTTATCGTTTGATTTCGCCTGATTATCTTATAGAATTCTAACAATTTTTGTTAGGCATTTCTCTGGGGGTTTATTTAAGGGTTCCTCCCTCATGGAATTACTCTTAGTAACTCCTTGGAACTCCTCTAGAGGCACTTTTAGAATTACTCAATACACAGCAAAAAAATCTGAATATTAATCGTAACGTAAATCGAAATTCAATGTAGACTTTACGCATGTAAACGGTATTTAATCTTAAATTTACATCGTATGACATTGAAATGATCATGTTTTCTCATTACCCTAAATATTCAACATTTGTTTAGTCAATGTAGCAGCTCAACACTAAACATGCGCCGAATTCCTTTTTCGTTTACATCATCTAACCAACAACTTTACATGAGATACGTGTAAAGTTGATTACTTGACAATTCAACATGGCGTCAATGTAAACAAACCGTCCGCCGTCGCTGTCGACCGAGCTTGAATAATATTCTTCAGCTTTGGATTGATTTTTTTTCGAAAGAACCAGCTTTCTTGGTAAGTTTTTACTTGATAAGTGATAAAATGATAATAACAACATAGAATCAATTCTGTTTCAGCCAAAACCGAAGGAGTTTGCTAGGAATTGTAACATTTGCAACGGCGGCAGCAGCAGTGGAAGTAGTTTTTCAATTTCATCCGGAACATGTTTCGTGGCTGATTTTCTCGGTGGATCTCTACGGGAGATGTATTGCAAGGAAACGAAAGGATGTGATAGGTATTTTCTGGTGGATAACATGGATCTAGGAACCCAGGAACGCGCTGCGGAACAAGTGTTTAATATGCAAAATTAACGTTTTCTTTCACACGAACTGTATCCATAATTAGTGTATATATTCTTTACAAGTATGATATATATACGAATAAATATGGTAGTCCAGTGCAAATTTAAGTTGTTTTTATTTTGGATGAATGAAGAAATCAGATACATGTCGCCGCTAATATGTGTAGGTTGTAATTTTTTTTCCAAGATATGAAATTTACATGACGATTGTACAAAAATAAAGCCAATAATAATATGTCATGTAATAGTACAGCAAATATCACGCTCCAATTATGTGCATGATATATCATGTAAATGTACGTGAATTTTTCGAACTGTGTAGATATTATGGGACTTTCCTATGTAATCTTTGGAAATTAAACCAGAACTACTTTTTTAATTCTCTACGGTACCCTTTTTAAGGGCCCATATAGCCGAGGCGGTAAACGCACGGGTATTCAGCATGACCATGCTGAGGGTGACGGGTTCGATTCCCGGTCGATCCAGGATCTTTTCGTAAAGGAAATTTCCTTGACTTCCTTGGGCATAGAGTATCTTCGTGTCTGCCACACGATATACACATGCAAAATGGTCATTGGCAGAGGAAGCTCTCAGTTACACAGAAAAAAATAATTAAATTTAAACGACATGTAAATCGTAGTAACTGTGAATATTCACGAATTTAAACAAATAAACGATTGAAAATTAAGTTGAAATAGATGCACATATTTTGAGCATGAAAAAACACTCATTTTTACATTTTTATTGTCTTAATATTCCACTGCATTGCATTTTCATGTTTGCGTTTATAATTAAATTAAAAAGCATCCGATTTTCCATCGACGAAGTTATAAATTTCAACTATCGTGTAAATTTACACGATCACTCGTTTGAAACTCAAAATACAAATGGCGTCCCTGGGTTCAGTTTTGTTTTGCTGGCGATCGCAGCAGTTGTTCTTACGGAAAGCACCGGAGGATGCGCTGTTTATTAGTTTTGTGCCGTGTTTTAGAGTGATTGAGAACGCGAATACAATAAAACCATAAGCCAAACGAGTGCGTGACGTCGAGTGTGGTATAGGCAAAAAACAGCGAAAACCTTCGGTATGACGCCTCCAACAGCAGCCCCAGCGTATCTTCCGGTGCTGCGTTTTGCGATGCGCTTCGTATCGAGAACAACGTTCATGGCGCAGATTATGGCAAAACAGAGCAAAACAAAGCTGCTGCTGTTTTATCCTTTTGTGAACGGACCGAATTCTAGACAAAAAGGAATCATCAGGAAATCATGGGTACTGGTGGCCGGTGGGATGAAATCCAAAGCTGTAAAAATACAGCTGCGTGGTTTATGAACCCATCGTTTAAATTTAAACGAATTGATTTTTTCACGATTTAATTTACAGGTCGTGTATTTTTAAAGTATGACTTAATTTTGCGTTTATTTCGATGCTCCAAATATGTGCATCGAAATAAACGCACAATTACACGAAAATTTCAACTGTGGCGTGTTAGGAACCTGCAGAAGGAATTCCTGGTGGAATCCCCAAATGAAACTCTTGGAAAAATCTCCAGAAGTTTTTGGTGGGAACCAAACAGGCCTTTCTACAACAATCTGGAGAAGTACTTCATGGAGGAATTCCCAGATGTAATTTGTGTCGGAATCTCCAGAACTATACCTACGCAGGTAACACTCAAATGCTGATCAAATTGGTAAGTGGGATTTGATGACATGTTACTCGCTTCAATGGGAGTCGTTAAGTCCTCTGCACACCCCGATTAAACACTAGGAGTTCGGTTAAAGTGAGAGATTACGTTTGGCAGTCTCTTGGTAAATGATATTATAATGTGCCGGATGCTTTTATTTCCTAGTCAATAAGAAGTTGAATCAGGCACTCTTTATGGCGGACTGCATAAAGTTTGTCAGGGTAATGCAAATGCGCTACTTATGTGCGGAAGTCGCATACGGGCGTATCTACAATGATCGATTTCTCTTCGTCGATTTTCTCTTTGGTTAATAACTTGGCCGGCAAATCATTTTTGTTTTTTTTTGTTGTTTAACATGCTAGTCCTAGTCGTCCTTTACAGAAACACAACGAGAGATAATTCGAATATTGGTCATATATCCCGAAATAATCCGAAGAGAAATCGGTCATTGTAGATACGCCTGTATGATACTAAACGCGAGAATTGTATTCAAGCTTCAGAACAACATTTCATGAATCGAGCTCACCAATTCGGATGCATTCACCCATTTGTTTGCCGCTAGTCGAAAATGGAATAATTTAGCTATGCAAGATGTGCAATAGATTCTAGTCGTAGATGTTTCCAGGGCTTCAGAAACACAAGGGAAGAGCAGGCGCTTCTAATAAAACATCAAATTTATAGCATTCAGCTGCCTAAATTTATATTTTTCAATTATTCAAAACAGTGTTATATTGTGTGAGCAAATTTCTCTAACGATCACATAATGAGCCATTTTACGAACCGACAACAATGTTGATATTGATATTGATATTGATATTGATATTGATGTTGATATTCATTTTCACGTGTTAGGACGCGAGCTCTTGACGAATTTTCAGTCATGAATTTGGCTCGTAAAATGGACTATTTTGGTAAATTTGGAATGATCATCAGAAATTCCTCTGAAAAGCTCTTCTAGGAATCCTCAAGAAAACTCTTTAGAGCTTCCATCCTGAATTGTTCCAGGAGTTCTTTCGGTGATTTCTCCAAAAATTCCTGCAAAAGTTGTCCCGAGATTTCTTCTAGTAACACATTAATAGATTCTTCAATAAATTGCTTGAAAATCTTCTTTCTAGAATTATTTCAGTATGATGCGGACCTGGTATGATGGTAAGAACACATGACTATTACGTCGAGGACCTGACCTCTCGACGAACTCCCAAAACGTGGGTTCTCTCTTCGGAAGAAAAGTACAGCCGTGGGTTTTTCTAACTAACTAACTAACCCCAGGCTGAAAATCTCATTAATAAAGATAAATTACGTCACGCTTTGTTTTCAGCAAAGCTTGACTACTAATCAAAAATTTCAGAGGCCTCATACAAAAATTGTAACGTAAGGTTGAGGTGAATTGATAATAGTAAATATTCACGTGACGTAACTTTTGGACGTTCCCTTGGGATTGCTTCGAAGATTGTGTTGAGAATTTTCTCTGAGAAACAATCCTTCAGGTATTCTTCAAGATGTCCTGCATAGATCAATCTTTTTTACCTGTTTTTTAGATATCTCTCCAGAAATGTATTCATAGATGCCTACAGAAATTCTGTTAAGAATCCCTGACAAGAATTTCACAAGGGGTTTGCCTAAAATTTGTAGCTTACGTGCCTTCCCCGGCAGCTAGAATCGGCTTAAGGAAAAGGTCACTAAAGGTGACCCATCCCAGCGTCTAACGTGACTCTGTCCATTTTTGACCAACTGACTGCATACAGATTACACGTTAACTTCAATTTTTGGTGCAATTTGAAGATCGAAGGCAAACCCCTTCTAATCTGTCACACTAAGATTTAAGGAGCTAATCAGTGTCAATAACGTACTGCCCAACACGTGACCGGTTTCACTTGAAGAACCACAACAACGCAACCGCCGCCGAAGCATAAGATCCGCCCAAACGTCGCGTCGCGTCGATCAACCAAACCATACCAGTAGGCAAAGTTGATCGACAGCCGCCGAATCCACTCCATCACTCTCGAGCGCGATCCATCATCATCGACTCCAACGCGCTGCCGCCACACCACCACCGCTGCCAACAGCTCGCTTGAAGGTGTGAAGGAGAGCATGACCCGACCGACAGCGCACAACATTCGAACAATCTGCCAATCTATCGCCATTACTCGGATCAGTGCCGCTCCGCATACAACAACGCTCTTCTAGTCCAGAGCGGTAGCGCGCGGTGGCGGGTCCTAGTAGGTACGTCGCGGTCGGTCGGTGATTCGTTAGAGAGCATGGCTGGCTGGCGGGTGATAACGAGCGCAAATTGAGCGCCACTTGCTCGCGCTTGCTTTGCTGACTGCGGCCAGCTTGGCTCTACCTATACCTACCCACCTACTAAACACACGCTTTTGCTCCATCATCGCGTCGCCGTCGCAGCACTGATGCACTACAAAAGTAGCAACAATATTGACGACGACGACGAAGACGATGATGATGGCACAGACAAGACACGATGATGATGCGCGAGCAGCGCAGCGTGATAAAGTTGTGTCCACTGTCTGTGGTAGATGCCCTCCGTTAGCTCTTCCCCCTCTAGCTAAACGGTCCGGTTCGTTCCCCACGAAAGCGCGTGGCGAAAACACGAAACCATATTCGGAACACGCCAGTTAATAGTTTTTAATCTAATGAAGCGAGCACAATTTGTGCGGCGCGTCAAAATGGACACCGAATTTCACACAACACCGAAGAAGTGGTCGACCGCGCATTGCAAGTGGATCGCCCAGCAGCAGGGGTTCCCAATCGTTTGAGTTTGTTTTATTTTCTGGAAAATTATTGTTAGTTTTTTTATGCGGATTGGTTAACAGAAGAATTCTTAAAGAATTTCGAAAGAGGCTTTTAAATCTCTAGAATAATTTATATAGGAAATTCCGAAGAAATTCTTGAAGGAATCTCTGAACTGGAGCGGATCTGTAAAGACTTCGTAGAAGAATGCCTGAAGGAATCTTTGGAGAAGATTTTGGAGGTACCCCTGATATAATTCCAAGTGGAATCCCTGGGGTAATCTCTGATGTAAATCCAAGACGAACTTCTGGAGAAATAGTTGAGAGAATCTCTGAAAGAATGCCTGAATTATTTTGTGAATTAACTCATGCAGGCATCTCTGAAGGAAAATTTGAAGGAATCTCTGGAAGAATCCCTGTAGATATTTCAGGATAAATCGTCGTTGGAATCTCTGAAGGAATACTTGAAAATTTCCACAAAAGACGTAAGAACTTGAAGTATTTTTCGGCAAAGTACGTTTAATTGGCAAATTGAGAGATAAATTTGAGGAAAATTACCACTCGTTTTGGTGGGATTCGAACCCACGACTCCGTATCGCTAGTCCGGCGTTTTAACCAACTAAGCCACAGAACAAGTTACGATTCTGCGGAATTGAAAGTCAAACTGGATTTTAAGCACCACCCGAACCGGGTCCGTCTTTCACAACTTTAGGACTAGCGAGTCTTGGGATCGAATTCCACCAAAACTAGTAGCAATTTTTTCACAAATATGTGTCTCAATTTTTCAATTAAACGTATTTTGTCTAGAAATACTTCAACTTTTTTGTTCTAAAAAAGAACTCCTGGGCAAATCTGTGGAGAATGTTTGCAGAAAAAAATTCTTCAGGAAGTACAGAAGGAAGAGGCATTCCTGAAGGAGTCCTAGGATAATTTCTTGAAAGAATTCCAGGAGGAAATATATTCTTTTACTTTCCTCCTACGATTCCTTCAGGAATCCTAGGAGGAATTCCTGAAGGAGTCCTGGGAGGAACTCCTGAAGGAGTCCTGGGAGGAATTCCTGAAGAATCCTAGGAGGAATTCTTGAAGGATTCCTAGGTTGAATTTCTGAAGGAATTCTATGAGGAATTTCTGTAGAATCCTAGGAGGAACTCCTGAAGGAATTTCTGTAAAATTCGTAGGAGGGATACCTGAAGAAAGTTTTGAAGGAATCCTAGAAGGAATTCCTGAAGGAATCCTGGGAGGAAATCCTGAAGAAATTCTGGGAGGAATTCTTGGAGGAATTCTAGGATGAATTTCTGAAAGAACTCTAGGAGGAACTTCTGAAGGCATCCTGGAGGAATTCCTGAAGGATGACTTGGAGGAATTTCTTAAGGAATTCAATGAAAAATTTTTGAAGGAATTCTAGGAGGAATTTCTGATGGAATCTTAGGAGGAATTCCTGAAGGAATCTTAGGAGGAATTTCAGAAGGAATCCTAGGAGAAATTTCTGAAGGAATTCTAGGAGGCATTCCTGAAGGAGTTCTAGGACAAATTCCTGAAAAAAAAATCCAGGAGGAACTTCTGAAGGAATCCTGGAGGAATTCGCGAAGTATTCCTAGGCAAAATTCATGAAGGATACCTAGGAGGAAATCCTGAAGAAATTCTAGGATGAATTCTTAAAGGAATCTTAGGAGGAATTCCTGAAAGAATCCTAGGCGAAATTCATGAAGGATACCTATAAGTAAAACCTGAAGAAATTCTAGGAGGAATTCCTGAAGGAATCCATGGAGGAATTCCTGAAGCAGTGCCAGAACGAATTCCTGAAAGAATCGCAGGAGGAACTTCTGGAGGAATCCCAGGAGGAATTCCTGAAGCATTCCTAGGATGAATTCCTGAAGGAATCCTAGAAGAAATTCCTGCAGGGATTTTAGGGGAAATTCCTGAAGGAATACTCGTAGGAATTCCTGAAAGAATCCTAGGAGGAATTCCTGAAGGAATTATAGGAGAAATTACTGAAGAAATCCTAGGAAGAATTCCTGAAGGAATCCTAGGAGGAATTCCTGAAGGAGTGCTAGGACGAATTCCTGAAAGAATCCCAGGAGGAACTTCTGAAGGAATCCTAGGAGGAATTCCTAAAGGATTCCTAGGAGGCATTTCTGAAGGAATCCTAGAAGGAATTCGTGAAAATTGTAGGGGAAATTCCTGAAGGAATCCTAGGTGGAATTCCTGAAGGAGTCCTAGGGGAAATTCATAAAGGATACCTAGGAGGAATTCCTGAAGGATTCCTATGAGGAATTTCTGTTGGAATCCTAGGAGGAATTCCCGAAGAAATTTCTGTAGAATTCTTCGGAGAAAGGCCTGAAGGAAGTTTTAGAGGAATCCTGGGAGGAATTCCTGAAGAAATTCTGGAAGGAATTCTTGAAGGAATCTTAGGAGGAATTCCTGAAAGAACCCTAGGAAAACTCCTGAAGAAATCCTGGAGGAATTCCTGAAGGAATCCTGGAGTAATTTCTGAAGGAATGCTAGGAAGCTTTCCTGAAGGAATCCCAGGAGGAAATAAATTCTTTTACTTTCCTGATATGATTCCTTCAGGAATTCCCTAGGAGGAACTCCTGAAGGAATCCTGGAGGAATTCAAGAAGGATTACTAGGATGAATTTCTGATGGAATTCTAGAAAGAATTTCTGAAGGAATCCTAAGAAGAATTCCTGAAGGATTTGTTGAAGGAATACTAGGGGGTATTTCTGAAGGAACCCTAGGAAGAAGTCCTGAAGGAATCATAGGAGAAATTTCGGAAGGAATCCTAGGAGGAATTCCTGAAGGATACCTAGGAGGAATTCCTGAAGGAATTCTAGGAGGAAATCCTGAAGGAATCCCAGGAGGAATTCCTGAAGGAATCCTAGGAGGAATTCCCGAAGAAATTTCTGTAGAATTCTTAGAAGGAATGCCTGAAAGAAGCTTTGAAGGAATCCTGGGAGGAATTCCTGAAAAAAAAACCCTAGGAGGAACTCCTGAAGGAATCCTTGAGGGGTACCTGAAGGGTTCCTAGGAGAAATTCCTGAAGGATTTTTTGAAGGAATCCTTGGAGGGATTCCTGATGGAATTCTCTAAGACGTCCCAGAAGAGAATTCATGAAGAAATCCACCGTACTGATGCAGTAATTTATTACGCTGCTTTGATTCTCCGTGCCAGCTTTTTTTTGTACCATTCAGGTGTTCTTCGAAGTGCAGTTTTACCGTTCACGTTGGTCCATGAAGCGGCTCTCTTTTTTATCCCGGCACATTTCAGATCACGTCACGAAGCCGTTGCGAGTTGTATCGAGGTTCTTGTAAAATTTCTGTGTTTCTTGAGAACAGTAGAGTAATTCCATGCCCTAGCACTCCGCTTCTTACAAGCGGCGTTTTTATTCCCGAAAGAGGCGTATCTGCAGCTTTCACTTCCGTTTGTAAGGTTCCACTTCTGTCGGGTCTCATGCTGCAGCATGATCGCCCACACTGCGTTCTTATCGGTACTTTAATGGCTGCTCAGACGGTTCATTAGCTCAGCTCAGACTTTAAGGCTGCTTTAACCCCACTGGGATACCTTCATGGCCTCAGTTTCATCACCTCGCTGAGTGTGTTCCATCAAAGACGAGCTCTGAAAGGCGCCTGGGGTCCAATGGACCCCAGGTATCCCTTTTAGGGTTAATGACTGCTTCAGACGATACTTTAATGGCTGCTTAAACTTACTATAGCAGTCCTCTAGAGGGGCCTCGTGGAGCTCGCCCTTGTCCGGCAACGGTGCCTCGAGATTCTGTGCGAATGTGGAGGCGACATCCGGTTGATTACAAAGTGTTTTGGATGCAGTTTGACCATCACCAGGTAGTGATCAAAGTCGATGTTAGTGCCGTGAAGGTCATGACGCCGATAATGTCGAAGGTATACTGGTAAGGAAAGCTGTATTTGAAGAAGGTGCTAGGTACGAATGGATATGATCTTGGAGGTGGTGAAATCGATGAGTCGTCAGCTGGTGGGTACTGAACTTTCCATTCAAAATGATTGCCTCCTCCTACCTGAGCGTTTATGTCTCCTATTTATGATGATCTTTACGTCGCTCACGCGCTTCTGCATATCGCCCATCACGATGAAAGGCTGTCCACAGCTTGCGTGTGTTGTTGCAGCTCTGTTAGATGATTTAATGATGTACCTCTAAACGTTCGCACCACGGAGCCGTCTAACACACCTCCTGCAGCGCTACGATGCGGTATCAGCGATTCTTCAGTACAACTAAAAGTATGCGGGTGCTCCTGATGAAATTGAGAGATCTGCAGCTCTACGTACCGAGTTTTCAATCGTAATTTCTTTTCCGTTGCGTAGGCCGTTGCCCTTGGACCTGAGTCATACCCATGCAACACACATGTCGCAGAAGAGTCACAGCAGCGTTGATTTTGGTTGCGCAGTAGTCATTGTGACACTTCTAGCGAGTAAGTACTTATTTGTTAGAAATACGTCGCAGTGACTTCTGCGCAGAAAAAACCTGCACTACCGTAACTCTTCTGTTGCAAGTGTGTTGCTTGGGTATCGACGTTTTATTTCATTTTCTCTGCTTGTTCGTTTCACGACTATCTCGCTGGGCATGACATTATCCCCTATCTTTCCGGCAGACCCGGTTGCAAAGTTGAGTTTTGAGGTCTTTCCTAACATGGAGAACAGACGCTGTTAAGAGCCGATTTTCCTGGAGAACAGACACTCAGGTTTGCAGAAGCAAACCTCTCTCTTCCATATCAGCCAACGAACAAAGTTCGCACAAGGATTGGCTATCCGATCTACGCTAAGGTTGATCGTAGCCCGGCCAGTGCCACGAGGAAGTAGGCATACGAGTTGTTGGGCAGAGGGCTAATGATCTCTGTGGGTTCCGTATTACTCAGTCAAAATAGTCAGCCTTTACTGTATCGTTTTGTAGCTTAAATCAGGGATCGAGGAAGGGCTCTAGTACCATATTGCTAAATGATATTGTTTTTTGCTGTTCAGCCAAATTATTGTTTCCATAATCTCATTCACTGAACCATACCTATTATTACTATCACTAACACCAAAATCTACATCCTGTTTCAGGTAAATGCTATGCAACTCAAATGTTGGGCTCATTAAACAAAAAGAAATGTTCAAGAAAAACATACAAAACTTGTCACATCCAACTAGTCACCAGCCAGTCAGTCAATCAATAACTGTCAATCGCCAAAACATAACCCCACTGTGTCTCTAGGAAAAAAAATAAGCAAAAGCAGAAGCACTTCACCAACAGCGATTCCTCCCACCGCACCACCCCCTCACCAACCCGGCATCACGTTATCACCCGTATATAATCAATCAACAAGTAAACAAAATCAGCAGCCACAGCCCCACATCCAAATGCAATCACGTTCGTCCAGAGTTCATGCGCCACTACTTCCCCCCATGGGCCATCCGCATCCGTCTCCTAGAGGCAACCTATCGTTCGCGCGCGCACAGCCAGCAGTGTTCTGCTGTCAGGAAATTGAGATTAACGTGTTTCCACGGTGTGTGCAGCAATCAACAAGAGGCAGAAAACGGGGAAAAAGAGTAAACTGTAACAGAATCATAACAGAAAGCAGGCGCGCGATTAGGTCCGGTCTACCTACCTAGCTATGGTACAAATTAATGCCGCGCATTCATAAAGGGCGAATGTTGGCTCGCGCGCGATACGCGACAATGGCGTCTTTTGTCAAATCTGTCTGCATCTAATCTGAGGCTTAATCATTTGTAGGAGTTAGGCTCAAACCTGATAAGGATTACGATGTTTTTGTTTTTATTCTGTGGCGTCTTTCGCCCTTATGAATGCACTGCATTGAAATAAACAATCTCCTTCAATCGATGAGATAGGTCTCGTCGCATGACTTATAGGGAGAGACCCATCGCTTGTTTGCTCGATTCGATTGCAGCGGTGCACGTGGTGTTTGGAGAATGCTTCGCTTCGATCAACTCTCGAAAAAGATATTTCGAATTTTCTTCCTCGCCCCAACTTTTCAATACTGCGTGCGGCTGACACCGAAAAAATGGTGACAATCGGCCGATAGTCACGACCGCCCCCGGAGGTAATCAATGCTAAATGCCCGAACAAACAACACCTCGATGGGCTCACACAACATTACAACGCGTCCGCACTGCGCTCCATAAAACCATAAACAATGGGTGCGTGCGTGTGCGCGTATGTGTTTTACCCCGAGAAAAAAAAGTGCGAATGAGATAGAAAATCAAATTAATGTAAATCAAATAAAATGTGCGCGACAACCGACCGCGAGATAAAAGAAACCTCGCGTCATCACCGCAATACACGGTGGTGAGTAACAAACAATCGCGACGCGGCGTGGCTACTGGCACTGGCGAGGAAGAAGATTCGACGAAGAGTGATAGAGAAGCTGTTAACCTGTCATACGTAATTGAGCAAATGACTGAATGGGTCTCGTCAAAATGCGGCCTTTTGTACCTCGCCTAGGTACATACATAAATTTGAGTGGCTGACCAATCAAGTTTGACCTGCCAGCAGAAGCGGGAGAGAAAATAGACGAAACAATGTGCAATATTTGTAAGGTTTTATCGTTGATGGTTTCTTCTTAGTTTTTAGCCGAGAGAGAATGTGACGACGCAGCGCGGAGGAATTTAATGTGAGCAACACGAGAAGCACGTTAATTTCAATTGCTGACATCTGACAACTGAACGAACGTGAGCTCGGGCAAAGGAAGAATGAGCTTTCGTAGATTGGGGGCGGGTGGTGAAGCATGAGTGACAGCGACGCGACGCGACGGTTAATCATAGGCAGGGATGCCAGCTGTGAGATCATGTCTTCATTTTGATTGTGATTTGAGTTCTTGAAAAATACCTCTCTTCTTCATCTTGACGTATCGCCCAACTACTCTGTTTATCAGATTAGTGTTCTATAAGCACTTCCACAGTTATTAGCAATCGTTAGAACGAAAACAGGTTGACGGTTCCAACTTTCACAGCACAGTGTCATTTTATCATATAACGCCTAAGAGTTTTTTATTTTTAAGTTCGTTTATTTGAAAGGCTCAAACATGTATAACATTCTACGGAGCCGATGTCTTTTTTTACAATACAACTAATTATATTACAAAATAGTCTCAATTAATCGTGATAAATACACTTATATTATAAGCTGCTGCTATCCTGACCTTATCTTCGTCAATAAGCGGTTGCCGTTTGTTAACATCATCGAACCACTCGTACCTCGAGACTCTGAATCTTTTTTTCTCCAAAAGAGAATCTGAGACTGTGGTTCTGCTACTAACAGTGTCCTTCGTAGGTGGGTTGACTTCGTGTCCTTTTTCGGGTGTTTGGTCCTCAGGAACAACAGATGACTGTCGCTTTGATACATTCTTTTTCTTCTTCGATTTCTTGTTTTTGTTGAGCTGTACAATCCAATTGTTGACCTTGTCATCCTCATCAGCAGTCGCCATCTCTTCCTCTTCGTGTTTATGCTGTGCTGTCGATATCTGTTGGGTTATTTGTTGATGATTTCGCCGCGCTTGTACAGCCGGACAAGTTTTTTTTAAGTGGTTGTCCGATCCACACGCGAAACACCTAAGCTTCCTTCCTTCATAGAAAATTTTTCCTTTTCGGTGATGAAAATATAGAACTTCTGGGATGTCGTGTTCGATATCCATATATACGCCGCGCACTCCCGTGAACATGTCCAGCTGGAGCTCCACCGGAAAACGTTCCCGCACGGTGCGCTTTACCTTGCCATATTTCGCCAACACTGAGATTAGATGCTGATCAGATACCTCCGGGGGTAAATCGAAGATCCGCACGTAGCGAATATTACCGCCTGCTATAAACATCTGGACCATGACTTTCTCCCCACTTGTGTAACAGAAAGGCATGGTCTCTGGATTGTTTTCCAGGCAAAACTTCATAGCGTTTTCACTGCGGAAACGTATAAACACCGATTTCTCATCAGAGATTTTATACGTTGTTTCCATCGAAGACAAATCACCGGAGAGCGCCTTTATAAAGCCAGCCATTTCAGCCAGAGTTGGCTGAGAAGCATTGTCTGGGAACACAAAAGCCAGTGTATTCTTTACCGTCGCTTCACTGTACATTTCGACCGATACGGATACCGTGCACGACAGAACAAAGCAACAAAACAAGCAACCGAGCGAATCTACTCGCGTCCGATTCGATCGAAGTGTGATCGTGCACTGAACGCCTAAGAGTTATGCAATCAAGTGAACTGTGCCACATTATCTTCAGAGTCATAAATGCACTAATCCATCACCTTATGCCTGGCATCCACGCACCAATGAGTGAACCATTGCCAACCATATCCCACCATCACTCCAACATCCGCATGCATTTGTGCTGGCGCAGAGATATATTCGGTTTGCTGTGGGCACAATCGATTGCAATCTTCATTTCCCTTCCCCCCACATTGACCTGACGCGGCAGGCGCCATTGTTGCCTAAAAATAGAATATCACCAACACTCACACACTGAAGATTCCTGAAGATATCTCATTGGTTCCTTATGTGAATGTAGGCCATACTAGACTAGCATCCATGGGCGGGTAATCAAGCTCAAGCTCAAGAATCCATGATTTTTATGGCAATTTCACTAGAATTGTCCCCGTAAATTCCACAATAATTTCACCGGTAATTTTCCCATGGATTTACAAGGGATTTCTTCAATGTTTTCCGTGCAATCCTAGGAAATCCATACAGATTTTTTTATGAGAATTCCAAGACTAATTTATAATAATTTATAAGATTTCCCTGGAATTTCTCCCACGAGTGCCCCAGGCATTCTTACAAGATTGCCCCAAGAATTTCTGTAGAATATTCCTAAAGATTTCACCAAGATTTCTCAGGACATTCTTCCAGGATTTTCTCGGACATTCATACAACATGTTTATGGGCATTCATCTAGAATTTCAACTGTCACTCTTCCAAGATTTCAGGAATCCTTTCAGGATTTCCCTGATCATTCTTTAATTAGTTTTCTAGGTAATCCTCACGGCAGTTTCCCGAGCATTCATCCATGAGGCACGGCATTTTTTTCCAGGGCTCTCGGAAATCCCTCCAGGGGTTCCCTAGGGAAACTTCCAGGAGGTCTGGAATTTTTCCCAGAAACTTCTCAACCAGTTCTTTAGGAGCTCCTTCAGTAAATCCACGGGAGTTCCATTCCGTCACATATTCTCTCCATAAATTCCTCGGGAATCTCTCCACAGACATACACAGATAAAAATAATGAGATGTACACGTCTTGTAAACTTCATTTTATTCATGTAAACTTAGTGTTATGATAGTTTACATGATATATCATGTAAATTTGTGTTATATGTCATGTAATTACTCAGTGTCATGCTGAATTACATGACATATAATGGAAGTTTACATGATATTTTATGACTTTTACATTATATGTAATGTAAACTTCTGTGATATCCCACGCTCCAATTATGTGCATTATATATCACAGAATTTTACACTCTTTTTTCGATCTGTGTACTTCCAGAAGTTCCACGGGAATTCATGAAAAGAGTTCCACTGAACCTCCTCTAGATGTTCTCCGGAATGTTCCCTGAATGAAGAGGAACTTCGAGTGTAATTCCCGAAGATTGTCTGGAGGATTTTCCGAGGAACTCCAGGAATGATTTCCGAGAAATTTCCGAGCATCTTTCGGAAAAAAAATGAAAAGCTTCTGAATAAATTTTCGGAATATTCCTGTAATAATTTTCTAGAAATTTCGTTGAGGAATTTCCGATGAACTTTTTGTGGAATTTCTGGGGAACTTCTAGAAAAATCAACGGAGAAACTCCTGGAGAAATTCCCGAGGAACTCATGGACGAATTACCGAGTAACTTCTGAAAAAAAAATCCTGACGAACTGCCTGAAGAATTCCTGAGTAACTTATTCCCGAAATCCCAAGGGACTTCTGGGGAGGACTTCCGGAGGAACTTCTGGGGAAATACTCAGAGAACTCATGGAAGAATTTCCAAGGAAGTTTTGGGAACATTTGCGAGGAACTACTAAAAGTATTCCCGAGGAACTCCGGAAAAAATCCTAAAACTCTCAAAACAAAATTTTGACAATTTCTTGTAGAAATTTCCGAGAAATTCTTTCAGTTTCCGGGGAACTCTTAGAGGAATTTACGAGGAATTCGCAAAGAAATTGCCGGGGAATAAACGAAGAAATTCTCGTCGAACTTCTGGATGAATTCTCAAGGCACTCCTGGGAAAATTTTCGAGTACCTCCTGAAATCATTGAGAGTTATCCGTTGCTGAATGTGGAGTACTTTACGTTTGTAGAAAAGTTTTACCTGACTGAGGCGGGAATCGAACCCACACTTCGATGCTTTAGAATCGCCTAATCGACTGACGCCGTTAACCGCATGGCTACGAAGCCAATTTTCCTGGAATGACTCCTTTTAAAAACTCAATCGCAATTCCTTCCATAAATTCTTTCCCAGTTTGTCATAGAATTTTAACCACGCTTGTTCTAGAAGTTCTTCCTTGAATTTATCAAAGTTTAAATTCCTAGAGGCACGCCAGAGGTTTTTTTTTCTGTGGATTTTTCTAAGAGTCTTCCAAAAAATCCATCCAGAGGTTGTTATTTCAAGTTTGTCTCCACAGTTCCTTCAGAGATTCCTCAGATTTCCATTCCGGGATGTCTGAAAATAATTTCCTGTGATTACTGTTAGGTTGCTCTTTTGACTTCTGCTTCTCATTGGGTATCTGCTGGAATACCGACCGAGATTTCTTTCTTACTAGATTTTTTACGAAGATCAATCTAAAATTTATCCAACGTTCCTTCATGACATTCCAACAGTTTCCGCCGGAGTTTTAGCAAGATATCTGCAGAAGTTCATTCATTAAGAGCATTCCTGGATTTCTCTTGTATTCCCTCGCGTTCCATTCGAGATTCCTTGAACGAGTCTTCCCGAAGTTTCTCGTAAGATTTCGCCTAGATTCCTTCCCATATTTGTCCGGGAATTTCCTAAGTTCCCAGGTGGTAGACCGAGAAAAACTTCTGGAAAAAAATCATACAAGAACTCCGAGAGCAATTATTAGGAGAAATCGCAAGTGAAATACCCAGAATCTTTGGACAATTTCCGGTAGGGATTTTAAGAAGATCTCTGTGAGTGATTCTTGGAAGCTCAAGGAATGATCTAGAGAACCATGGAGATCACTGAGAGAGTTCCTGGAAAGAAATAAGAAAATCCTGGACAAACTTCTGGAAGAATTTCGGAAAAACTCCATGATAAATATCTCCCCGAAACTTTGAAAAGCTACTCTTTGAAGCTACTCCAAAAGCTTCTCCAGATGCTTGGTTTAAGCAAACTTCTTTCAGAAATATGGCAAGCTACTTGAGAAAGCTTCTCCTATAAGTTGGGAAAGCTACCTTTTCTCGTAGGAAAAACTTCTCCAAGAAGTTTTGGAATGCTTACCTCCGAAGTTTCGGAATACTTCTTTCAGAAACTTGGGAAAGTTTCTCTCAGAAGCTTTCGAAAGCTTCTTCCTGAAGTTTGAGAAAGCTTCTTCCTGAAGCTTGGGAAAGCTTCTTACTGAAGCTTGGAAAAACTTCTCCCAGAAAAAGCTGAAAAAGCTTCTTCCGGAAGCTTAGGAAAGCTTCTCCCACAAGATTGGAAACGCATCTCCCAGAAGCAAGGAAGAACTTCTCCCAGAAGCTTAGGAAAGCTTCTCCCAGTAGATTTGGAAAGCTTCTCCCAGAAGCTTGGGAATGTTTCTCCAAGAAACTAGGGCAAACTTCTCTCAAAAGCTTGAGAAAGCTTCTCTCAGAAGCTTGGGAAAGCTTCTTCCAGAAGCTTGGGAAAGCTTCATCCAGAAGCTTGGGAAAGTTTCTCCCAGAAACTTGAGATGGTTTTCCCAAAAGCTTGGAAAACTTTTCCCCAGGAGCTTGGGAAGCATCTCCTAAAACTAGGGAAAGCTTCTCTTACAAGCTTGGTAAAGCTACTCACAGGCGCTTGGAAAATTTCACCCAGAATCTTGTTTAATATTCGCCCAGAAGCTTGGGAAAGTTACTCCCAGAAGCTTGAGAAAGCTTCTTCCAGAAGCTTGAGAAAACTTCTCTGAAGCTTGGGAAAGCTTCTCTCAGAAGCTAGGGAAAGCTTCTCCGCAAAGCTTGGAAAAGCTTCTCCCAGATGCTTGGGAAAGCTTCTCCCAGATGCTTGGGAAAGCTTCTCCCAGAAGCTTGGGAAAGCTGCTCCCAGATACTTGGGAAAGCTTCTCCCAGAAGCTTGGGAAAGTTTCTCCCAGAAGCTTGGAAGAGCTTCTCCCGGAAGCTTGGGAAAGCTTCTGGAAGAAGCTTGGGAAAGCTTCTCCTAGAAGCTTGTGAAAGTTTCTCCCATAAGCTTGTGAAAGCTTCTCCCAGAAGCTTGTGAAAGCTTCTCCCAGAAGCTTGTGAAAGCTTCTCCCAGAAGCTTGTGAAAGCTTCTCCCAGAAGCTTGTGAAAGCTTCTCTCAGTAAAACTGCTCACAGAAGCTCGGGAAACTTTACTCAGAATCTTGACGAAATTTCTTCCAGAACCTTGATAAAACCTATCTCAGAGCCTTGGAAAAGCCTTTTCCAGAATCTTTGAATAGCTTCACCAAGAATCTTTGCACAGCTTCACATTGAAGCTTTCGAAGGCTTCTCCCAGAGGGGCTTGATAAAGCTCCTCCTAAAATCTTGAGAACATTTCTCTCAGATGCTTTGGAAAGATTCTCCCGAAAGATCAGTTCCTGCATAAGGAACTCTAAGAGAAACTCCAACTAATTTTTTTGGAGAAAGTTCAGGATAAATCCTGGGAAGCTTTACAACAAATCCCGGGGATAACACCGGAAGCAATTTTCTGAGACAAGACGTCTCGGTAGAAAATCTGAGAGAAGTCTCAGATAAAACTTCAAGAAGGAGGCTCACGGAAATATCAGGAGGAATTTTAGAAGACAACCCATGAGTGCCTCAGGTAGCAATACAGGGAAACACTGTTTGAATAAATTCAGGAAGAAATTCCTGCAGAAAATTTTGGAAAAAACTCCATATAAAATCGATGGAAGAGCTCTAGAAGAAATATCAGGAATAATTATTTTGGTATCTCTGGGATAAAACCAGCGAGGAACTCCTAGGCAACTCCCGATAGGAACACCGAAAGGAATCGCGAAAGATAATTCAAGAGGGATCCGAGACAAAAATCACGACAATATCTGAGAAATACCCAAGAAAAACACCTGCGGAGATCCTGGGTTAAATTTTGGACGAATCCCAATATAGTCCAGGATAGGCTCTGAAAGCTTTGAGATACATCACGGGAGCAACACCGGAAGCTATGTTCTGAGACAAGAAGTTTCAGGAGAAAATCCGAGAGAAATCTGAGGTGATACATCTCGCGAAAACTTTCAAGATAAATCCCGGGAGAAACTCTTAAAGAAGACTTATGTAAAATCAAGGAGGAATTTCAAGAGAAATTCCTTGAGTGATTCTGGTAGCAAAGAGAGAAACCCCCTGGAAGAAATCCAAGAACAAACTCCTGCAGAATTTTTTTGAAAAACTACTGTGAAAATCTTTGGAGGAACTCTAGTGAAACACCAGGAACAATTCTGGAAAAAGAACTGAGAAGAACTCCCAGGTAGGGCCGACAGGAAAATTTTCAAAAAATCTGAATATTTTGGGAATATCTGTCTGGAAAAGTCTGAACTGCGTGGAAAACATTTCAATTTCTCGGTAAAACATTACAAATTCCGGGCAAAACCTTACAAATTAATAAAAAAGTTCTAGATCTTCCAGGTATGTAAAATGAGACCTCAAAAATCTGGAAAATCCACATAAACAAGGAACATTAGCAATGCTGCTCCTAGGGAAACCTCGAGAGGAATACCGAAAGGAATGGCGGAGAATCATTCAAAAGGCCAACTAACAATAGTAGCTGCTTGATAGCTGATGGAGCAAACACTTGTGTGAAAGTGCTTCAATAAGCTTTCATACAGAAACAATGTTATTTAAATGATTCTCGAGGCAGATTTCGCGACAATATCTGAGAAATACATGAGAAAACTCTTGTGGAGCTCCTGGGACAAATCCTGTGAGCAATCCCGAGAAGCAAACCATAAGAGGAACTATGAAGAAATCTCGGGACCGACTCTGCAATCAATGCTAGAATAGGAGTCCTAACGGAATTCCGTGAAAAATTGCAAGAGAAATCAGTCGGAATTGAGGAGTTCTGGAAGATTGTCAAGGCAGAATCCCGGAAATAATTGTTCAAATCTAGGAAAGATGTCAAAAAATAGAGCCTGTAGGTATCTCCGGGAGGATTTCAAAAACGAATACTAAAATAAATATCGTTTAAAATACTGGAAGTCATTCTGGTCTACTTCTGAGACACGATTTTTTATCAGATTTTCAAAGATATTTTCGTATCATCTTCTGATAGCTGAGCATCTGCTCTGTGCAGCTTCGCCCAGTACAGTATTTGACCAGAGGTGATTCAGCACATCGCTGCCATACAAACTTTAAAGTGATTCTTAAATATGTTATAGGGCATCAAAATTATTGAAAACTTCGATTTTGGCCTATTTTGGGGTGCAGATAGAGAATATGAATGTATCTCAACACCACTAAAAAGACCAATTGCAAAAACATGTGAAGGGCATCCATCTTTCTTTATGAAGACAATTGAAAAAGTTTTCTGGCATCCCTGACCAATTGTAATCCGTGAGTTGCGCGCGTGTTCTGTGGGCATTTTCTGGGCTGAATCGCGTACGCAGCCGTTCGTATAATTAAGACTTCTTAGGTTATTTGAGAAGACATTCCACTTGAGTACCAGTAGTAAGTAGAAACAGATACCACCCGAGGGTACTGAACAGGAAGAACTTTAAAGATTGAACTTCGAATGGTTTTCATTTATATTTTAGTAAGAGTACGCTACTATTTCGTTCAAACTTTATAGCAGCTTCAGACACGACAATTCATTTGGTTTTTCAGCTTCTCATGTCCGTGCACAGCGGCCTTGCTGCGTTTATCCTTCTTTCAAAAATGTTTGTTTTGCTATAGAAATTTTAGGAATGAAACACGAACTCTTCTCAACGGAAACGTATGCAAGCGATACTACATAAAACTGATAGACTTTAATGTGAGGAATGTAATGAGTATTGATAAGGTTTTATTAGAGTTTATATCAACGAGAAACTGAGTTTAAACGAAAAACTTACTGAGATCGATAACGAAGTGCCAAACTAGTGGCTTATTTATTTATTGTTATACATATAAATATGAGATTTACCAGGGATGAAGAAGGAAAATCGCATTAGCAAAAACGTGTTTTATAATGTTATTATTATCAGTGCTGCATTAAATTAGCAACTCAAATACAAACAACATACCCAAACATTCTTGAATACGCGCAATCACAAACAAGAAAACACGCACACATGTTCAGGAATTCGATAAAAACCGGTGCACTTAAGAATAACAAAACGAAAAACTCACCGCAGCCGCCGCCGACGACGACGACAACGACGGGGGTGGCACTTCTAACTAAAGGCAACAACTTCAACGAAATATAAAAAAAATCTGGTTATCTTATGTTTCTGCTTGAGAACCAACAATAAACAACCGAAGAGCAGCAACGCGAGAAAGAGAGACGATAAGAAACGGGCCGGGAAAAATACAGAAAACCGCGCGAACCAACAACCGAAAACTTCTTTCTTTATCATCTTGTTAACATATATAAAATAAAGGATAAAAGAAGCAAGAAACGCGCAAGATCATAAAAAAGCGAACCAAACGAGGAGAGTCCATCCATACTAACTATCACTCACTACACACAGCTCTCGAGCAATTCAAACAAGCGTATACCTACCTATACCTACACAGTCAGCACCAGCGCTGGCTGGTTGAGTCCAAGATGTTGAGACACACATTCATAATGAGACAACGGTCGTCGACAAGGCAAGATCGGCGGCGCGAAACTCGACCCAGAGATTGAAAACAACTCTCAAGTAGGTTGTCGTCGATGGCTGCCAGCAACGACCAAGTTGGAGGCTTGGTCGTGTGCTTCTTAGCTTTGGAAGACACTTTGCACGTAGGTCCTTTAACTTCGAGAGGTCCTTAGAAACATTCAATTTTCAAATTCAGTTCTCAATCTTAGAACTTCTATCGTCATTTAAAACGAACAAGCGATTATTGGTAAATAGCGCAGAACGAGCTCACCAAATAATTTATATTTATTTTTTTACCAGAGAACGTACACTAGTGCATTGTTGTTCCCATTTAAAGAATGCGGAAAAGCAAAGTTGAAACCGAATAACATGGAACGAGCTCACCAGCTCGTAGAATGATTTATTTTTATTTCGATTGCGTTTAGCATAAGCTTTGATTATTCGCTCCTTTGTAAAGGCTCTGTCTATCCATTCAATCCGAAACGTTGCTAATTGCCGAACAAATATCGGCCAAATATCTCCCAGCGCGTACATACGTCAGAGCTGCCCGCAAAGCCGACAAAAAGACAATGTCATTCGTCGTCACCGTCCGTTCATCAGAGCCAAGTGGCGTCGCCAAGTTTTGACAAACTAATTACCACGCTTGTCATAATCGAAATTTTTCTTATCCAAACTGCTCTGTTTTGGCCACCGCTCGTGATAATCGCCACTAAGTTTGAAACCATGCAAAATTCGATTCAAACGGTCGTTCGCGGCTCGGCCGTCATTCGCGGCTTGGTCGTTCGCCGTAAAACTTGATAACTGAATCGAACCGCGATCGCGTCGCGTTCAGAAACCGGTGTCTACTCCGGGGCTCCGCTACCTCGTTTAGTCCGAACCGTCGCGTCACCGTTTCGTTCCTCTTGTTTATGTATGCAAGCAGGTTAACTTGTCTCGCGCAGTAGTGGGCTATTGCCTACGGCATGGTCCCCGCCTTTACAGCCTTGCTTGCGCTTTGTTTGCTTTCGTTCTTTGGCCATAAACTTCTGAATTCTGATCAAAGAGTCCCCAATAAATGGGATCCTCACGTCCTCGATGGCCGTTCGTTCATCGGTAGGGTACGGTGTGCTTCCTAGACCGTTATTATAAAAAAAATGCATCCAATCGTTTTCTCTGGAGATGAAATCAACCTCGGGTCGAAAATAACATGATTTTAAACAAAAAACCAGATAATCGAGCGCTACATTGAGCCTTTTCTATTTTTACTTCTGTGGATTCCACCAAGAACTTCCACTGGAAATTCAACCAATAACTCCATCTAGTGATTACTTCAAAAATGCGTTATGGCGATTTCTTTAGAAATTTTATCAGAGGATTCCTTGTAGGGATTATTTCAAGAATAACTGTTTGAGATTTGTTCAGGGATTTGACATTGGGAAATTTATTAGAAATCATATCCGCGAACTCCTCCACAAAATCCCTACAGAGATTTATACAGGCATTTCGTTTGGTTTTTTTAGAAACTTCTTCTGCAGTTTCTCCAGAAATTTCTTATGAGATTCCTCCTGGAATTTCAATTATAAGTTTGTCCAGAGAGCCCCATGATTTCTACCAAAATTTCTTCTGAGAATTCCTACGAAAATTCGTGCTGGGAAATCTTTCAAAATTTACTTACAGGGATTCATAGAGGCATTCCGTCTAGAAATTCCTTCACAAACCATTTTCTGGGGATTCCTCCAGAAATTCCACCTGAAGATTCCTCATAGAATTCCTTCTGCGAATTCTTCCAACATATCCTTCTGAGGATGCCTTCAGGAATAACTGTTTGTGATTTCTATAGAAACATCTACTGATCAGAAATCGTATCTGAATATTTTTTCGGAAATTTCTGCTGAAGATTTCTCCTGCAATTCGTTCTGTTGATTCCTTCAGGTTTTTTCTTATGAATTCCTTCTAGATATTTCTCCTAGAATACTCTTGAAAGTCCCTGGGGATTCTTACAAGAATTCTGTGATTTCACCGATTTTTTTTTCTGTGGATCGATCCAGGAATTTGTTCTAAGAATTTCCCTAACTACTCCTCGAAGATTCTTAGAATATACTTCAAAAAGGTTCACAGAAGAAACACCTTATCGTTTTCTAAAGGAAACTCGCTAAGAAGAACTTTTGGGAAAATTTTTAGAAGAATACTATGTTTGTTACCCTGCATTTTCGGTGCTTTTAGCAAAGATTTTATACAGTAAAACCTCCATGAGTCGATATTGAAGGGACCATCGACTTAAGGAAATATCGAGTAGTGGAACCAAAATCCTTTGGGAAGTTTTTTTGGGGACCATCATAGTAACCCAGAAATTATTTTTCAGTATGGAAAAAAATACCTCCATGAGTCGATATCGAATCATGGAACATCGACTCATGGAGGTTCGACTGTAGTACAAGATAACCCACTTATGCATTTCCTATACTAGCTATCGGCGAACAGATTTGTTCGATGATAGCGTCTACTGGCGGCAGGAAATCGAACCATTTGAACAAAAATAAACGAAGTAGCTTTGGTTAAATATTTCTGTGACACAAATGTCATTTGAGAGAAAGTCGTAGGAATCGTACATTGTCATAGATCCAATCTCGAAGTCCAATTAACTATTGATGAAAAAGAGCCTAAATCTCGTTTTTTCCTTTCGTGTGCATTATTTTTTTGTCGGTCAATTCACGGGATGAGGTCTGGACAGATTCTAGAGTGTTATGACCATCGGAAAAACCATTGAATCATAACAACGAGATCAAGTTGAACCGCGAATCAGACGATGCAGACCGGGCCATTGTTGGGGGAATACTATATTCTAACTTAGTATTTCTATGCACACCAATCAAATTTGGAGCAGGGCCGTTACAGATTTCGATTGGGATGTTAACAATCGTGGGTTTCTTCTATAGACGGGACTCGTTCTGGTTGCGTCACAGCTTGGTGTGAGAAGTCATATAATAGCGAATCAAAGAGTAACGCGGCTACAGATCTGTCCCACGCACTGCTTGTTGTTGGAATATCTCTTCAGGAAGTTGCTGTGAGAAAAACTCCTGGGAATCTTGGCTAGCGTTTGAGGCCTTTAGTAATATCCCAACCAAGATCCGTGACGTGACCTGGATCATGTCCGAGCTCATAAAATGAACTGTTGCAACTCGTATCACTAATAGTTAACGAAAACCACCGTTACTCTCTTCCATAATTAGCTAAATTGCACAAAATATCCCACACATTTGAACGTAGAACCGCATAGCACCAAAAAATGACGTGAGGAGCTCGCGTAAAATTTTCATTGTTTATCGTTTTCGTTTTCAATCGTAGTGACCTGCTGGTTTGCGATAACAAATTAGTTCGACCGCGAGTCATAGCGTGTCGCTGTGATCGGTAAAATGCGTTCGCCGGTTCAGCGTAAGAGTGGGTCATATTCTTAATATACTATATTTGCTTTTAGGAAACAGAAGAAACACTTCAGGATACTGATTACTTAGAGAATTGGTGTCTTCGAGAAAGTTATTTGTTTGATCCAGGACTTGCAGATGTCGATTTGAAATTTCAGCACTAGATGGCACTAAAGAGCATGCAAATGTTACATCTCTTATATCACACGATGGTGTTTTTGACAACCCAAGTAACGCACTTGTCACCGAGGAGTCACGGCGGCTGGTTTTTGTTGCGCAGAACTCACTGTGACTTACCTCTAACAAATAAATACTTACTTGCTAGAAGTAAGTCACAGTGACTTCTGAGCAACAAAAACCTGCGCCGCCGTGACTCTTTGGTGACAAGTGTGTTACTTGGAAAAGTTTTGTAGATAGCCATAGGCTTACAGATTTCAGACACTTCGTACTCACAGCGATCCTAGAGAGTAAATCAGAGACGGATTTGGTTGAATTGAGCGAATCCTTCCGATATTTTCCATGGATTCATCCTAGGATTCCTACCAGGATTCATCTCGCAAATAATTTTTTGATATGTAATTTCAGAATTTTTTCCGGGGTTTTCCCGGGATTTCAGCAGGGAGTCCTCACGCAATTGTAGAAATTGATCCAGGGCGATCCTACAGGGTTTAAGGGGTTCCATGCGGATTAATAAATTTCTCCCGATGTTTCTCCATGGAATTATCTGAGGATTCCTACCAGGATTCGTCTCGTCAATACTCCCGAGAATCATCTAGGAATTCATCCCAGGATTTCTCCGGAAATGCCTTCCGATATGCAATCCAGAAATCTCATTGGAATTCCAAAACGTATTCTTTTAGTGATTTCTCCAAAAATTCTTCCCAGACTTCAAGAGTTCCTTCAAAACTTCCGGGAGTTTCACACGGGATTCCTTCCAGAATTACATCCAAGATTCTCCCATGAATCCTTACAGGAATCATTCGTAGATTTCTCCCGAGATATTTTAGAAGTTTCTCGTGAGTTTCCGTATGTGATTCTCCTTTAGAGGTTGCTTTAGGCACCTTTAGAGGTTCTTCTCGTGATTCCATCAAGGATGTCTCCCGGGATTATTGGAGGGATTCTCTTACGATAATTTCAGGAATTTCTTCAGAGAATTCTGCAGGGAGTCCTCTAGCGATTGCAGGAATGGATCCAGGGCGATCCTAGAGGGTTGAGGATGATTCCATATGGACTTCAGAGAGTTGCAGTAGCGTTTCATGGGGGTTTCAGAGGACTTCCAGGGGGCTTCAGGTATGTTATAACGCGTCTCAGGGGGTTTCAAATGGTTTTCAGGGGTGTTTTGAGATGTGGTTGCGAATTTTTTAGAGGTTTTATAGGTGTTTGGATGATTCCGAGTGACTCAGTGACGACTTCAGGAAGTTTTGGGCACGTTTGAGGGGGGCAAAGAAATTCCAGGAAGATTCCAGGGGTTGCAGTGAGTTTGTATGGGCTCCAGGCCCATGGAGCACCGCAGCAGCTAAGAAACTCACTTGAAACACTTGCACTGAACCCAATTTAAATGCCAAGTTCAGAAAACAACTGAAACGGCCTGATATCCATCTGAAACGTCTTAAAATGCTCTGAACCCGCAATGAAATTCATCTGGAACCCCCTAAATGCTCCTGTAATCCTGCTGAAAACACACTCAAACCCCCATAAACCTACTCCGCCCCCCAAGCCCTCCTAAAAATCCCTCAAACGCCCCTGAAACCCCTCAAATCGTTCCTGAACGTCCCTGAAACACATAGAAACCCCCAAAACGCTCATGGAACCCCCCTTAAACGTTCCCGGAAGCCTCCTGTATGGCTTCAAAGACCCCTTAAAACCCACTGAAACTCAATCAAACCCCTTGAAATCCCCTGAAGCATTCTGATATCCCACATATCGCTTCTGAAACGACTCTAAGCACATTAAAACGCACTGAATCCCCCTAAGCCACAACTGAAATCTTTGTCAAAGCCCTCTGAAGCCCCTTGCAACGCCGCTGAACTTCCCTCGAAAACTCAGTAAAATCCCTTGAACCCCTGAACGTAACTAACTTAGAAAGGGGCGTTCAACCCTATAAAACCCATTGAAACCCCCTAAAACCTTCTCGAACCTCTCTTAAAACATCGGTGACGCTCCTGAAACACCCATCAACACCCTTGAAACGCACTGAATCCTAAAAGTTTCCTGAAAAGCTCTCGAAACTTTATGAATGGCATGGGTGGGAACTAGAACGCCACCTGAAATGCTCTCGAAAGCCCATAAAGTGCCCTGAAACCCTCCGGAAACCCTCGGAAATTGCACTCTATCCTCGCCTAGAATTCCTTTGGAAGTTCCTTCAGGGATTTCTTCTTACAAGAGTTCTGAGCTAGCTCCGAGAATTGTTCAGGAGTTTGATTTGGGGAATTCTCCAGCAGCTCCTGGATGATTCTCAGAAAAAATATATTTTTGGGAGAATCTCAGAGAGAACTGAAGGGGTCCCAGAAGGAACTGCTTGGGTAATCCAAGAAATAATGCCTAGAAGTTTTCCAAATGTAATTTCGGCAGGATTTCCAGAAAGAACTACTTGAAGATTTCCATAAGAAACTTCAGGTTGTCTCCTGGAAAGAACTTTTCAAGGAATTCTAGAAGGGATTTTTTTAGAATTTTCATATGATTTTTTTTTTTATTTTCCAAAGAAACTCTTGGTAGATTTTTAGAAGAAACTCTTGTGGGAATACCAGAAGGAAATCTAGAATTAGTTCCGAACAAGACCCTGGAGATTTTTTTTGTTGGAACTTTTGTGGAAAATTCAGAAAAAATAAGATTGGATGACTTTCCAGCTGGAGAAATTTCTTGAGATATTTTAGGTAAAACTCAGAACGAATATATCAAGAAATGCCAATTTCCGGTGCAACTCCTAAAGGAATCTCCTCAAAAACTCCAAATAAAATTTAGTTAGGGAAATCAGGTTTTATTCTCGGAACTTCTTAGAAAATTTCTGAAAAAAAAACTTGGTAGCTATTCACCCAAGTTTTTTTTCAGAAATTTTCTAAGAAGTTCCGAGAATAAAACCTGATTTCCCTCACTAAATTTTATTTGGAGTTTAGAACTTTTAAGTGATCCTTTGGGGAAAACCCAGATTTCTTAAAAAAAAACCATAAGTGAAGGAACTCCAGGAGGAATCTCCATAGAAACTCCAGTAGAAATTTGCGAAAGGGGCATCTGGTTAAATTCTCGGAATTGCTGGATTAATTTCATATTACTTCAGGAAATTTTGGAAGAATTTCCGGAGGAACAGATTGCGGACTTTTAAGATTCCAGGAGGAATCTCCATAGAAACTCCAGTAGAAATTTGCGAAAGGGGCATCTGGTTAAATTCTCGGAATTGCTGGATTAATTTCATATTAGTTCAGGAAATTTTGGAAGAATTTCCGGAGGAACAGATTGCGGACTTTTAAGTGATTTTGTTTAACAAAAACCCAGAACGAATTGAAGAAATTTCAACAGCCAGTAAAAGTCCTGAAGGAATCTACACTGAAATTTTAGGAGACTTTATGGATGGGAAAGCTGATTTTATTCTGAGAATTTTTGGGGAAATTTCAGAAAACAAAATCACGGATAATTTCCGCAGGAACAGCTAGTGGAAGTTCAAACAGATTTTTTTGGTTAGTCCCATAAGAAGTTTCTTATGGAATTCCAATCATTGGATCTTCATAGAAACTCTAGGAGGAATTTGGGAAGGAACTTCTGATTTAATTCTGAGAATTTCTGGGTTAATTTCAGATAAAAAATATCTTCGAAGAATTCTCGGATTTATTTAGGAGATTACTTGGTCAAAATCCAGAATGAACTTATAATTAAATTCCAACAACATGTGGAGTCCTAAAGAAATCTCTAGAGAAAGTCCAGGAGGAATTGAAGAAAGGACATCTGATTTAATTTTGGAAACATATGAAGAAATCTAAGAAAATGAAATCTTGTGAGCTTTCTCGGAAGAACATATGGTGGAATGTTGAAAAAAATTTCCTAAAGAAATTCAAATTAATGGTGAACCTGGAGGAATCGTCGAGGGAACTCCATTATTAATAAAAAAGGAACCTTCTGCAGAAAATTTAAGAAGAAAATTCCGAAGGAATAGCTGTTGGAGTAGTTACGAGATATGTTGGATAAACCCAGAATGATTTCTTTTTCAATTACTGGTGAATCTCGTGAAGCATTCCCTGTAGAAACTTCAAGAGGAGTTTAGGAAACGACATCTGGTTTAATTTTGAAAACTTCTTGGGAAATTTTAGAAAAACATAATCTTGGAATAATTCTTGGAGAAGCACTTGATGGAATTTTCAAATGACTTCTTGAGTGGAAAACCCACAATGACTTTTTTAAGAAATTTCAATTACTGGTGAAACTCCTTAGGGCATCACCGTAGACACTTTTGAAAGAATTGAAGAAGGGGCCGCTGGTTTTATTGTGCGAAATTCTGTGGAAATTTCTGATAAAGATTATGGAAGAATTCCCGGATGAGTAGCTCGTGAAATTTTAAGAGGGGTAAAACCCAGATTGGGTTTCTTAAGAAATTCCAATTACTAGTTGAACTTCTGAAAGAATCCTTGTTGAAACTCAAGGAAGAGTTAAGGAAGGTAAAACTGATTTTAATGTACAAATTTCGGAGAAAATTTCAGAAAAAATCTTATAAGAGCTGTTTCTGAAGGAACATTGAATTTTAAGTGATTTTTTTTTGGGTAAAATCTTAAGCAATTTCAAATACTATTGGAACTCTTAAGAGGATTCTCGTAGACATCCAAGAGGAATTTAGGAAGGACATTTGGTTAAACTTTGGAACTTTTAAAAAAGTTTTACAAAAAATAAATTTGGAAGAGTTTTTGAGAGATTTTCCCAGAAGATTTTTTCTTAAGAAATTCCAATTATTAGTGGATAAGATTTCCTCGTAGAAAGTCCAGAAGAAATTTAGGAAGCAACATCTGAATAACTTAGAAGAAATTCGAAAAGGAACTTTTTTGAATATCTCAAGGAGTTAGGAATTCATTTCGGTATCCAAACAAAAACTGGTCAGCGAATTCCAAGAGGTATGAAAGCATATGATAGTGAGTCTGGTGGACCAAATGTAAAAGCAAAATTCAAGGGATATGCAAATGATATCACTCAACAAACTGCCAAAGTAATCCGTGAATGTATTTTTGTAGTAATATCTAAAGAAAATCATGGAGAATTTCCTTTTGGATATTTCAATAGATAAAATCTTGAAGAACATGGTTGATGGAATCGCAGAATGGATTCTTCGAAAAATACCAAAAGAATTTCTGGAGAAATTCTTAGAAATCACAAAAAATAACCATGTAAGGACTCTTTAAAGAAACCTCTGAAAGAATCAAAAAAAAGGAATTCAAAAAGATATACAAATGGTAATCTACAAGATAAACATTCTTGAACGAATTTCAGAAGAAATCGAATATGTAATCCTGAATTATTCTTGGAGAAAACTTCAAAGATTTACTTTAAAAATTCCATGACATATTCTAAAGTCTGATCTGTATCCTAGAATGAATCACTGAAAAAACTCCTAAGAGAATTCCCGGGGAAGTCCTGAAAATATCTCTGAGAGAAATTGCTGTAGAACCTTTTCGAAGAATTGCTTCAGTATGAATTCTTCGTCAAAAATCAGATAACAAACATAAATTTAAAATCATTATAAACTGTCCTAATGTTATCAATTTTTTTTTGTTACCATTAAAAGGCAGGTGAATCAATATTGGATCCTGTGATGATTTTTTAAAATTTTAAAACGATTGGAGAGCATAAATTAAAGAGATTTTTTTTACAATAACGGTCTAGGGAGCACTCCGTGCATCCCGAATCATGCTCACCTTTCGTACACGTCGCTAGAAAGAGAATACGACAAAACTCCAAACGGGTGGTAACTCGGCCCCTCTCCGTTGTGGACGAACGGAGCGAAAGCAGATCACCCGAAGGGCAATAAAATAGATTTTATTTGCTTTTTTATTATTTAAATTCTTCTAATATTTAAATTAACTTTGTGAAAAGCCAAACGTCAAACCTGGGGCTGTTGAGGTACTCGCACTAACTAACCCCGACTCACAAGCATCAGGTAGGTACCGAACGAATAAAAACCGATAAAAAATGTCTCCGGGACCCGAACCCTCGAACAAGTGTCACGTCGCTGGTCGTGAAATGACTCTTCTCGCTCGCTGCTGGTGGGAAACCAAAAACGAAGAACGATTCTGATGGTTGATCGGGTGAACTTGCTTTTGCTTTTCGTTCCTCTTCTTCGCTGTGTGTGAACACAGCACAGACAACCGGTAAACGATGGAAATTTATTGAAAAGTGAATCTGAGTTGCCTTACAATTAATGGTGGTCGTCACTGTAGGAAACCGAAAATCAAAAAATCAAAAGATGAAAACATGTCTTCGAGAAAAAGAAATCCGAGAGAGGAGTTATTATTGTGAGAAACTTTTAAAAAGTTGTAGTTTGTAAAGAATACAAAAAAATGTGTCAAACGGAAAGCCTAATTCGTTGCAAGGTATAGAAACATTTGAAAACTTTATATACATATAAAATACTTCCACAAGTAGGGGAATGCTGGAATGAATGAATGCGAAGAGTGCGAGATGAACATCCATATAGAATAGGGAGCCTATTTTTCTACTATTTTTACAACTATTGATTAGGTAGTTAAAACGAATCAAAATTATAAAAAGATATCAAAAGATGGCGTTAAGAAAATAAAACACTTGAAGGAGGAAACTTCAGTTACATAGTTAATGAATGATGCAAACACTAGTTGGTAACTGTAAACAGTTTTTTCTGTAATAAACTTCCAGTAAGTATAAGTGAACAGCTGTAAATGAGGATAACAATAACAATATTTAAAAAATATAAAAACAAAAATCGTTTTACACTCCGAAAGGCGATATCACAAACCCTGCCCGGCCCGTGTATTGACCACCCACGCATCATAATTCCAGAGCCGCCTGGACGTCGCGAAAAAAAAAACACCGCCGAGCATTATGGTCGTTAAAGTGGTGAACCACCTCGCGCCGCCAGCCATAGACCACAACTTGTTGACGCGGCGCGTCTTTTTATAGGTTTCTGAACGGTTGTCATCATAGGATCCTCAATGTCCTCAACCCATCCCGCAATGTTGTGGTCAGCTACAAAAAAAAACTACTACAACCTAGCGGTGATACCTGCTCGCGCTAGTTTATGTCCCGGGATGATGATGGTCGTAAAAAGATTTGCCTCTTCCCTGGGTACATTGCTCGAACAGATGAGGGGACATTAATTATGAGAGTCGTAAAAATGGTTGCTTACGCCGGTAGGTTTCTCGTAAGTAGGTTTTGGTTTCGCTCACAAATAGTGTCACATCAACTAGATATCTCCAGGGTCCTGTTTACCGATTGGTATATTTGAGGTCTTAGGAAAATGAGTATGAAGAACAGGTAAGTAGCAAATACTAATAACCATGGTACTTTACTGCATATATCCAAAATGATGATGATATGATTGCGTGTCCACCATCAGCGCAAGGATTACCTAAGAACACAGAGTCATACCGAGTAATAATGATCTACCTAACAGGGTTACCTGAATTCTCTGGAGACTTTCAGAATACGACATGATAGTTGTTATCTTGTGACAAAGCCTGGCCACCTCACGAACATTTTTCCGGAATCCAGTATATTTAGCTTCCTTAGGCTACCTTCCGAGAGAGGCTACCTTCCGACAACTCCAAGTACAGTATGGACCCGATTTTGTCAATCCCGTTTTGCGACGAACTTTGTGCTCTCATTCATGATCGTCGTCAAACTACTGCTGAAAGGCAGAGGTATAGGATAAACAGTTTTAAAAACTATTAAAATTGGTAAAGAGGGCACAACAATGTGTACCGGGAAGGGGTTGACAAAATCAGATCACTAATGTATACGTATAGGCTGCAAAACGGTAAGTCGATAAGGAGAGCGTCCAACATAGCTCTGGTCCTCACAAGTTCCTACCTTATGCTTCCACGGGTCAAGCGACGACAAAGACCGCCAGCTAAGAGTTGTGTGCTTAGCTGATAGTGCAGCCTGGGCACTGTTGTCCTTCTGACTTCAGCTAGATTGAGGAGGTACGACCCGAGCGTCTGTTCACCAAGGAGGTGCGGCTCAAACAGCGTCTGTCCTGGCATCCAGCGGCTGAATACGAAACGCTGTACCACGCCCAGCTAGATCCAAGGTGGTCGTCCTAGTGTTGGTTGGGACGTTAAACAGAACTGGCACGATGGCCCTCCGGCGAGACAGGAGTGTTGGCGTAGGCCCAATAAGCCACCCGTAAAAATCCCCATTGCGAATAACATAGGAGAAAATACGACTCGATACAATCGGCAAAGACCCACGCGACGAAATAAGGACTACGATTGGAAACTTAGAAAATGGAATTGTAAGTCACTAGGTTTCGCAGGATGTGACAGGATAATCTACGACGAACTACATCCCCGCAACTTCGACATCGTGGCGTTGCAGGAACTTTGTTGGACGGGACAGAAAGTGTGGAAAAGCGGGCATCGAGCGGCTACCTTCTACCAAAGCTGTGGCACCACCAATGAACTGGGAACTGGATTTATAGTGTTGGGCAAGATGCGACAACGTGTGATAGGGTGGCAGCCGATCAACGCAAGGATGTGCATTTTAAGAGTTAAGGGCCGTTTCTTCAACTACAGCATCATCAACGTCCACTGCGCACACGAAGGGAGACCTGATGACGAGAAAGAAGCGTTCTACGCGCAGCTAGAGCAAACATACGATGGTTGCTCGCCACGTGACGTGAAAGTCGTTGTCGGCGAATGATAACGGCCAGCGAAGCGTAAACCTAACAGCCTCCCGTGGTATGGTAGTCCGAAGCACCTTCTTCCCCCGCAAAGATATCCACAAAGCCGCCTGGAGATCACCCGACCAACCAACAGAAAATCAAATCGACCACGTTCTAATCGACGGTAAATTCTTCTCGGATATAACCAATGTCTGCAAATATAGATTCGGTGCGAATATAGATTCGGATCACTACTTAGTCGCTGTATGCATGTGCTCAAAACTTTCGACAGTTATCACCACGCGTCGAAGTCGAACGCCGCGGCTCAACATCGAGCAACTTCGTAACGTAGAAGTGGCTCAAGACTACGCGCAGCAGTTAGCAGTGGCCCTACCAACGGAAGAGCAGCTTGGCGCAGCTACACTTGAAGATGGCTGGAGGGACATCCGATCCGCCATAGGTAGTACCTCGGCTACAGCACTAGGCTTCGCGACTCCGAATCACAGAAACGACTGGTACGACGGCGAATGTGAACAGTTGAAAAACGAGGAGAATGCAACATGGGCAAGAATGCTGCAACACCGTACGAAAGCGAATGAGGCACGTTACAGACAGGCGCGGAACAGACAGAGCTCAGTCTTCCGGATGAAGAAGCGCCAGCAGGAAGAACGAGATCGCGAAGCGATGGAAGAGCTGCACCGCGCTAAGAACACACGAAAGTTCTACGAGAAGCTGAACCGCTCACGCAGAGGCTTTGTGCCACAAGCCGGCATGTGCCGAGATAATCACGAGCGAGCGTGAGGTGGTCGAGAGGTGGCGGCAGCATTACTATGAGCACCTCAATGGCGACGTTGCAAGTACCGAAGGTGGCGTGGTAACAGATCTAGGAGTATGTGCACAGGACGAAAGACTTCCGGCCCCTGACCTTCAAGAGATTGAGGAGGAGGTTGGCCGGTTGAAAAACAACAAAGCCGCTGGAGCAGATCAACTACCAAGCGAGCTTCTAAAACACGGTGGAGAAGCACTACACTGGGTCATTACCAAGATTTGGGAGGAGGAAGTATTACCGGAGGAATGGATATACCTTCCGGGTGTCCCATCTACAAAAAGGGCGACAAGCTGGATTGCGGGAACTACCGCACGATCACACTACTGAGCGCTGCCTACAAGATACTCTCTCAAATTTGATGCCGCCGTATATCACCGATTGCAAGAGAGTTCAGACTCTTGCAGTTCAGGCTGGATTTATGGGTGAACACGCTACAACGGACCAGATGTTCGCCATCCGCCAGGTGTTGTAGAAATACCACGAATACAACGTGCCCACAAATCACTTGTTCATCGATTTCAAATCGGCGTATGATACAATCGATCCAGAACAGCTTTGGCAGATTATGCACGAATACGGATTCCCGGATAAACTGATACGATTGATCAAGGCTACGATGGATCGAGTGATGTGCGTAGTTCGAGTATCAGGGACACTCTCGAGTCTCTTCGAATCTCGCAAAGGACTACGGCAAGGTGATGGTCTTTCGTGCTTGCTGTTCAACATTCCTTTAAAGGGTGTAATTAGGAGAGCGGGGATAAACACGAGTGGGACGATTTTCACGAAGTCCGTTCAGCTGCTTGGTTTCGCCGATGATATTGATATTATTTCTCGTAAATTTGAGACGATGGCGGAAACGTACATCCGACTAAAGAGTATAGCCAGGCGAATCGGATTAGTCATTAATGTGTCGAAGACAATGTACAAGATGGCAAAGGGCTCCAGGGAGGAATCAGCGCGCCCGCCACTCCGAATTTATATCGACGGTGATGAAATCGAGGCGGTTGAAGAATTCGTGTACTTGGGCTCACTGGTGACCGCCGACAACGACATCAGCAGAGAAATTCAGAGGCGCATTATGGCAAGAAATCGTGCTTAATTTGGACTCCGCAGAACTCTACGATCGAATAAAGTTCGCCGTAGCATGAAGTTAACTATCTACAAAACGCTGATTAGACCGGTAGTCCTCTATGGGCACGAAACATGGACCCTACGTGCAGAGGACCAACGCGCCCTTGGAGTTTTTGAACGGAAGGTGTTGCGTTCCATCTACGGCGGAGTGCAGATGGAAGACGGGACTTGGAGAAGGTAAATGAACCACGAGCTGCATCAGCTGCTGAGAGAACCAACCATCGTCCATACCGCGTAAATCGGTAGGCTACGGTGGGCGGGTCACGTCATCAGGATGTCGGATAGCAACCCGACTAAAATGGTTCTCGAGAGTCATCCGACAAGACGACGTGAAGCGCAGCGCGCTAGATGGGTCGACCAAGTGGAGGACGATCTGCGGACCCTACGCAGAGTGCGGAACTGGAGACAAACAACCATGGACCGAGTGGAATGGAGACGGCTACTCTGTTCAGCAGACGCCACCCCGGCCCCAGGAAGGTAAGTAAGTAGCCATACGGCTGCAGTAGCCAACTGCTCCTCCCATTGTTGCAGTTTACATACTTACTTCCGGCACGAATTTGGCAAGATATTGCACGAACTTCAAGCCTGATAGGAAGGCAAATTTGTTCGGGACTACGTGCACTACCGGGTTTCGATTTGTTGTGATAGAGTACAAAGTAACTTCAGGCACGATTTTGGTGAGATATGCAAGGGAAATTCAGGCCAGATAAAGACTTCTCTGATTCACTCGAAGGATTTAATGATGGTGACAATTTCTCTAGCTATTTATATTCAAGTTTCTCACGGAAATTGCTACAGAGAATTCCCTCGGGATTTGTCTCTCTCTCTTCTTGGCGTAACGTCCTCACTGGGACAAAGCCTGCTTCTCAGCTTAGTGTTCTATGAGCACTTCCGCAGTTATTAACTGAAAGCTTCCTCTGCCAATGACCATTTTGCATATTGTGTATATCGTGTGGCAGGCACGAAGATACTCTATGACCAAGGAAGTCAAGGAAATTTCCTTTACGAAAAGATCCTGGACCGACCGGGAATCGAACCCGTCACCCTCAGCATGGTCATGCTGAATACCCGTGCGTTTACCGCCTCGGCTATCGGGATTTGTCCTAAGATTTTTTTTCAAGGATTTCTTCGATAATTTTATTACGGATTTTTGTTCCAGAGATTCTTTCTAGAATTTCTTCAGAAATTTACAGAAATTTATTCAAGAATTTCTCCAGTGCTTTCTCTGGAATTTACCCACATATTCATTATGTCTTCAACAATTCCTCTGGAAGTTTTTCAAGGAATTCCTCTCGGAATACCTCAAAATATTTCTCAAGAAATTCCTCCTCCAAGAATTCTTCGCGAACTCCTTTAGGGATCTCTTGCATTGTGGATTTTTTTTGGAATCCTCCCAGTGAATCAATGGTGAATTTCTGCAGTCGTTTTCACTGAAATTGCTCAAGGAAACCTTCAGGTATCCCTCCAGAGGTTCAAATCAAAATTATTCCAGGAAGAAAATTGCTTCCGGAATTCCTCTAGGGTGTGCATCGCTTATTTCTTTTTGAAATTTCCTCCAGGGATCTGATCGGAAATTTCTGTAGGGAGATTCCTTGAAATATTCTTACATGAATTCTTCATGGAATACGAATACAAATACTGAGATTTTTTTCAAATATTTGGAAATTTGTTAGTGGTATTTTTTTCAGAAATTTCTTCGGAAATATCTCCAAAGATTCCTTCGAAGACCCATTTTCCAGCGATTTCGTTGCCAAATTGTTCCAGGTATTCTATCGGAGATTCCTCTAGTGATTTATTGAGAATTCCTTTAGCGGTTCCTTCTGGATTATTTCCAAGATTTTTTCGGGAATTCCTCTGGTGATTCCATTTGGGATTATTATTATTTATTTATTTTTGCGAATGTTTCCATGGATCCAAGAGTTTTTACAGGGATTCCTTCATAAATTAATCCAGGCATACCTTTTGGATTTCTACAGGGAACTTTGAACAGGAAGTCCTCTAGACGTTCCTTTGTATTTCCTTCATGGACCCATCCCCTAGCGCTTTATATCCCCAAGAATTTCTCCGAAGCTTGAAGACTTCAGCGCTTTTATTTCAAATCACTCCAGAGCTGCGATTCATCTAAGATTTGTTACAATGATTCCTTCAGAGATTCATTAGGGAACTCCTCCATTGGTTATTTGGGAAAGATCTTTGGGGATGCTTTCGGAATATATTTTGCAGGGATTGCTACGGGAGTTCGTTCGCGAAGTCCTCGAAAGTCTAGCTATTTAGCACTGTTGTTGGAGGAAATGCCAATGCAGAACCCGTAGCTTCCGGGAAGGTAAGCCCAGTTCCCTGGGTTAGTGGGTTGGTCTTAGGCCCTGCGAGCCAGCCATAAAAGACAAGCACCGAAAAATCAACAAGAGAAGAATGCGAACCAATACCAATGGCGACGACCACAGTCTTGAAAAGGGACTTGCGATTGGAAGCTCGGTACGTGGAACTGCAGATCTCTCAACTTCATCGGGCACCCGCATACTCGCCGATGTACTGAAGGTCCGCGGGTTAGGAATCGTAGCGCTGCAGAAGGTGTGTTGGACAGGATCCATGGTGCGAACGTTTAGAGGTAATCATAACATCTACCAGAGTTGCGTAAACACACGTGAGCTGGGAATAGCTTTTATAGTGATGAGCGACATGCAGAGGCACGTGATCGGTTGGTGGCCGATCGATGAAAGAGTATGCAGGTTGAGAATCAAGGGCCGATTCTTCAACATCAGCATAATAAACGTGCACAGCCCCCACTCCGGAAGCACTGATGATGACAAAGACGCATTTTACGCGCAGCTCCAATGCGAGTACGACCGCTGCCCAAACCACGACGTCAAGATCATCATAGGAGACCCAAACGCTAAGGTAGGCCAGGAAGAGGATCGACGATTGGAAAGTTCAGCATTCACCAGCTGACGAAACGGCCCACGTCTCATCAATTTCGCCGCATCCAAGAACATGGCCATTCGTAGAACTTTTTTCCAATACACCCTCCCTTATCGTTACACCTGGAGATCACCACAACACACGGAATTGCAAATCGACCACGTACTGATTGATGGACGGCACATTATCGACGTCAGGACCTATCGTGGCGCAAACATCGACTCTGACTGCTCCCTGGTGATGGTTAAACTGCTCCCAAAACTCGCCTTTATAATCAATGTACAGTACCGGCGGCTGCCCCGGTACGATCTAGAGTGACTGAAGCAACCGGATGTCACCACCGCATACGCGCAGAATCTCGAGGCAGCGCTGTCGGACGAGGGTGAGCTCGATGTGGCCCCTCTGGAGGACTGCTGGAGTACGTCAAAGCAGCAATCAAAAACGCAGCCGAGAGCACTATCAGGTACGCAGAACGGAGTCGACGAAGCGGTTGGTTCGACGAGGAGTGCAGAGCGGTTCTGGAGGAGAAGGACGCATCGCGGGCGGTAATGCTGCAGCATGGAACTCGACAGAATGTGGAGCGATACAGACAGAAGCGGTAGCAGCAGACCCATCTCTGCCGGGAGAAAAAGTGCCGCCTGAAAGAAGCGGACTGGGAGGGAATGGAGCTGCTGTGCCGTTCACAAGAAACACGTAAGTTCTACCAGAAGCTCAACACCCCGCATCCCGCCCGCTGTCAAACACCGGCAGCCATCGAAGAAGGAAACGCGTAGATGCATTAAACAAATCAATGAAATCCAGGCAGGTTGATAAGCCACGGTGGTGCATGCATAAAAGCACATCGTCGTCGCAACAAGTTGTTATCCCCTATAGTGCCACTGGTCGGTCCTGGAAAAGAAGACGACGCAAAACGCCACTCGATTTCAATGCCGTAAAGTCATTTTATAACGGACACACAGTAGGTAATGTGTGTAGAAATCCATTAAATTCTCTACCATTTTTTATGACTCACGCAGGATGTGACTGCTTAAGATACGTGGATGTGCGCCGGGGGACATGATACGATACGTAATATTTTCATAGAAACACACGACGACATGTGTTTTCTCCGCTCGGCGCGGGTTCGTCTTCGCCGCACTACTGGCTGCTGCTGCTGCTGCTGGTTTGGCGGTAGTTGGTGGTTCGGTACCTTTTTTTTTTATTCTCGTTTTTATGCCTTTTAATTTGGAATTCCATGGTCGGTAATGATGACCTTGTAGGCGGCTGGAAGTTGTACCAGACGCAGGAATACAGTCGTTACGCGTTTGGGGTGATTAGTATTCATGTTGACTGGCGGAATCGTTAAGCTATCAGAGCTATCCTCTGCCTCATGTTTGCTGCTTGTTGCTGCAGGCTATAAAACTGAAAACAGTGTTGTTCTTGCTTGATGGATGATTACTGTCCGAACGAACAAATTTTAATGACGATGTATGTATTGTGGTACGCCAATCAATGGTGTTGCCTTGGCTAGTTCAGGCAACATAGTCCAGCGCGCTACATTCATTGAACAGACCATCAGAAGAAACAATTTTAAATGAAAGATCGATAGTTTGAAATTGAAGTTTTTATGCTTTCTATACAATGTATAAATTGATTTTTTCCCTATAGAACAGTTCTTGAGTTAAGGTAAAAACGAATTCCGTTGTTTGAATACTGTTAGAATATAAATTAGTTCGGAAGGCAATATATTGAAATGCTTCATATTCGTTTTTGTATTATGTATAAAATTCAAAATAATGGGAGATAATTATTAATGATGAAACATCTTAACAAACCCTAAGTTCAGTGTCTTGTTAAAAATAATAGTTTTTCAAAGTTCATGCATTTTTAATGCAATTTCAGAAGGATGCATGAAAAATCATCTAATTGCCCATAATGAAGTACGAGTTACAGAAAAGTCACTGATTGGAACAGGGGCTACTGCGTGAAAAACCAACGTTTTGTCTTATATAGCGTCTTGGTATTTTCATCATTAATATAGGGGGAATTGAATTTTAGTTGAATGCGCATTAAAAAAAATATTACGAAAAGATTCAAGATTGTCTGGTAATCGAGCCCAAACACGGTCAGTATGGTCTTGCTCAATACCAGTACTCTTTTCGCTTCGGCCTCATGGGTCTTCATATAGACCTATTTGTAATCAATATTATACATTACCAACTAAAGCCTTCCATTATGACTAAGCGTGCTGTTCCGCTGTCTGGGACCCATGACTGATAACACAAAGTATGTAATGCAAATCAAATTAATCCCCTGCTTGCATAGAACTGACACTTGGGGCCACTACTCAACGCCTTCCTCCCGCAGACATGCAACGTCGCTTAATCGTTTCTAATCCTCCCGCCTTCATTCAATTACGCGCCCTTTTCTGCTGGAGCACCCGACGATTACCTTCGACTTCGCCGGCCGACGACGACGCCACTAAACACATCTTCGTGCCGAACGCCCAAGCCAATCCAAGCCAAGCCAAGCGCCACAAGCCTACTCTTGAAAGTGCAAAACTAGCCCCATGAACATGATCATCATCATTATCGTCAGCACGCACAACAGATCAGCCCCTTCTTTCAGGCCCCAAGAGCCCAACCGCACGGCGAGGAGGAGATCCGCCCTTGTTTGCGCTTTCAACGGGATGGTTTGCAGAAAGCAGAGGCTCCGACCCAGCATCAGACTCAGACTCTGAGCTCAGCAGATCGTATAAGAAATCCTGTCCAGTGGTCGTCCGGTCAGCCACGCTGTGCCGTCTTCGTTACTTCTGAGTCTTCCTCGTCTCCGTCGATCGTCGCACAGTGATATCGTTCAGCGAGATTGGTGGCAATAAACATTGCGTGTATATAAATACAGCCATTCATAGAAAAATGATATTAGTGCAACTCCGGTTGTCGTGAAACTTGGTGGATTTGTAGTTCATCGAAAATAATTAGACCCGTATTTTTTTTTTATTTCGTCATTGGGGTAATCGACTTTTAGAAACTAACATACTTACTTTCAGTCCTGGGCATCCACGGTGGTGCAGAGGGCCGAATTGAAAGATTTCCATCCTGGGCGATTGCATTGACCTCTGACCAATGAATCAAAATTCAACCATCACGCGACAATAACGACAATGTCGCAACCTGAATTTGTTGCGACATTCTACCCAATGCGACATAGGTTTATCCCAACTTGAACAGGATAGGACAAAGATCGTACACCACGAGTTTAGAGATTCTTAGGCCTTGCATTGTGATTTTCGAGCGGTAACTTGGAGTCGGTAAACACTGCAACGCTGCTTAAGATGTATCATCAAAAAGTTTCGATTTTGGGTTGGTAATAATTGATTATTCACGAGTTGAAAAGTACACAACAAATTCAGGTTCCGTTTTGTCTGCAACAAAAATTTTCGAGATCATGTCATTATCTGTTACCAGTTGGGATAGAGAGTAATCGCAGCGTCTTCTTTGTTGCTTATTTTGTGCCTCTGTTGTCTGACAATTCTCTTCACTGATACAGGTACTTACCTTGCCGATCAGGCTAAGACCGGGGTGGCCTCTGCTGTACATAGTAGCCATCTCCATTCCACTCGGTCCATGGCTGTTTGTCTCCAGTTCCGCAATCTGTGTAGGGTCCGCAGATCGCCCTCCACCTGCGTCCACCACGCAGGTCGACCCACGTAGCTCGCTGCGCACCACGTCTTCTTGTACCGGTCGGATGACTCTCGAGAACCATTTTAGTATTCAATACAGGTGCTCTTCGATATAATGTACAAAAAATAATTCTTTTTGTACGTTATATCGAAGCAGAAATAAATTTTATATTTTTTATGCTAGTATTGAGGTATTCGACGTGAAATTAACCCCAAACACAGTAATGTTCCGATTTTATCACGCCCTCCGCACGTCAGTCCTTTATTTTTCATTCTTTTACTGTTACATTTGAGAGCAAGTGTTTCCCCTCTTCTTCAAGATGAATGTTGAAAGCGTTGAAAATTCATAGAAAATTTTGTAGAATAATTAAAAGCATTTTTGAAAACGGGCGTGATAAAATCGGAACAATACTGTAATGATTTCGGTGAAATTCACAAAAACAATAATGGAAAACATGGGTTTTCACGAAAAACTCATATCGTTTTTTGTGCTTCGATATAACGTACATTTTGCTTCGAAATAACGTAAACAAAATTTTTCCCTAAATTGCGCTAATTTTGAGTAACAAGGCTAATGCTGCAACACAGCATTGATTTGAGTGATTTCATAGTTTATC